>NC_080165.1:54568612-54903011 GCF_950295315.1 Erinaceus europaeus
GGTGATCACCCTCAGGCTGGAGCCTCTGTGAAAGGGAAGAGGTGCCTGACCCTGGGTGGAGGCACCTGGGCTTTCCTGGGTGAGCACAGCTGGGAGCAGACCCCTGTGTCAGACCTGGTGGATCCCACTTTGCAAGCTGGAGATGAACTGTCCTGGGCTGGCTGTGTAGTATCCACCCACCCCCTCCAGACACTGTCTCTTGTCCATCCTCATGGGGAACATAGAAATTATTAGTCTTGAGGTGGCAGGTGGTGGCACACCTAGTTGAGTGCTCACATCACAATGAGCAAGGACCCAGGCTCAAGCCCCTGGTCCCCAT
This sequence comes from Erinaceus europaeus, assembly GCF_950295315.1. NCBI lineage: Eukaryota > Metazoa > Chordata > Mammalia > Eulipotyphla > Erinaceidae > Erinaceus > Erinaceus europaeus. The sequence continues at coordinate 54,568,932 of NC_080165.1, forward strand.
CTGCAGGGGGAAAGCTTCACAGGAGGTGAAGCAGGTCTGCAGGTATCTCCCTGTCTCCCTTTCTATCTCCCCTCCCTGCTCAATTTCTTTGTCTCTATCCAATAATAAGTTAATAAAATATTTTTTTAAAAAAGAAGAATAAATTGTTGGGAGTCAGGCGATAGCCCAACAGGTTAAGTGCACATGGTGCAAAGCATAAGGACCAGCGTAAGGATCCTGGTTCAAGCCACTGGCTCCCCACCTGCAGGGAAGTCGCTTCACAGGCAGTGAAGCAGGTCTGCAGGTGTCTATCTTTCTCTCCCCCTCTCTGTCTTCCCCTCCTCTCTCCATTTCTCTCTGTCCTATCCAACAGCGATGACATCAATAACAACAACAATAATAACTACAACAACAATAAAAAAAAAAGCAAGGGCAACAAAAGGGAAACTAAGTAAACAAATATTTTTTTAAAAAATTATTAGTCTTGGTCTGGAGAGATGGCACGATAGTTACCCAAAGTGACTTATTTCCCCGAGGCTCAGAGGTCCCAGGTTCAATCCCCGGCACCATCACAAGTCAGAACTGAAAACATCAAAACTCAAAAACTCAAGCATCCAGACAACATTAATTCCCCAATAAAGAAATAAATTATTTTTTTAAAAAAAACAGCTATCTCTGTAGCTGAGAGCAAAACTTGCATGTGTGAGGTCCTAGGCTTCATCCAAGTTCTCCTGTGTCCCCTGCTGTTGTGACTTTCACTCCATGCAGATATGCCTTTTCAAAATAAAGAGCACAGGCCCCGTGTGGAAAATGTAGTCTCCCTGGAAATGCAGAAAGAAAGTGGACTTTGGCACACCTCACTTTGCCAGGATCTCAGAATTCAGATTCTGGGCAGTATAATGAGAAGTGCACTGACCAGGGGGCCTCCTCTTCTCTCAGGAGCCTTTCTGCTTCTAGGAGAGGATTTTGACTGCTTTGCAAAGACCACACCTGGAACCTATATATCTTTATAAAGTTAATTCTTGGCAATGTCACATACTTTAGAATTTCTTTATTGGGGGATTAATGTTTTATAGTCAACAGTAAATATAATAGTTTGTACATGCATAACATTTTTCAGCTTTCCACACAATACAACCCCCAGTAGGTCCTCTCCTATCCTCTTCCAGGACCTAAACTTTTTTTACACACACATTTTTTAACTAGAGCAATGCTCAGCTCTGAATAGGTTGGTGGTGAGGTTGAGAGTGTGAGGGCATTGAACCTGGGAGCTCAGAGCCTCAGACATGGAAACTATTTGCAAACCCATTACAGTGTCTACCCTAACCTTCAATGTCATCCTTAACTGAGTAACTGGAATGATTGTATTATTAATTTATTTTAGAAATCTCCTAGATTTTTTAATTAATTATTGAATGAGAGAGTTCATCATACAATGAGAGGTGATAGATGATAGATAGATAGATAGATAGATAGATAGATAGATAGATAGATAGATAGATAGATAGATAAGAGCACTGTTCATGTCTGGCTTCTGGTTGTGTCCAGGATTAAAACTGGGATTTGATGCCCAGGCATAAAAATATTTTGTGTAGCTATTATGCTGTCTTCCAGTCTCTTGAGCGATAATTAAAACAGCCTACTTTTTGCTTTAAATGGACAATTTTTGTTTCTCAGAGCTTAGGGCCCTGGGAAGCATAAATTAAGATAGAGGGTGATTTAGTGTCTAAGAAGTCCTTGCCTCCTTCCCAGAGTGCTGATTTCATCTCTGCCTTAACTTGGATAAAAGGACCAGATGTTTATCCTTAGGAAGATCTGTGTGAAATGGTTATTTTGGTTGGTAGGTGCACTCTATTGCAAACTCATCTAGCTTTAATTATACAAATCCTGGCATTTAGGCTCTACTCAGATGGTATGGTTGCCTCAAGGCATTTTTCTCAGATTCTCTTCACTAGCTCATTGGTTAATGTTGTGCCCAGAAGTTCAAGTCCCCATCTCACACAAGGAAGACCAACATCACATGCAATTGCAAGAGCCTTTATTAGCAAGGAAGACCAACATCACATGCAATTGCAAGAGCCTTTATTAGCAAGCTTAAACTTGGGCCGCCAACACCCTTCCATAGGAGGGGAGAGTCTGCTGCAGAGGACCCCGCAACATTGTTGCTCTCGGCTTTTTATAGTACACAGAACAGGAGCAGTAACGGCTGTAACAAGGAACTGTTGCTTTCAATGTAAAAGTCTCTAACAAGTAACAGTTGGTTTCAGTATAACAGTCTCTAAGAAGTAACATTTTCTAATCTCTACATTCCCCCCTTGTCTTTTGTAACTTCTAGGGCCCAATCTTGGGCCAATCTCTGTTTCTGACTACTGTCCCGGTATCTAGGTGAGGTTCAATGGGGTGTGAGTAGTAGTAGTAGCAGGAATGAAGATTAGAGTCACCAGGAGAGAAAGAGTTGACAGAGTCACGAACGGAGCAACTGGAGCTTGAGCGGGTGTTTAGGGACAGACTTAAGTCACCATCTGGTCTTGAACTCTTCTGTCTCTGCTGCACGGACGTGGGAGTGCTGGATCCACGGCCGATACCGTCCACCGTCCACCTTAAGAGCCGTGGGGGTGGCTAGGATGACAGTATAAGGTCCTTTCCACCTGGCTCGAGTGTCTCTTTTTGGTGGTGTCTCACCAAGACCGAGTCTCCGGGCTGGAAGGGATGAGGGTCTGGAGGAGGTGCAGCTTCATATATTGTTCTCAGTCTTGGCCACACATGCCTTTGGACTTGAGCTATTGTCTGTAAAGAGGCAAGCATGTCCTCATCATTAATATCAGTGAGCAAGTCTGATCTCAAGGCTGGGATTATGGGAGGGGGACGACCGAACATGATCTCAAATGGGGTCAGCCTCACAGCATAGGGGTTATTTCTTACTCTGTAAAGGGAAAAGGGAAGGAGAGTTACCCAGTCTACACCAGTCTCCATAGTTAATTTTGTTAAGGTCTCTTTTAGAGTTCTATTCATCCTTTCTACCTGTCCTGAGCTTTGGGGGCTATAGGTGCAATGTAATTTCCATTTTGCCCCAAGGACACCTACCAAGTTCTGGGTTACCTGGGAAGCAAAGGCTGAACCATTATCTGAGTTTAACTGAAGGAGTATACCCAACCTGGGAAAAATCTCTTCAGGTAGTTTCTTTGCCACTGTCTGGGCCATCTCTCTCTTAGTCGGGAATGCTTCAGTCCATCCTGAAAAGGTATCTACTAACACTAACATATATTTATACCTGTATTTTCCCAGTGTTACCTCAGTGAAGTCTATCTCCCAGTAGGCACCTGGTCTGGTTACTTTTTCACGCACCCCAGAAGTTCTAGGCTGGTTTCTAGCATTTGCAAGTCTGCAGGCTTTGCATTCTGCAACTATTTCCTTAATCAGTTGGCTCTTGTTGTAGATTCTCAGGCTGGCTTCTTGCAAAAGTTTTGCAATTTTTCTTTGCCCCAGGTGGTTGGTTCTGTGTATATTCTGTAGCAGGTGTTTGGCCATGGCTTGGGGTAAGATGAGTTTACCATCAGCTGTTACCCACCAGTTACCGCACTTGTCAGCAAGAGGTAACTTTATCTGGAGCTCATCATCTGGTGTATATTCCGGCTTATCAGGCAGGGTGGGCTCTCCAGGGTTCGGCAGACAAAGAGCTAATTCGTCAGTTCTTTCTAATGCTACTTGTCTGGCTGTGGTATCTGCTAGGTGGTTGCCCCATGCCACAGGACTATCTCCCTTTTGGTGTCCAGGGCAGTGTATTATGGCCACCTCTGGCATCCAGATAGCCTCTAATAGGTCTAATATTTCTTGTTAGCTTTTGATAGCTTTACTTTCAACTGTGAGCAGTCCCCTTTCTCAATATATAGCCCCTTGGATGTGGGCTGTGGCAAAGGCATAGCAGCTATCAGTGTAGATGTTAAGTCTTTTCCTTTTTCCTAGGTTGAGGGCTTTTGTGAGGGCAATTAATTCAGCTTTTGGGGATGAAGTTCCTGCGGGCAGGGCGGCTGCCCACACAGTCGTTACTGCCCACACAGTAGTTACTGTGGCCCCAGCATACCTTACACCATCTCTGATGAAGCTGCTCCCACCCGTATACCAGTTCACTTCAGTTCCTTTTAAAGGCTGGTCTTTCAGGTCTTCCTGGAGGCTGGGTGTGCAGCTCAGAATCTCAGAGCAGTCATGTAAGGGAGCATCTAATTCAGGGTCAGGGAGCAAGGTAGCTGGGTTTAAGGATGATCTAGATGAGAACTGAATGACAGGTGGGTTTAGCAACAAGCTTTGATAATGAGTTAATCGGGCATTGCTAATTCATCTGTCAGGAAGTCGAAGGATTCCATCTACAGCATAAGGAGTAGTCAAGGTCAATTTCTGACCGAGAGTCAACTTCTGAGCATCCTTTGTCAACATAGCTATAGCAGCTATGATGCGGAGGCACGGTGGCCATTGGCTGCCACCAAGTCTAGCTTTTTTGAGAAATAAGCTACTGGCTGCATCCAGGGCCCTACTGTTTGTGTTAGGACCCCTTTTGCTATCCCTTGCTTTTCATCTATGAAAAGGTGAAAGGGTTTAGTCACATCAGGCAGTCCCAAGGCCGGAGCCGACAACAGGGCATGCTTTAGTTGTTTAAAGTCACTCTCGTGAGCCTCAGTCCATTTAAAAGGCTTCCCTTCTTGGGTCACCTCATAAAGGGGTTTTGCTATTTCAGCAAAACTGGGGGTCCTCAGCTGGCAAAATCCCACCAACCCCAAGAATTCTCTTACCGCCTGTCGGGTTGTGGGAGTAGATATCTTAAGTATACTTCTGCTCTTTTCAAACCCTAGGGGAGGATGGGCCTCTCAGCCTTTCCACTGAGGGCCTTCTGTGGTAGGTGCCAACAACACCTTAGTGACATTGCGAGTCTGTCGCTTGCTAGCTGCTGTCATTGTGCATAATTGGCATTCTTCAAGGGTCTCTCAGTTGTTAAAGACTTTCTCTACTACTACCTGTAGTTCTAATCTATCTATTTTCTGGAGATTTTTTTGATATCAGGGGCAGCCTGGTTTACAAAGGCCATAATTACTGCTAACTTATTCTCTGGCGCTTCTGGATCTAGGGGAGTGAACATTCGATATACCTCCATAATTCTTTCTAAGAAGGCAGCTGGGGTTTCTGTCTTTTCCTGTTGCACACTACTAACCAAATTGATGGGTCGGCATGCAGCTACCTGGAGACCTCCCATTAGAGTCTGGCGATAGACCCGGGGCTTCTCCTTACCTTCAAGTGAGTTAAAATCCCAGGTGGGTTTTATCAGAGGGAAACCGGCATCTATCAGGGCTGGGTTTAAGGTGGGGTTCCCATCCGCCCCAGGCATGAATTTTCGGGCTTCCGAGAGGATCTTTTCTCTTTCTTCCGTAGTAAAAAGAATCTGTAAAAGCTGCTGGCAGTCATCCCAGGTTGGCTGATGGGTAAAAATAACAGAACCTAACAGGTCAATGAGTGCTGCTGGTTTTTCTGAAAACTTAGGGATCTGCATTTTCCAATTATAAAGGTCACTAGTGAAAAATGGCCAATACTGCATCAACTGTTCGCCATTCTCGTTCGGGGGTCCTAGGGCTCGGAGGGGCAGGGCCACTGAATCAGGGGTACTCTGGATGTACAGGCTCTTGTATGAGGAGGGTTCCGTAAGTCCTGGCCTGCTGCTGGGGGTTCCTGTGGGGCTGGGGGAAGTTGAGGTTGGTAGGGAGGAGGGTACTCTAGGAGGTCTACTTCGGGACCATCACCTTGGAAAATAGGGTAAGAGGGGGAAGTTGGAGGGGGCATGGAGGGGGCAGTAGGCTGACAAGAACCCTTTAAAGCAAGAACAGTGGGTCTCGAACCCTGTGGAGGAAGAAAAGGTTTTAGCCAAGAGGGGGCGTTCTCTACCAGATCCTGCCAAGTAAGGATATGAGAAATCTTGTCTGGGTGTCCTGGGTGTCCAAAGATGATGTCTCTGGTAGCATAGATAGCAGGCAGGTTCCATGTTCCTTCTGGGGGCCAACCGGTAGAGAAGGTTGGCCACTTATCTTCACAATAAGTGATCATCTGGTCTTGTTTTACTCCTAGACTTAAATTGTAAGCTCTCTGTTTGAATTCTTTGAAATGATCTAGGATCATAGTCAGAGGAGTCGAAGTAGCCTGACTCCTGACTTTGGACTTAAGAAAGACAATACTGATAATGAATACAAAGACAACACACACAAGGAAAATACAGAGGCAACACACACAAAGAGAATACAGAGACAACAACATTTTAAAAGAAAACTCTAGAGGCCCAGCCACCAACACTGATCCAACAGATGGGAGGTCAGCTCTTGCTGCTTCCCTACAGATGGGAGGATGGCCTCTCACGCCGCCACTTCCCTACAGATGGGAGAACAGCCTTTCGCTGCTTAGTGGGAGTGACCCACTCTCCCCTTCCAAATTTGCAAGGGGGATCTAATCCTCTACAGCAGGGCCTGAGACATCTCCCAAGATCCTGGACCCAGAGCCGCCCAGTGCATCCGCCTTCGACTCCAAGGGTCTCTCGCTACAGATAGACCGGTCCAGAAGGCTCAGTGAGGCTGGCGTTCCTTTAGTGAGATGGGGATCCCAGATGAGGCCCCCAAATGTTGTGCCCAGAAGTTCAAGTCCCAATCTCACACAAGGAAGACCAGCATCATATGCAATAGTAAAAGCCTTTATTAGCAAGCTTAAACTTGGGCCTCCGACACCCTTCCACACAAGAGGAGAGTCTGCTTCTGCGGAAGACCCCGAAACATTGTTTCTCTTGGCTTTTTATAGTACACAGAACAAGAGCAGTTGGTTTCAGTTTAAAGGCTGTAACAAGGAACTGTTGCTTTCAGTGTAAAAGTCTCTAACAAGTAACAGTTGGTTTTAGTGTAACAGTCTCTAAGAAGTAACTGTTATAATTAGGAATACCAAAGGAGACCACCTGGGACTGAAACAAGATAGGACTAGAACAACTACAGGAACCCACCAAATCACCAGTGAGTGCAAACACACGTGGCTGGTGACAGAGAGGAGCGTAGGGAAAGATTAAGTGGCTGGTAACAGTCCAGCAGTTTACCAGTTGAGACACCACCTCCAGTCTGTTCCACCAACAAGGGGACATCTGAAGGGAGTAGAAGACTCCCTGGAGTCACCAAGTGCAACTCTGAGTCCCCATTGCTACTGCCCTCAGAATCTGGAGCAGCAGCAGGGAGGGACACCTGGGGACAGATCTAACCAGGAAACTCAGGAGAAGACCTATACCTTGGTGGCATTGTTGTGGGGCTGTGAATGTTTTTTTTGCATAACCACTGGACTATCTCTGCCACACCCTGCCTTATCTCTTGGTCAGGGTTCAGTGATTAAGCTAAGAAGCCTACTTATAGTTTAGAAGCCCTCAGGCTCCCATAGCCTACAGGGAAGAAAAAAAAAAAAAGAGGCCTTTAAATCACTGAGCTCCAACTCAGGGATTAAAAGACTATTGAAACAACTGTTAACTTCCATCACTGTAAACCCTTTAATTACCTTACTTAGACACAAGTCAATCCAGGAAATAGTGATCAGTAATTTGAAAAGTACTAAGAGAGGGAACTCATAATATATAAAATGGGTAAACCAACAAGAAGAAATATTGGAGAAATGAACCAGGGCAACAGTCGAGCTAAAAGCCCCCCAAAGGGTGAAGCACAAAATCAGGAGTTCAACATCCAAACACTAGCTAAGGAAATAATGACAGGAGTGAGTAAAGAGTTTGAAAGAATTGTAGTCAGAAATACAGGAACAAAAAAAGGGAATATGGAAGAAAAAACAAACTATCTCAAGGTCATTAGAGAGCTGAAAGCTGAAATAGCTGAGCTAAGAACACAACTAGCTGAACAAGCTAAAACAGTATCACAACAGGGAAACAAAATAGATGAACTCAGAAAACAGTAGAGGGCAGAGAGAATAGAATCAATGAGGCTGAAGACAGAATTAGCAAGATCGAGGATGAATTAGAGACAACTAAAAAAGAAGTAAGAGATCTCAAAAAGAGATTAAGAGATGCTGAAAACAACAACAGAGACCTATGGGATGACTTCAAAAGAAACAATATACACATTATTGGCTTACGAGAGGAAGAAAGAGAGGGAGAGGAAGAAAGCATTCTTCAGGCCGTAATAGCTGAAAACTTCTCTAGTCTAGACAACATCAAAGACATAAAGATTCAAGAAGCCCAGAGGGTCCCTAACAGAATTAACCCAGACTTAAAGACACCAAGACACATCATTTTTAGAATGGAAAGGAATAAGGATAAAGAAAGGATCCTGAAGGCTGCAAGAGAAAAACAAAGAGTCACCTACAGAGGAAAACCCATAAGATTAGCAGCAGACTTCTCCACACAAACACTACAGGCCAGAAGAGAATGGCAAGATATCTATCGAGTGCTCAATGAGAAAGGCTTTCAACCAAGAATACTATATCCTGCTAGACTGTCATTCAGACTAGAGGGAGGCATCAAAACCTTCTCAGACAAGCAACAGTTGAAGGAATCAACTATCACCAAGCCTGCCCTGAAAGAAGTTCTGAAAGGTCTTCTATAAACAGTCAGACCATCATAAATAGGACATATATCAGAACACTCTAAAACTCTACAAGAATAGCGTTAAAATATCTTCAATCTTTGATATCAATAAATGTCAATGGCCTGAATTCACCTATTAAAAGACACAGAGTCGGAAGATGGATCAGAAAACACAACCCAACAATATGCTGTCTACAGGAAACCCACCTAACTCAACAAGACAAACACAGACTTAAAGTGAAAGGATGGAAAGCTATCATACAAGCCAATGGCCCACAAAAAAGGGCAGGAACAGCTATTCTCATATCTGACACAATGGACTTTAAAATAGATAAGATTTTAAAAGATAGGAATGGACACTACTTAATGCTCAGAGGATTTAACAATCATTAACAACTATGCAGCCAATTAGAAGCCATCTAAATACATCAAACGTCTACTGAAAGAGCTACAGCAATATATTAATAGCAACACAGTCATAGTAGGGGACTTCAACACCCCACTCTCTCAACTTGACAGATCAACCAGGCAGAAAATCAATAAAGACATAAGGGAGCTAAATGAAGAGATAGATAAACTAGAACTATTGGACATTTTCAGAGTCATTCATCCCAAGAAACTGGAATACACATTTTACTCAAATCCACATGGGTCATTCTCAAGGATAGACCATATGTTAGGCCACAAAGACAGCATCAGCAAATTTAAGAGCATTGAAATCATCCCAAGCATCTTCTCAGACCACAGTGGAATTAAACTAACACTTAACAATCAACAAAAGATTAGTAACAGTCCCAAAATGTGGAAGCTCAACAGTACACTTCTTAACAACCTCTGGGTCAAAGAGGAAATCAAAGAAGAAATCAATGTTTCAAGACTTCAATGAAAATGAAGACACAAGCTATCAAAATATTTGGGACACAGCTAAGGCAGTACTGAGAGGGAAGTTCATAGCTATACAAGCACACATTAGGAAACAAGAAAAAGCACAAATAAATAGCCTGATTACACAACTTAAAGACGAAGAAGAAGAAAAAGGAGGAGGAGGAGGAGGAGGAGAAGAAGAAAAAGAAGAAGAAGAAAAGAAGAAGAAGAAGAAGAAGAAGAAGAAGAAGAAGAAGAAGAAGAAGAAGAAGAAGAAGAAGAAAAAGAAGAAGAAGAAGAAGAAGAAGGGAACCCTAAAGCAACCAGAAGGACAGAAATCACTAAAGTTAGAACAGAAATAAATAACATTGAGAATAGAAAAACCATACAAAAGATGAACAAAAGTAAATGTTGGTTCTTCAAAAGAGTGAACAAAATCGACAAACTTTTAGCCAGACTCACAAAACAAAAAAGGGAGAAGACCCAAATAAATCAGATAGTGAATGAAAGAGGAGATATCACAACAGACACCACAGAAATTCAACATATCATGCGAGGCTTCTATGAATAACTATATGCTACCAAGCTAGAGAACCTGGAAGAAATGGATGATTTCCTAGATACCTACCAACTTCCAAAACTAAGTAAAGAGGAAGTGGATACCATGAACAGGCCCATCACAGCTAATGAAATTGAAACAGTTATCAAAAATTTCCCCAGAAATAAAAGTCCTGGACCAGATGGTTTTACAAATGAATTCTACAAAACCTTCAAAGAAGAACTAATACCTCTACTTTTAAAAGTCTTCCAGAAGATTGAAGACACTGGAATACTCCCTGCCAGCTTCTATGAAGCTAACATCATTCTGATACCAAAAGCAGACAGGGACACAACCAAAATTAAAAACTACATACCAATATCTCTGATGAACATAGAGGCTAAAATATTGAACAAAATTCTAGCCAACCAGATACAGCAGTATATTCAAAAGATTGTTCATCATGACCAAGTGGGGTTTATCCCAGGCATGCGAGGTTGGTTTAATATACGTAAATCAATCAATGTGATCCACCACATCAACAAAAGCAAGACCAAAAACCACATGGTCATATCAATAGATGCAGAGAAAGCCTTTGACAAAATACAACATCCTTTAATGATCAAAACATTACAAAAACTGGGAATAGATGGAAAATTCCTGAAGACAGTAGAGTCTATATATAGCAAACCTACAGCCAACATCATACTCAATGGTGAAAAACTGGAAGCATTTCCCCTCAGATCAGGTACTAGACAGGGCTGCCCACTATCACCATTACTATTCAACATAGTGTTGGAAGTTCTTGCCATAGCAATCAGGCAGGAGCAAGGAATTAAAGGGATACAGATTGGAAGAGAAGAAGCCAAACTCTCCCTATTTGCAGATGACATGATGGTATACACAGAAAAACCTAAGGAATCCAGCAAGAAGCTTTTGGAAATCATCAGGCAATACAGTAAGGTGTCAGGCTACAAAATTAACATTCAAAAGTCAGTGGCATTCCTCTATGCAAACACTAAGCTAGAAGAAATTGAAATCCAGAAATCAATTCCTTTTACTATAGCAACAAAAATAATAAAATATCTAGGAGTAAACCTAACCAAAGAAGTAAAAGACTTGTATACTGAAAATTATGAGTCACTACTCAAAGAAATTGAAAATGACACAAAGAAGTGGAAAGATATTCCACATTCATGGGTTGGAAGAATTAACATCATCAAAAATAATATACTACCCAGAGCCATCTACAAATTTAATGCTATCCCCATCAAGATCCCAAGCACATTTTTTAGGAGAATAGAACAAATGCTACAAATGTTTATCTGGAACCAGAAAAGACCTAGAATTGCCAAAACAATCTTGAGAAAAAAGAACAGAACTGGAGGCATCACACTTCCAGATCTCAAATTGTATTATAGGGCCATTGTCATCAAAACTGCTTAGTACTGGAACATGAATAGACACACTGACCAGTGGAATAGAATTGAGAGCCCAGAAGTAAACCCCCACACCTATGAACATCTAATCTTTGACAAAGGGGCTAAGACTATTCAATGGGGAAACCAGAGTCTCTTCAACAAATGGTGTTGGAAACAATGGGTTGAAACATGCAGAAGAATGAAACTGAACCACTGTATTTCACCAAATACAAAAGTAAATTCCAAGTGGATTAAGGACTTGGATGTTAGACCAGAAACTATCAGATACTTAGAAGAAAATATTGGCAGAACTCTTTTCCACATAAATTTTAAAGACATTTTCAATGAATCGAATCCAATTACAAAGAAGACTAAGGCAAGTATAAACCTATGGGACTACATCAAATTAAAAAAACTTCTTCACAGCAAAAGAAACCACTACCCAAACCAAGAGACCCCTCACAGAATGGGAGAAGATCTTTACATGCCATGTATAAGACAAGAGGTTAATAACCAACATATATAAAGAGCTTGCCAGACTCAACAACAAGACAACAAATAACCCCATCCAAAAATGGGGGGAGGACATGGACAGAATATTCACCACAGAAGAGATCTAAAAGGCCAAGAAACACATGAAAAGATGCTCCAAGTCTCTGATTGTCAGAGAAATGCAAATCAAGACAACAATGAGATACCACTTCACTCCTGTGAGAATGTCATACATCAGAAAAGGTAACAGCAGCAAATGCTGGAGAGGGTGTGGGGTCAAAGGAACCCTCCTGCACTGCTGGTGGGAATGTCAATTGGTCCAACCTCTACGGAGAACAGTCTGGAGAACTCTCAGAAGGCTAGAAATGGACCTACCCTATGACCCTGCAATTCTTCTCCTGGGGATATATCCTAAGGAACCCAACACATCCATCCAAAAAGATCTGTGTACACATATCTCAACCTCAAGCTAGTCTTTTTAATATTTATTTATTTTCCCTTTTGTTGCCCTTGTTGTAGTTATTAATTTTTGTTATTGCTGTCTTTGTTGTTGTATAAGACAGAGAGAAATGGAGAGAGATAGGGAAGACAGAGAGGGGGAGAGAAAGACAGACAACTGCAGACCTGCTTCACCGCCTGTGGAGCAACTCCCCTGTAGGTGGGGAGCCGGGGTCTCGAACCAGGACACCAGTCCTTGAGCTTTGTGCTTTACCCGCTGTGCTACCATCCGACTCGCAAAAGTTAGTCTTACGTATATAAATCCCACTACTTTGACTTTACTCAGATAGCACAGTTGCTTCAAGTTATTTTCTCAGATTCTCTTGAAGTAGATGGTTGATTTATGTATTTATGTAGGGAGAGAGTGACTCAGAGAGAGAAGAGGAAAGACCAGCTCAGGAGTGTGCTTTGATATGGATCACAGTCTGGGCCTCTGGACTGCAGGTCATGTATTTGGAATTGAGCTATACTGTTGCCCATCTTCATTCTCTCTATTCATTTTTTTATTATTTTTCCCTTTTGTTGCCCTTGTTTTATTGTCATTGTTATTATTATTGTTGTTGTTGCTGTTGTTGTTGGATAGGACAGAGAGAAATAGAGAGAGGAGGGGAAGACAGAGAGGGGAGAGAAAGACAGACACCTGCAGACCTGCTTCACCGCCTGTGAAGCGACCCCCCTGCAGGTGGGGAGCCGGGAGCTTGAACCAGGATCCTGATGCCGGTCTGTGTACTTTCTGCCATGTGCACCACCGCCCGATTCCCTTTATTCATTTTTTAAAGATCATTTTTCTTGGGGCCAGGCAGTGGCGAACCCAGAAAAGCACATATATTACTGTGTGCAAGGATGCAGGTTCAAGTCCCCACTATCACCTGCAGGAGGTGCTGAAGCAAGTCTATCACCTTCATGAGCGCTAAAACAAGTCTGCAGGTGTCTGTCTTTCTCCCTCTCTATTGCCCCTCCCCTCTCAATACCTCTCTGTCCTATAAAGTATAAGAGAAAGATTATTTTTCTTTTCATATTAGAGAAGAAAGGATGGTATCAGAACTTCAACCTGACATATGCACATATACAGTGCCAGGGATCACCATAGGGACTCATGAGTTTCCAGTGCTTTCCCTTGAAGCACATTCCGCTGTGTGTCCATAGGAAGGCAACATAACAACACAATGCACTTTGTGTGTAAGCCTTTCCTCCCAATGCACAGGCACTAGTGCTTTTCTCTTACTCATTCTTCCTTGAAGTATCCATCTTTTTGAAGTTTCCCTTCATTTCAAGCGCCAGAAAGTAGCAGTCAAAATAAATCAACCTGTACAACATAGGATTTTCATAACTGGGACTCTGGGTTCCCTCCTGCCCCTGGCTGGCACTGTTGCATGGTGTTCTAGCTTCTGTCTCTAGCTCTTGTGCAACTCTTTCACTGTCTCCTGAGGGAGAGTAAACAGAGGACAGAAAGATAGATAGATAGATAGATAGATAGATAGATAGATAGATAGATAGATAGATAGATAGGTAGATAGATAGATAGATAGATAGATAGATAGATAGATAGATAGATAGATAGATAGATAGATAGACTGCAGACAGACAGACTGCAGACAGACAGACAGATAGATATGGAAGGCAGCTGCTCAGAAGCTACTCAGGACCCAAGAGGCATATTGTGTTTGTTTATGTTTCTTATTTTAAGAAAGTGACTGGCACACTACCCAGAGTATGCATCTGAACTCTAACTTTGTCAGTCATCCCTGAGGCCTGCATGAGAGCAGGGCATCGCGTGTCAGCCCATTCCAGGGGTCCAGTGCCTACACTCTTGAGCCAAACATTTACTGATCTATACTCTCAGAAAAAAAAAAATTTTTTTAAAGAACCTAGATTTTAAAGGTTATTTTCACTTGTTTCTTTTATTTTATTTGGATGAAAGTGATACAGAGAAAATAATACAAGAGAGAAACCAGAACATTGATCAGCTCTGGCTCCTGGTGCTGCCAAGGATTGGCCTGGGATTTTGTTGCCTCAGACATAAAAGTCTTAAAATATTTTTTTTAATAGTGATTTACAAGATTATAAGATAAGTGGCTCAGAAGGTGGTGCAGTGGATAAAGCATTTGACTCTCAAGTATGAGGTCCTGAGTTCAATCCCTGGCAGCACATGTACCAGAGTAATATCTGGTTCTTTTTCTCTTCTCCTGTTTTCTCATTAATAAATAAATAAAATATTTTTTAAAAAGATTATAAGATAACAGGTGTTACCAAGGTTTTGTGTGGCCCCCCGTGCCCCCAAGGATAATACCCATACTTCCCCCAGGGTCTCAGAACTGTACTGATTTCTTTGCTTTTCCTTTCCTTTCTTTTGCAAGATCATATGTTACATTTCTCTACATTCTGCAGAAGAGTGAAACCATCCAGTAGTTGTCTTCATGAAAGTCTTTAGCAACCATTATGCTGCCTCTTAGGCCCTTGAAATCACTTTAAAACAACCAGCTTCAGGAGCCAAGCAGTGGCATACCTGGTCGACTGCACACATTACCATGGGTGAGGAAGTGAATTTGAGCTCAACCTGCAAGGAGGCTACTTTAAGAGTGTTGAAGCAGGTCTGCAGGTATCTATCTTTCCCTCTCCTTCTCTACTTCCCCCTCCCCTCTCAATTTCTCTCTGACCTATCAAACACAAATAGAAAGAGAAAAAATGGCTTATTTGGCTTAGGTGTGGCTAAAGGTCTTGGCTGTGGGGCAGCTGGGAGCAGATTTAAACAATCAAAGCTTTATTATGGAGGTATAGGGATGCATTGGATCGACCTTCCTGTGGTGCATCCCGTGAGTACCCATTCATTGGGGAAACTGACAATCCTTCCTAGCCGACTGAATCGACATGGATCCCAGTCACTTTCAAAGCCAGCAACAAGCAGCAACCTGACGCTGTTGACTGGCTACGGAAGAAGGGCAAATGTTAGAAGAAGAATGGAGGTATAGTAGTATGGGATTTTAGACACGACAAAAACAAGCAATTATCGGCAGAGATGTAGGTAATTCACTGTGGTTGTGGAAGAGAGTCTTAGAGAGTTTACCAACTAGCTGAGTTCCACATGTTCAGTTCCTCTTATTGGGACATCATGGCAAGTCCTGAGAAGCCTCAGCCAAGATCCATTTGAGTAGAAAGTGCTTGAGGAGAAGATGCTAAGAATAGGACAGGCCCATGAGAAAAGTTAATTACCAAAGTCTAAATTCACATGTGTACAGTGACCATCTCTCTCTCTCTCTCTCCAACATCCACTCCAGCAACCTCCAGGAAACTCACTGCTCCAGTGCCTAGTCACAGAGCGTACTTGGGCAAAGAAGGCCAGACTTCCAGTGGCCTACAAGTTAATTGGTTTCCACCAGTCCATCAGCCTGATGTAAGCTCCAGCGGGAGCTTACATCCCTATGACAGCGCTATGCTATGTCACAACAAATGGCCACCAGGAGTGGTGGGTAGGTACATAGTGCTGGAACCAAGCCTCAGAGATAACCCGGATAGCAATAAAAATAAAAAGTAGTAGTAATTATAATGATAATAAAACCAACCAGCTTCTCTTTTACTTAAGTGGCCAAAATTTAATTCTCAGGACCCTGGAGGCTGGAAATAGTAAATCAAGATGCTGAGTGACTCAATCTATAAGAAGTCCTTGCCTCCTTCCCAGAGGTTGTCTTCATGTCTGCCTTCACCTGGGTGAAGGGTCCGGCATTCCTTTCTTTGGAAGCTGTCTGTGAAACGGTTATGCTGGTGATGGGTGTGCTCTATCTCCAGCTCATCTAGTCTGAGCTAAACACATCCTGCTAGTTTAACCCTGCTCAGACAGTATGGCTGCTTCCAGTTATTTTCTCAGATTCTCTTGAAGTCAATCACTGATTTATATATTTATGGAGGGTGAGAGTGACTCAGGGAGAAGAGCATAGACCAGATATGGGTTTTGCCATGGATCACAGTCTGGGGCCCTGGAATGCAGGTCCTGTGTTCTGGAACTGAGCAATGCTCCTGCTCATCTTCATTCTCTCTACATTTTTTAAAAGATTTTTTTTTCTTTTTATATTAGAGACAGAGAAAGTGCCAGAATATCTATCTAGCATATGCCAACCTGGGGATCAGACTAGGGATGGAAGTCCTGAGTGTCCAGTGCTCTCTCTACTACACAACATTCAGGTTTCCATGCTGTATTTTCTTCTTATTTTAGCATTTTGCAGCTTTATATCAGATCCAAAGTGATTATTGTGAGAAAGGGTGGCAGATCAGTAAATAGCTGGCTTGAGGGTGCAGACATTGGATCCCTAGGATGCACTGATACTCGGTGCCCTGCCCTCAGGCAGTCCCAAGAACAACTGACAAGTTTGCAGCTTTGATGCATAGTCTTAAGTGTGAGCCAGGTGCAGCCTCTCAATAATAATAAATATAAGAATCACAGTTCATGCCTTGGATTTCTAGTGGTGCCCATATAGCTACCTGTACTGCTTTCTCTAACTCTTTATTTAAGAAGTCTTTACATTTCTCTCAGGAGATAGGGAGAGATAGAGACACAAGAGACAGAGACAGATAAATCAGTGCACCACTGCAGCTGTGCTGAATGGAACCCAGAGATGAAACTATGCAAGCTCTGCACTCTGGCACTTGAATTGAGGAAAAGATTTTAAAATGATGAAAAATTGAATACTGCATAGAAACAATTGACAGGAGGGGGCCAGGCAGTGACACACCTGGTTAAGCACACATATCAGCATGCACAAGGACAGTGCCTGAGCCCCGGCTCCCCACCTCAGGGGTAATGCTTCATGAATGGTGAAGCAGATCTGCAGGTATCTATCTCTCTCCCTCTCTATCTCCCCTCCCTTTTCAATTTCTCTCTGATCTGTCAAATAAAAATAGAGAGAGAGAGAGAGAGAGAGAGAGAGAGAGAGAGAAAGGAAAAATGCCCACCAGGAGCAGTGAATTCATAGTGCAGGCACCAAGCCCAAGCAATAGTGATAACACTGGTGGTAAAATGAGCAAGAGAGCAAGCACCAAGGGTTGTGTATGTGGAGGGTAGTCTTGCATATAAGGTGCATTTGGGTGTTATGCCTCCTCCTTGTGGACTTACATCAGAGTGCACCTCGGAGACAATCCTTTTTGAAACTCAGTATTGTGTTTAAATAGTATCAGATAGACAAGAAAATTTGTTGATGAGAAATCAAGCAGCCAGGCAGCTGGCTTTGTAGTTCAGAGCATAATTTGCATGTGTGACATCAATTAGTAAATATATAGATATACACACACACACATATGTTCTGCTTTAAATGTCTTTAGTTGGGGGCCAGGTGGTAGTGCACCTGGTTAAGTGCACACATTACAATGTGCAGGGTCCCAGGTTCAAGCCCCTGGTCCCCACCTGCAAGGGGTAAGCTTTACAAGTGGTGAAGTAGAGCTGTGGGTGTCTCTCTTGTCTCTTTCCCTCTCTATCTCCCCCTCTCAATTTCTCTCTGTCTCTATCCAATAATAAATAAATTTTTAAAATGTCTTTAGTCTTCTGCTACTTGGAATAATTAAATGGCAAAAAAAAAACAATAAAAATTCCTTGAGGAAAACTCCCAGAGGCTGAGCTAAGAAGAAAACTTAATAGAGCTCTATGAATTAACTACTGTTGTACAACATGTTACACTGACATTTAAAGGCTTAAAAGAATAACCATTAATTCACAGAAGTAATATATAGACATTGTGAAGCCAAGAGTAAAGGCAGTAAAGGCACCAGTGTTATCACTATTGCTTGGGCTTGGTGCCTGCACTATGAATCCACTGCTCCTGGTGGGCATTTTTCCTTTTTTTTTCTCTCTCTATTTTTATTTGACAGATCAGAGAGAAATTGAAAAGGGAGGGGAGATAGAGAGGGAGAGAGATAGACATCTGCAGGTCTGCTTCACCACTCATGAAGCATTACCCCTGCCCTGAGGTGGGGAGCCGGAGCTCAGGCACTGTCCTTGTGCATGCTGATAAAGAATTTTACAGGATAGTTATTGGTTTACAGATGAAAATTATTTTGCGGGAGTCGGGCTGTAGCGCAGCGGGTTAAGCGCAGGTGGTGCAAAGCGCAAAGACCCGCCTAAGGATCCCGGTTCAAGGCCCGGGCTCCCCACCTGTAGGGGAGTTGCTTCACAAGCAGTGAAGCAGGTCTACAGGTGTTTCTCTCCCCCCGCTTTATTTTCCCCCTCCTCTCTCCATTTCTCTCTGTCCTATCCAGCAACGATGACAACAATAACTAGAGCAATAAAATAACAAAGGCAACAAAAGGGAATAAATATTTTGGGAGTCGGCCGGTAGTGCAGTGGGTTAAGCGCACGTGGCACAAAGCTCAAAGACCCGCTTAAGGATCTCCGTTCGAGCCCCCGCCCCCAACTTTAAGCGCACGTGGCACAAAGAACAAGGACCTGGGTAAGGATCCCAGTTCGAGCCCCCCCCCAACTCCCCACCAGCAGGGGGGTCACTTCACAGGCGGTGAAGCAGGTCTGCAGGTGTCTTTCTCTCCCCTCTCTGTCTTCCCCTCCTCGCTCCACTTCTTTCTGTCCTATCCAACAACGACAACATCAATAACAACAACAACAATAAAACAAGAAGGGCAACAAAAGGGAATAAATAAATATATTTTTTTTAAGTTTTAAAAAAGAAAAAGATGATTTTCCGTATGTTCCTAGAAGTAGATGGGGGTGAGCTATGCAGTGCTCTGCTAAAACTGTCAGATAACATGGAAGGTAGCCAGAAAATAATAGTATGGGAAATCAAACAAAATGCAAGTCCCAAGTCATGGACCTAAGGAAAAAGTTTCTTGGACTATCCTAGACCAACAAGGAATAAAAAAGAATAGAGCAAGGAGTGTTCATCATAATCAGCCATCAGAGAAGTCACAGGTGTCCCTGATGCCATGCCTTTGGTACCCTGCTATGAATGTCATTGTCTAGGAACACATACATGAAACAGGGTTTCTGCACAAATGTTACCATGGATTTCAGCTCATAGGTGTGGGCACATTTGAGTCTTACCAGGCAGTATGATCCAGAACTTCCTACTGAGAAACTTAGACCCTTGGAATTCAAATCCTTCTCAGATTGACTTGTTGTACCTGTTTGTTCACATTTCAGTTGTTCAAAGGGTTAACCAGGGGAACCCAAGTCAATCACATACATAGATCTGTGGTTCCTCATGCTATCTTCCTATCCTCATTGTATGACAGAGCCCCACCATCTCTTGTAAGATCAAGCCAGTTATCACTGCCTCAAGGGTAAGGGACTCCTCTTCTCATCAGCTGGTCTCATCACAGGAGGCCCAGACATCTCCGGTGACAACTATAATAAACAATTCAAGTCAACCCCCTGCCTATCTCACTTATGTAAGAGTGTCCTCCTTTTGGCAATCTACACCTCTACCCTGCAGAACCTAGGCCAGTGGGAAGGGAGATGCAAAGGCCCACTCCCCCACCAGTGGATGAGTCTAATGAATGACAAGTGGGACTATATCTGTAATTGCTTTTGCGCTGCACATGGGCGTTGACATACCCCCAGTCTGACAAAAAATCTTTTAAAAGAAAGAAACAAACCGATAGATGGCCTGCAATAAGTAGTTCCTTCTAGACGAAACTAAGGGGACTGAGAGAGGAAGTCAGTGAGTCAGTCTCATCTGAAATGTTTTGTGTGGGGTTAAAAAAAACATGCACACAATTGTCAAGTATTTCTGTGGTCAACAGTTGGTGCTTTAGAAAAATATGCAGATGGAGCTTACAAAATTTCTCACTTGAATAGTGCTCTGTCAAGCAAACACAAGGATTTGAGCCTGGTGCTCAGTGCACTGAAGGAAGTTTAGTGCTGTGGCTTCCTTCCTTCCTCCCTTTCACTCTCTCTGTCTCTGTCTTGCTCTTTCTATATGAAAATAAAAAATCATCATGGAACAGTGACTCTCCAGAAAGAAGAAAAAACTATGCAGATAACCTGCTGAATAGGAAAGCCAAACCACCCATATTGGCTCTAAAACAGGTCCACCATTAACACACTTTGAGCAAGGGAAGGCTCTGGGTTGTTTCGATTGAAAATACAGCTT
This sequence comes from Erinaceus europaeus, assembly GCF_950295315.1. NCBI lineage: Eukaryota > Metazoa > Chordata > Mammalia > Eulipotyphla > Erinaceidae > Erinaceus > Erinaceus europaeus. Next base: position 54,589,401 of record NC_080165.1, read on the forward strand.
CAATACACCCACACACGACGTAAAATCACAAGATTTTTTATTCACAATTCCATAAATGGGAAGTGGGGTAAGAGGACAATGGTGCAATAAGCAGGAAAAGGTTAGTCTTTTGTTCAAATGCATGGGACAGTGGGCTATGAGAGCAGGAGAAAGTGCATAACCCATGGTGGAGTCCTATTTCAGGTCAGGTCTTAACCAAATGTTCAGGCACTGCAGTGAGCAGGGATGTCCTACTGTAAAAGCAACTCAGAATAGGTTTGTTTGTTTGTTTGGTTTTCTTGTCCAAACCTTCTGCTTTTTCCATCTGTGGGAAGAAAACATCCTGTTAGAAAGTAGGGAGGAGGTAGGACCATAAGGTTCAGGGAAAATTCCGGAACTATGACTATAGATACAAGGTAGGATTAGAAAACAGGATAAGACATTTGTGAGGACTGAACTAACCACCCTTTTAGAGGTCTGTCCTCAGCAGGAATTTTTCCTTTCTCACCTGTGACTTCTAGGAATCAGCTCACCATCACCAGATACCTCAAAGTGGCAATTTTGCCATCCACTTTCACATGTGTTTTCATAAGGACTGTCAGCAAATAGGAACCTGGACTGAGCAGGCACATGTGTGGGGGTGGTATTACTTACTAATGAGGCATACTTGCACCTGGGACTTGAACCCCCAGAGGGATAAGAAAACCCAGGTTTGGGGTGGGAGTATAGCATAATGGTTATGCAAAGAGACTTTCATGCCTGAGGCTCTCAAGTCCCAGGTTCAATCCCCCACACCCCCATAAGCCAGAGCTGAGCAGTGCTCTGGTAAAAAAAAAAATAAAAAAAAAAGAAAGAAAGAGAAAACCCAGGTTCAGGAGTCTGGTGGTAGAGCAGCAAGTTAACCGCAGATGGCACGAAGCACAGGGACCAGCATAAGGATCCCAGTTCGAGCCCCCGGCTCCCCACCTGCAGGGGGGTCGCTTCACAGGCAGTGAAGCAGATCTGCAGGTGTCTATCTTTCTCTCCCCCTCTCTGTCTTCCTCTCCTCTCTCCATTTCTTTCTGTCCTATCTAATAATGATGACATCAGTAACAACAATAATAACTACAACAACAATAAAAAACAACAAGGGCAACAAAAGGAAAAATAAATGATGTTTAAAAAAAGAGAAAAGAAAACTCAGGTTCCCTACTCCTCTTCCTACCTTATCTCTTCTTCTGCCAGATCACAGTTCCAGCTATCAGAGCTCCAGTAACCACAACTCCAAGGAGAACCAGACCAATAGTGAGGCCTGTATTGGGGGTAGTGGGCTGAGGCACACCTGGAAAGGGAAGAGAAAGAGAGGACTTGATAACCTCTGCCTGGACCCTGCTAAACAGCCCCAGAGGGCTCTTGAGAAAAGACTCTGTGCTCACATCTCCCTCCTTACCCCATCTCAGGGTGAGGGGTTCAGGCAGCCCCATGTGCTGCACATGGCAAGTGTATCTCTGCTCCTCTCCAGAAGGCACCACCACAGCTGCCCACTTCTGGAAGGTTCCATCTCCCCCAGGTCTGGTCTCTACAAGCTTCATGTACTGAGTGAGGTCCTCCTCATCACACTGCCAGGTCAGGGTAATCTCCGCAGGGTAGAAGCCCAGGGCCCAGCACTTCAGGCTAACCTTACTGTCAGAGAATAGTTTTCGAGTCACATGTGTCTTTGGAGGGCCTGGGAGGAAGGGACAGAATCAAAATGAAAATCTCATTAGTTATTTTAGGTTTCATTTTATTTATTCATTCATTCATTCATTATTGAATAGAAATTGAGAGGGGAGGGAGAGGTAGAGAGAGAGAGCAACAGAGAGACACCTGCAGCCATGCTTCACCACTTGAAGGTTTCCCCCTGCAGGTTGGGACCTCAGGCTTGCACCTGGGTCCTTGAGCAATGTAATTTGAGTGCTTAACCAGGTGTGCCACTGCCTGCCCCCCACCCAGGTTTCTTTTCCTCTTGATCCCCTGTGACATGGTGTCCTTTGATTGTCTTCAAGAGAATAGCAAGTCCTGGGTGGGGGTAGATAGCATAATGGTTATATAAAGAGACTCTCATGCCTTAGGCTCTGAAGTCCCAGATTCCGTCCCCCGTACCACCATAAACCAGAGCTGAGCAGTGCTCTGGTAAAAAAAAAAAAAAAAAAAAGGAAAGGAAAAAAGAAAGGAAGGAAGGAAGGAAGAAAAAAAGAAAAAGAAAAAAGGGAGGTCCGATAGCCCTGCAGAGAACGGCAAGTCCTCTCATCTAGTTACTCTCTTATAAGAGGTTTGTCAGAGACACTCAGTCCCCTGAATCATGGGAGGGTCTTATTCAAGTGTTCATTTCTCTTCCTATCAGAACAAGGTATATGACAGTTCAGGAATGCTTCCCCCCACATAACTCCATCATGGCACCTCGTACCTGCTTGCAGGAGTGTCTCCTTCCCATATTCCAGGTATCTGAGAAGCCATTCCACACACCTGCCTTCCAGGTAGTTTCTGACATACTCTGCCTCACCAGTTGTCTCCCACTTGTGTTTAGTGATCTCAGCAACTTGGTCTGCCGCTGTCCAAGAGTGCAGGTCTTCATTCAGGGAGATGTAATCTGCACCGTCGTAGCCATGCAGACTGTACCCACGGAGGAAGCGTCCATCGGGCCCCACTTTGCAGGCACAAACCCACTGGTAGGTGTGAGAACCTAACCCCATCCCTACTGTCAGCTGTGGCCACATAGCCGGTCCCCACCCACAGAGCCCCATCCCAGACTGCAATAGTAAAGTCTAAATCAAATGAGACACTTGACAACCCAAGGGTTCATTTACAACCTAAGGACCAGGCAATTCCTATGACCTCAAGATGGGGTGGGGAGATGATTTACCCTAAAACTGGATGCTACTGTCCCCATGGTGGAGGTGAGGGTCCACAAAGCTCACCTGTCTCACTCTGGTTGTATTGGCTGCGCAAGGTGTTCAGGCGCCTTCCCGCAACCTGTGCCAGGTACTTGTACAACCGTGTCTCAGAGGCCTGATACCATGGCCCAAGCTTCTCCATCCACTGTGCCCGCAGCTCCATCCTTGGATCCTCCGCACTGCTGTCAAACCACATGAACTGTGTGTCGTCCACGTAGCCAACAAGGATGAAGCGGGGTTCCGTGCCGCCAGACATTGACAAAGTGGTTTTGAAATGCCACAAGGAATGGGAGCCTGGTGATAGGGGATAATTGAGACCCTACCCAGCCTTTTTTCTGCCACAGATCTCTGGGTCAGGAATGATGTGTCCCTGGAGAGGGTGATGAGGACAAAGTGATAGAAAAGGTGCTGTAGGGAAAGGGAGTGTGTGTGAGGTCCGCAGAGGGGAATCTGAGACTAAGCAGAGAAAGGCACCTTCTACTGAGGTCCTAAGCCCCTAATCCTCTTTTTACCCTCACCCCACCGAGCCCCTCCCCACAGTCAAGCATCTTTTTTTCTTCAGGGGAAAAGACCCTTTCTTACCCACCTGCCCAGGTTTTAGTCAGGGTCAGGGCCCCTGAGAGCAGCAGGAAGAGGCTTGAGCTCAACATGACCTGGGTCCTACTATCAGAGGAGAATCTGAGTCCCAGCCGTGCCTGAAGATTCTATAATCTAGAACCCCATGGTGCTGATTGGCTTCTGGAGAAACCTGACAGCTGGTGCCAGTCCTGGGAGTGAGAAGTAGGGCTGTGTCATGAGTATCTAGGTAGGAGGACCTGACAGGGGTGTGTGAGGGAGCAAAGAGAAGCCAAGCAGTGGGGACTCCTCAATACTGAGCTTCCCTGCTCCAGAGACGGACCTGCTCCCTGAGAGCCCTGTTAGGGACCTGAGAGTTTCCCCTGACCTCTCTCTTTCTGCACCAAGCTCTCTGTCTCCCTGAGTCCTGGCTCAGAAGCTCTCAGAGGAAAGCAGGAGCACAGACTAGATTCACTCCCTTTTCCTCTGACAGGAATCCTCTTTATAAATGACGGCCCGATTCTAACCCTTCCTTTGCATCTTCCTGGGATCTCCTAGAAAAAAAAAAAAACTTACTCCCAGGAAACTTGATGCTAGAGAGTGTATTTGATCTGAGAATAGAGACAAAAGGACAGATTTTTTTTACTGTTATGCTACATTCATTTTTCTTTTTTCTCTCTAAACCTGGGTGTTGTAACCAAGGTGTGGGTCCACTGGCCAGAGTGCCAGACTTGCAAGCATAAGATCCTGAGTTCAAACCCTGTATCACACAGAATTATGCTCTAGTTCGTTCTCAGTTTCTCCCTCTTTCTTCACTCATTAATAATTAATACTTGGAATTGCTTAAACTTGGTGATGGTGTGATGGGATTTATTACAGAGCTATTCTCATAGAGATGATATTCCTTTTTCTTCATTAACTACAGTGGATAGCACAATCTTATAGAAATCTCAGCATCAGGAATATAGTCTGTATAAGAAGATGTTTCAGACTCTATATACTAATGTATTTAAATAGAATTCTAAGCAAACTTGAAAAAGTGCCAGGCTAGCTTCGCGAGTGGGAGACAGACGATCAGGGACTCATGGCTGAGCTGGAAATGCAGTTCAATCTTTATTGATGAGCAGGAATGCAGTGCAATCTATCTAATCCCCCTTCATTAGAAAATCCTGTCCTTTATATCTCCTGAGGTGGAAGTGTCAGGTCGGAAGAGGAAATACGTAGGATAGGAGGTGGGGAGAAGGAAAAAGCACGCAAACCAGTGGGGATTAAAAGGTGGAAAACAGGATGTGACTAGGAGAGGGGGTGGAGTGGAAAAAGAGTTCGAACCAGTGGGGATTAAACCAATGTGGGTCTCAAACAAAACAATGATTATGTAAACAGACCACAGCGCTAAGCAATGCAAGCGAACCTAACGTGATGATCAAAACAGAAGGGGTCTTAGAAGCAGAATTAGAAGCATACCAACAAAAAAGCTGGTAAGTTTTCCTTTTTCAGATAGTGTGTCTGTGAGTCAAAGTTTCTATTATTTGAATCATTATAAACCTAGAACACCGAGCTTGTCTATTTGAATACCTGACACATCCTCAATACAAAGAAGCACATGGAAGCAGTTTGTCACTGTATTTTTTATTTTCTTGTCCAATATCTATTCTTTTTTTTTTATTCTGCCATTTTTTCATTTTGCTTATTTTTATTAGTGATTTACAAATTTACAAAATAACAGGGGCACAATTCCACACTGTTTCCACCACCAGAGTTCTGTGTCCCCATTCCCTCCATTGGAACCGCAGTGTTTCTCCTAAGGTAACAGATACAGGTTGACTATTATTTCTATAACTTTATATATATATATATATTTTTTTTTTTTTTTACTGAATTTTTCAATGGTCCTGCCTTCTGTTCCAATTTAATTCACACTTATACCTATTATTAATTCCTAATGTCTTTCTTTCTTTTCTTTTTTTTTTCCTTTTGTCTCTCTGGCTCCTGATGGAATTGGGTTTCAGAGCCCTCTATTCATTTTTCCCTAACTAGGAGTTAGGGATAAAAATCTCTCTGGCATCCATATTCTCTGGGAATATGGATCAAAATTCTGAATGCTGAAGGTTGCAGCGTCTGGCTTCTGTAATTGCTTCTCTGCTGAGCATGGGCACTGGCAGGTTGATCCATACCCCCAGCTCATTTCTATCTTTCCCTAGTGGGGTAGGGCTCTGCAGAGGTGAGGTTACAGGGCACACTGGTGGCATCATCTACCCAGGAAGTTCAAGATGGAATTTAGTAGCATCTGCGAATTGGTGTTTGAAAGGCAGTAAGTTATGAGGCATAACAAAAATGTTAAATAAATAGGAACCAGAAAGTTGGAATAGAGTAGGTGAAAATAGATACTTTACAGTGGTAAGAAGCTAGGAAGTCTATTTTAGGTATGTTCCCTGGGGCTCATGATTTTAGTGATTTTTTTTTTTTTTTTTTGCAGAGCTTGAACATAAAGGTGGGCTAAAAATATTGTCTGGGAAGATGGTATCAGAGTTGAGAACAGAACTAGATATCTGGATTAAAGCAGAGAGTAGCTCCCAAACTTGAAGAAAATATGTATATACAATTAACTGTTTACTACATCAAACTGACCTAGTTTACCAGTAGCTAAATTGGAATAGTACTCTGGTTTAAAAAAGGGGGGGAGGGGACTCAAGCGGTAGCGCAGCAGGTTAGCACAGGTGGCGCAAAGCGCAAGGACCAGAGTAAGGATCCTGATTTGAGCCCCCCCAGCTCCCCACCTTCAGGGGAGTTGCTTAACAAGAGGTGAAGCAGGTCTGCAGGTGTCTATCTTTCCCCCATCTCTGTCTTCCCCTCCTCTCTCCATTTCTCTCTGTCCTATACAACAACATCAATAACAACAACAACAACAATAATAACAACTACAACAATAAAACAATAAGGGCAACAAAAAGGAATAAATAACAAATTAATTTTTAAAAACCTAAAAAAAATATTATTGCATTAAATTTTTCTTAAATGGGGCAAGGGTAGATAGCATAATAATTGTGCAAAGAGACTTTCATACCTGAGGATGCAAAGTCACAAGTTCAATTCCCTGTACCACCATAAGCCAGAGCTGAGCAGTGCTCTGGTAAAAATTAATTAATTAACTAAGTTAATTTTTTTCTTAAATGATTGTTCAAAAGGAGAGAGAGAGAGAGAACCAAAGCGGGGGGGGGGGCAGGTGATTGTGCACCTGGTTAAGTATTCACATTACAGTGTATAAGGATCTAGGTTCAAGCCCCTGGTCCCACTTGCAGGTGGAAGGCTTCATGAGTGGTGAAGCAAGGATATATATATATATATATCCCACTCTCCTCTCAATTTCTGTCTCTATCCAATGATAAATAATTTTTTTCCAAAACAGAGACCCCAAATCTTCATCTGTAATATTCTTCCCTTTAGGTTCATGATTAGTCAACAATTTGTTCTGCTTTATATCTTTTTTTAAGGTACATATCTTTTTTTTCCCCCTTTTGTTGCCCTTTTTTTATTGTTGTTGTAGTTATTTTTGTTGTTGTTACTGATGTCATCATTATTAGATAGGACAGAAAGAAATGGAGAGAGGAGGGGAAGACAGAGAGGGGGAGAGAAAGACACCTTCAGACCTGCTTCACCACCTGTGAAGCGACTCCCCTGCAGGTGGGGAGCCGGGGGCTCGAACTGGGATCCTTACTCCGGTCCTTGCGCTTTGGCGCTGCTCTACCACCCAACTTCCTCTGCTTTATATCTTAACTCTTTTTCAGCCACCAGGTTCCAAATGCTATCATGATGTCAGCCTGACTTCCCTGGGTAGATTGATCCCACCAATGTGACCTGGAACCCAGCCTCCCCACACCTCTGCCACATTAGGGAAAAAGAAAGACAGGCTGGGAGTATGGATGACCTGCCAGCACCCATATTCAGCAGGGAAGCAATTACAGAAGCCAGACCTTCCACCTTCTGCACCCCATAATGACCCTGGGTCCATATTCCCAGAGGAATAAAGAATAGGAAAGCTATCAGGGGTGGGGATTGGATACAGAATTCTGGTGGAAGGAATAGTCTTGTCAATATTTCAATTTTATAAATAGAATTTTTTTAAAAAGAGCAGCACTGACACACTAGATGTTGGAGATCACACTCAGTACCTCATACTTTCTCTCTCTCTCTCTCTCTCCCTCTCTCTCTCTCTCTCTACCTGTGTGTCTCTCTCTCCTGCATAGGACTGGTTTATAGGACTGGGGAACTGATGAGAGAAATACATCACTCAGGGGGATGTTGAAAGAAGCCTCATAATCTTCCCAGATGCTGCCAGGGTGTCTCATTTCCTAGCCATGTGGATTTTTTTCCCATAGGACAGGGAATCAATAAGTAGCCAGATCACCCCAGATCAAATGATCTGAGAAAAAGCATTCAGAATAGAAGCTTCAGTGTGTTTTACATCCTAACCCAGAGTCACACACTGAAATTAAAAATCCATAGGTTGCCGGTGGACCCTCACTTCTGCATTCCAGTATCCCGAGTGGCAAGCTCTGATGGTAGCCAACCTGCTCTCACCTTTATTGTCAGCACCTTAATGTGCTCTGTAACTAATCTGCTTGTGCCTCACCCAGCTTAAAACAGATAAAAGCTGGGTACTGTAGTACAAGGGTGTACAGGTCTGGTAGGAATTTGCCTGTAATCTGTTAATGTAAAATAAACCTAGCTCCCTGCCCTCCATGTGGCCTCGTGTCTCATTCTTTGGTTACTTTTGAGCTATATTGCAGAATTTTTATTACAACACCATTACATGAGCCTCATTCCATCAGGTAATGAATGAATCATTCAGTGCGGCCCACACATAGGAGGAGGAAATTGTTCCACTTCTAGAAGGAAGGAATATCAGAAGAGTTACGTACATCTGAAAACTAACTATCATTACTACTGATTCAGAATTTATAAACCAAATGCTCCATTTCTTTGTTTTTGTTTAGTACTTTTGAAAGCAGTAGTAAAAGTTTGAAATAGGGGGAGGATCAGAGCATATACCTCACATGGTGAGTGGCTGCCTTAACCTGACCTTGACCCAGGTTGAAGTCCCCACACCATATGGCAGTACGGCATGGGGAAGCATCAGTGCTATGGGTTCTCTCCTCTTATTATTCTCTATTTCTATGGGGGGAAAAGTCCTATGGAGTGCTGAAATCACAGAGAAAGAGGTCATGGCAATGCTAAAAAGAAAACAAAAAAATTGGGGGCAGAAAAGTGATACAATATTTTGTAGTTTTCTTTGTAGATGACTCTTCCCTTCAATATAGTTACAGTAAAGTTACAGCAAAAGCTATATTGAATATACCTAAAACATGGGTACCATAATAATAAATCCTTTAGGGAGTCAGGCGGTAGTGCAGCGGGTTAAGCACATGTGGAGCAAAGTGCAAGGACTGGAGTAAGGATCCTGGTTCGAGCTCCCGGCTCCCCACCTGTAGGGGAGTCATTTCACAGGCGGTGAAGCAGGTCTGCAGGTGTCTATCTTTCTTTTCCCCCTCTGTTTTCCCCTCCTCTCTCCATTTCTCTCTCTCCTATCCAACAATGAAGACATCAATAACAACAACAATAATAACTACAACAATAAAACAACAAGGGCAACAAAAGGGAATAAATAAATAAAATAAATAATAATAATTCCTTTAAAGTAATAACTATCTTTTATTTCCTTGGGAATTTTGTAACCAAATAAAAGAAATCTCATCTTTATATAACAAAAAGAAGTTTTTCAGTTTGTACTGAACCATTAATGCTGATTTTAATGTAACTTATGATTGTTTTAAATAATATTTAATTTGGAAAAGAATAATCTCACTTGTTTAAGAAATTCAGGAGCCAGTCTTGAGGAAGTTGATAAATTTGTGGTAAAGACTGGGTCTAGCATTAGGCTGACCAGAGCACCACAGAAACTTCCACTTGTTAAATACAACTTCCTCTAGTGTTCTCCCTTTCATCTTAAGCAAAAGTACACAATAGTCTGCAGTGAGTCAGTATAAAGTTCATAATGAAATAGTGTCTACTTAGACTTAGATACCCTCCTCACCTACTTCCTATTACAGTTCCCTCACTCACTCCAAAGCTAACCTTATCAAAGCAAGGACTGCAAAAGCTGAATAAAGGCAAGAGACTGGCATACTTTAATGATGACTCTTTAGTCACTATCAGGTCACCCCATCAGCTGGGGCCCTACTGAGGGAGTCCTGAGATTCCCAAACAGACATGATGGGCCTAGACCTCAAATAAATCCCTCTCTCCATTGTTACCAGTCATTTCTATCAGGAAGAAAAAAGTAGGCCCCCATAGGACCTTGTCCTCAACTTGGATCAATAATAATAGAGAATGTTCCATCCTCAGAAGGGAGGCTGGACAACATACTTCCACCTGAGGAAGATGGGTCCTGATATGGGAAAGCTTGGAATGTTCCTCCTCATGACCACAGAATGTGAGCTCAGATCTACATGGATGCAGAGGTCACACAGGCTCCTAAGCTGAATATGGGCCCCAAACCACATCAAATTGATGGGGTGTACAGTCAACAATATATATATACCCCTTCCCCATATTTGGGAGCTACTCTCTTCCCTGATCCATCTTTCTGGTCCTTTTCCCAGCCCTGACATCATCTCCCCAGACAATAACTTGGATCCACCTGCATATCAGATTTCAGGCTCAGGGAAAAAAAAAAAAAAAAAACTAGTATAGCCACAGTCCCTTTGGAATATAACTAAAGTATGCCTACTAGCTATCTACAAAATGGAGAACCCCCAACTCTTCATCTGCACTATTCCAGACTTTAGGTTCATGATTAGTCAACAATTTGTTTAGCTTTATATGTTAACTCTCTTTTCAGCCACCCGGTTCCAAATGCTAGCATGATGCCAACCAGACTTCCCTGGACAGACAACCCCACCAATGTGTCCTGGAGCTCCAATTCCCCAGAGCCCTGCCCCACTACAGAAACAGAGAAGCAGGCTGGAAGTATGGATCGACCTGTCAACGCCCATGTTCAGCGGGGAAGCTATTACAGAAGCCAGACCTTCTACCTTCTGCATTCCACAATGACCTTGGGTCCATACTCCCAGAGGGTTAAAGAATAGGAAAGCTATCAGGGGCGGTCATGGGATACGGAGTTCTGGTGGTGGGAATTGTGTGGAGTTTTACCCCTCTTATCCTAGGGTTTTGTCAGTGTTTCTTTTTTATAAATAAAATTAAAAATTAATAAATAAATAAGATAATTTGTAAATATTTTCTAAGAAGTAATTACCATGCAAATAAAGCTACCAGCACTAATCAGCAGTTCTTTGGGTGTGTGTATAAAATTTAAGCAATAATTATATATATGCATATGATATTTCTACTTTCATACATTCAATAAGACAAAAGCTGGGAAAGGATAAGAGACTAGATCACTTAATAATGGTCTTTTTGGCCACTACCAGGCCACCTCATTACCTGGGGTCCTAGTCAGGGAATACTAGGATTTCTCCATAGGTACTATAGGCCTAGACCACCAACAGATCCCTCTCTCTACTATCACTGCTCACTTCCGTCAGGAACATCATCATAAGCCCTTTTGAGGGCCTCTCTAGGACCTTACCCCCACTTTAAAATAACAATGGTAAGGACTGCCCCTCTCTCTGGAAAAGAGGCTAGGTCAGCCTATGCTGCCACTCAAAGAAGGCTTATCCTGAAATGAGTGCAGCCTAGAATGTTCTCAGCTATGACCAATGACTGTGAGCTCAGTCTGATAGGGATTCAGAGGTTATACAGGTTCCTGTACTAAATATGAGTATTAGTAGATATAGGACCCTGGTCAAATGAATATGGTAAACAGTTAATTGTATTTACATGTTTTCTTCAATTTTGGGAGCTACTCTCTGCCCTAATCCAGCTTTCTAGTTGTATTTAGTTCTGACATGTACCAGGCAACAACATTTCTATTCCTCCTTGTTGCTAACTCTCAAACTCAAGCAAAATTACCAAAGACATGGGCCTCTAGGAACATACCTAAGATAGACTTCAAGCTTCTTTCCACCCTTTCCATCTGCTCTATTTCTACTTTTTGGTTCCTGCTTATTAAACATTTTGCCCTGCTTTACATCTTACTGCCCTTCAGACACCAAGTTGCAGATGCTACTATGATTTCATCCTGAACTCCCTGAGCAGATGACCTCACCAATGTGCCCCAGAACCTCACCTCTCCAGAGCCCTGCTCCACTAAGAAAAGATAGAAATAGTCTGAGGGTATGAATTGACCTGCCAGTGTCCATATCCAGCAGAGAGACAATTACAGAAGTCAGACCTTCCACCTTCTGCATACTAAAAAGAACTTTGATCCATACTCCCAGAGGGGCAAAGGATAGGGGGAAAAAGACCAAAAGGCTTTGAATCCCAGTACCACTAGGACCCAAAGTGTTAGTCACCAGGAATATTGGTTTTGTACCATCACAAAAAAAGGGAAGTGAATCTGGAAAACACCAGAGGAAGTCAGGCACTGTTTCCCTTATTAGAGAGAAGAGGGAAAAAGAATACTCAGTAGTGCTAGCTGTAGGTGTGACTAAGAAAGGAAGTAAAGGTAGGAATGTAGAAAAAAATGGGCAAAAAAATGTAAATATAGATATAGGTAGTTATAGATATAAAGTTAACCCCTATCTGTGACCATGGAATAACTGCAGTTTCCTATGGAGGGAATGAGAACACAGAACTCTGGTGGTAGAAACATTACGGAATTATACCCCTATTTTCTTTTTTCTTTTTTTTTTAATTTCTTTATTGGGGAATTAATGTTTTACATTTATACCCCTATTTTCTTATAATTTTTTAAATCAATATTAAATCACTAATAATTATAAAATAAAATGTGTTTAGTAACATCTGTCTTTAAGATTATCAAATGACAAAAATCCATTATGGAAAAATTCCAGAGGTAGAGCTAAAAAGAAAACTTAAAATAATTTTGTTAAGACTAGGGAAATAGCATAAAGGTTATGCAAAGAGACTTTCATGCCTGAGGCACAAAAGGTCCCAGGTTCAATGCTTAACACCACCATAAGCCAGAGCTGGCTAGTGCTCTGATTTTTTTAAAAAAAAAAGTAGTTTCCTGTGAGAATGTCACACATCAGAAAAAGTAACAGCAGCAAATGCTGGAGACATTGTGGAGCCAAAAGAACCCTCCTGCACTGCCGGTAGGAATGTAAATTAGTCCAACCTCTGTGGAGAACTCTCAGAAGGCTAGAAATGCACCTACCCTATGATCCTGCAATCTCTCTTAGGGTATATCCTAAGGAACCCAACATACCCATCCAAAAAGATCTGTGTACACATATGTTCTTAGCAGCACAATTTGTAATAGCCAAAACCTGGAAGCAACCCAGGTGTCCAACATCAGATGAGTGGCTGAGCAAGTTGTAGTATATATACACAATGGAATACTACTCAGCTATAAAAAACGGTGACTGGGAGGTGGGCTGTAGCGCAGCGGGTTAAGCGCAGGTGGCACAAAGTGCAAGGACCGGCAAAAGGATCCTGGTTCGAGCCCTGGCTTCGCACCTACAGGGGAGTCGCTTCACAAATGGTGAAGCAGGTCTGCAGGTGTCTTTCTCTCCCCCTCTGTCTTCCTCCTCCTCTCCATTTCTCTCTGTCCTATCCAACAACAACTACAACAATAAAACAACAAGGGCAACAAAAGGGGATAAATAAATAAATAAAATTTTTAAAAAGTATTTAAAAAAGGAAAAAATGGTGACTTCACCATTTTCAGCCGATCTCGGATGGACCTTGAAAAATTCATGTCAAGTGAAATAAGTCAGGAACAGAAGATAAATATGGGTTGATCTCACTCTTAGGCAGAAGTTGAAAAACATGCAGAAGAATGAAACTGAATCACTGTATTTCACCAAATACAAAAGTAAATTCCAAGTGGATCAAGGACTTGGATGTTAGACCACAAACTATCAGATACTTAGAGGAAAATATTGGCAGAACTTTTTTCCGCATAAATTTTAAAGACATTTTCAATGAAACGAATCCAATTACAAGGAAGACTAAGGCAAGTATAAACCTATGGGACTACATCAAATTAAAAAGCTTCTTCACAGCAAAAGAAACCACTACCCAAACCAAGAGACCCCTCACAGAGTGGGAGAAGATCTTTACATGTCAAACATCAGATAAGAGTTTAATAACCAACATATATAAAGAGCTTGCCAGACTCAACAACAAGACAACAAATAACCCCATCCAAAAATGGGGGGAGGACTTGGACAGAATATTCACCACAGAAGAGATCCAAAAGGCTGAGAAACACATGAAAAAATGCTCCAAGTCTCTGATTGTCAGAGAAATGCAAATCAAGACAACAATGAGATATCACTTCACTCCTGTGAGAATGTCATACATCAGAAAAGGTAACAGCAGCAAATGCTGGAGAGGGTGTGGGGTCAAAGGAACCCTCCTGCACTGCTGGTGGGAATGTCAATTGGTCCAACCTCTGTGGAGAACAGTCTGGAGAACTCTCAGAAGGCTAGAAATGGACCTACCCTATGACCCTGCAATTCCCCTCCTGGGGATATATCCTAAGGAACCCAACACATCCATCCAAAAAGATCTGTGTACACATATGTTCTTGGCAGCACAATTTGTAATAGCCAAAACCTGGAAGCAACCCAGGTGTCCAACAACAGATGAGTGGCTGACCAAGTTGTGGTCTATATACACAATGGAATACTACTCAGCTGTAAAAAATGGTGACTTCACCGTTTTCAGCCGATCTTGGATGGACCTTGAAAAAATCATGTTGAGTGAAATAAGTCAGAAACAGAAGGATGAATATGGGATGATCTCACTCTCAGGCCGAAGTTGAAAAACAAGATTAGAAAAGAAAACACAACTTGAACCTGAAATGGAATTGGAGTATTACACCAAAGTAAAAGACTCTGGGGTGGGTGGGTGGGTGGGGAGAATACAGGTCCATGAAAAATGATGAATGAAATAGTGGGGGTTGTATTGTTAAATGGGAATCTGGGGAATGTTATGCATGTAAAAAAAAAAAAAAAAAAAGAAGTAGAAACGCAAAGCAGAAATTGACTGAGTTTGGAGTATGGCACCAAAGTAAGAAAGCAGAAGTACACTAGAGTTTGCAGTGAGTACCTCCCTAACACTTCCTCTCCACTAGTCCAAGCTTTGGGTCCATGATTGCTCAACAATTTGTTTGGCTTTGCATGTTAACTCTCTTTTCAGCCACCAGGTTCCAGGTGTCATCAGGATGCCAGCCAGGCTTCTCTGGATTGAAGACCCCACCAATGTGTCCTGGAGCTCAGCTTCCCCAGAGACCCACCCTACTAGGGAAAGAGAGAGGCAGACTGGGAGTATGGACTGACCAGTCAACGCCCATGTTCAGCGGGGAAGCAATTACAGAAGCCAGACCTTCTACCTTCTGCAACCCACAATGACCCTGGGTCCATGCTCCCAGAGGGATAGAGAATGGTAAAGCTACTGGGGAGGGGGTGGGATATGGAGATTGGGCAGTGGGAATTGTGTGGAGTTGTACCCCTCCTACCCTATGGTTTTGTTAATTAATCCTTTCTTAAATAAAAAAATTAAAAAAAAAAAAGAAAGTGTCAGTATTGTGGGTGTGAAAACATCAACCCATAGCAGTGAGGCCCCAGTAATAACCAAAAGAAAAAAAGCTTTGTAGCTTAACCATAAATGCTGATTTTGTTTTAACTTGTGAGTCTTTAGATAATGTTTAACTTGCAGAAGATTTTGCTTATTTAAGAAATTCAAAATCTGACTTTGAGGAAGCTAACAAAAGAATCGTGGTGAATGCCCTGAGGTTAGGCAGACCAGAGCACCATGGAAAGTTTCACTGAGGGGAGTCAGGCGGTATTGCAGCGGGTTAAGCACAGGTGGCGCAAAGCAAGGACCGGCATAAGGATCCTGGTTTGAGCCCCCGGCTCCCCACCTGCAGGGGAGTCGCTTCACAGGCAGTGAAGCAGGTCTGCAGGGGCCTATCTTTCTCTCCCCCTTTCTGTCTTGCCCTCCTCTCTCCATTTCTCTGCATCCTATCCAACAACAACGACATCAATAATAACTACAACAATAAAACAACAAGGGCAACAAAAGGGAATAAATAAATAAATAAATATTTTTTAAAAAGAAACTTTCATTAGGGGGGCCAGGTAGTAGAGCAGTGGGTTAAGCGCACATGGCGCGAAATGTAAGGACCAGTAAGGATCCTGGTTCAAGCACCTGGCTCCCCATCTGCAAGGGGGATTGCTTTACAAGTGATGAAGTAGGTCTGCAGGTGTCTTTCTCTCCCCCTCTCTGTCTTCCCGTCCTCTCTTGATTTCTCTCTATCCTATCCAACAACAAAGACAGCAATGGCAACAATAGAAATAACAACAACAACTAGGGCAAAAAATGGGGAAAACGACCTCCAGGAGCAGTGGATTCGTAGAGCAGGCACTGAGCCACAGTAATAACACTGGAGGCAAAAGAAAAGAAAAGAAATTTCCATTAGTTAAACTTCAGTTCCAAGTTATTCCCTGCCCTAAATCCAGCTTTCTAGCCCTATTCTCAACTCTGACACCATCTTCCCAGACAATACTTTTAGTCCACCTGCATGTTAGCTATCAGGCTCAGGCAAAAATTACTAAAGTCATGGGCACTGCTTAGATCTGTCATATGGTGGTGATGGGGATTAAACCAGCTATTTCAGGCATGCAGGATCAATACTCTAAAATTGAGCTATCTCCCTACCATATATTTAGGAGTTTATAATCCTGAAAAACTCCTCATGCTCCTACAAGTACACACTGGCTAGCTCTTAAAAAAAAAATGTCCGTCTCACCCCAAAATATTCACTGTATCATAATGGTAAGAGTTCTACAGCTTTTTTTTTAAATCAGAGCATGACAATCAGTACAGAGTTTCTACTCAGCCATCATTAAGTTCATCATCTATTGCAGCATCTCTCAACATAGTAAACGTGCTAATAGTTACTAGACAAGAGTGATCCTTAAGCAGCCTGGGAGGTGGCACAGTGGATAAGGTATTGGAGTCTCCAACATAAAGTCCACAGTTCAAGTCCTAGCATCACTTATGCCAGAGAAATGATATGGTTCTCTCACTCTCCTCCTCTCTTTCATAAATAGATGGCAGGGATTGAACCTGGTGCCTCAGAGTCTCAAGTCTTTTATATAACCATTATGCTGTCTTCCTGGAGTTCTTGGACCATTCCTGATGCCACTTGTGTTAGCAAGTATTCTTTTTTTTTTTAATTAGCTTTATTTATTTATTGGATAGAGACAGCCAGAAATCGAGACGGTAGTGGGAGATAGAGAGGAAGAGAGACAGAGAGACACCTGCAACACTGTTTCACCACTTGTGAGGCATTCCCCTTGCAGGTGGGGACTCGGGGCTGGAACCCAAGTCCTTGTGCACTGTAACATGTGTGTGCAACCAGGTGCACCACCACCCAGCCACTGTTAGCAAGCATTCTCTAAGAACCAGAAATAGGGAGTCAGGCGGTAGCACAGATGGTGCAAAGTGCAAGGACCGGCATAAGGATCCCAGTTCAAGCCCCTGGCTCCCCACCTACAGGGGAGTCACTTCACAAGCGGTGAAGCAGGGCTGCAGGTGTCTCTCTGTCTTCAGACAAAATACAACATCCCTTTATGATCAAAACACTACAAAAAATGGGAATAGATGGAAAATTCCTGAAATAGTAGAGTCTATATATAGCAAACCTACAGCCAACATCATACTCAATGGTGAAAAACTGGAAACATTTCCACTCAGATCAGATACTAGACAGGGCTGCCCACTATCACCATTACTATTCAACATAGTGTTGGAAGTTCTTGCCATAGCAATCAGGCAGGAGCAAGGAATTAAAGGGATACAGATTGGGAGAGAAGAAGTCAAACTCTCCTTATTTGTAGATGACATGATAGTATACATGGAAAAACCTAAGGAATCCAGCAAGAAGCTTTTGGAAATCATCAGGCAATACAGTTAGGTGTCAGGCTACAAAATTAACATTCAAAAGTCAGTGGCATTCCTCTATGCAAACACTAAGTTAGAAGAAATTGAAATCCAGAAAACAATTCCTTTTACTATAGCAACAAAAACAATAAAATATCTAGGAGTAAACCTAACCAAAGAAGTGAAAGACTTGTATACTGAAAATTATGAGTCCCTACTCAAAAAAATTGAAAATGACACAAAGAAGTGGAAAGATATTCCATGTTCATGGGTTGGAAGAATTAACATCATCAAAATCAATATATTACCCAGAGCCATCTACAAATTTAATGCTACCCCCATCAAGATCCCAAGCACATTTTTAGGAGAATAGAACAAATGCTACAAATGTTTATCTGGAACCAGAAAAGACCTAGAATTGCCAAAACAATCTTGAGAAAAAAGAACAGAACTGGAGGCATCACACTGCCAGATCTCAAACTGTATTATAGGGCCATTGTCATCAAAACTGCTTGGTACTGGAACATGAATAGACGCACTGACCAGTGGAATAGAATTGAGAGCCCAGAAATGAGGCCCCACACCTATGGACATCTAATCTTTGACAAAGGGGCCCAGACTATTACATGGGGAAAGCAGAGTCTCTTCAACAAATGGTGTTGGAAACAATGGGTTGAATCATGCAGAAGAATGAAACTGAATCACTCTATTTCACCGAATACAAAAGTAAATTCCAAGTGGATCAAGGACTTGGATGTTAGACCACAAACTATCAAATACTTAGAGGAAAATATTGGCAGAACTCTTTTCCGCATAAATTTCAAAGACATCTTCAATGAAACGAATCCAATTACAAGGAAGACTAAGGCAAGTATAAACCTATGGGACTACATCAAATTAAAAAGCTTCTTCACAGCAAAAGAAACCACTACCCAAACCAAGAGACCCCACACAGAGTGGGAGAAGATCTTTACATGTCATACATCAGATAAGAGTTTAATAACCAACATATATAAAGAGCTTGCCAGACTCAACAACAAGACAACAAATAACCCCATCCAAAAATGGGGGGAGGACTTGGACAGAATATTCACCACAGAAGAGATCCAAAAGGCCGAGAAACACATGAAAAAATGCTCCAAGTCTCTGATTGTCAGAGAAATGCAAATCAAGACAACAATGAGATATCACTTCACTCCTGTGAGAATGTCACACATCAGAAAAGGTAACAGCAGCAAATGCTGGAGAGGGTGTAGGGTCAAAGGAACCCTCCTGCACTGCTGGTGGGAATGTCAATTGGTCCAACCTCTGTGGAGAACAGTCTGGAGAACTCTCAGAAGGCTAGAAATGGACCTACCCTATGACCCTGCAATTCCCCTCCTGGGGACATATCCTAAGGAACCCAACACATCCATCCAAAAAGATCTGTGTACACATATGTTCTTGGCAGCACAATTTGTAATAGCCAAAACCTGGAAGCAACCCAGGTGTCCAACAACAGATGAGTGGCTGAGCAAGTTGTGGTCTATATACACAATGGAATACTACTCAGCTGTAAAAAATGGTGACTTCACCGTTTTCAGCCGATCTTGGATGGACCTTGAAAAAATCATGTTGAGTGAAATAAGTCAGAAACAGAAGGATGAATACGGGATGATCTCACTCTCAGGCAGAAGCTGAAAAACAAGATCAGAAAAGAAAACACAAGTAGAACCTGAAATGGAATTGACATATTGCACCCAAGTAAAAGACTCTGGGGTGGGTGGGTGGGGAGAATACAGGTCCATGAAGGATGATAAATGACATAGTGGGGGTTGTATTGTTATATGGGAAACTGGGGAATGTTATGCATGTACAAACTATTGTATTTACTGTTGAATGTAAAACATTAATTCCCCAATAAAGAAATAATTTTTAAAAAGGGGCAACAAAAGGGAATAAATATTTTTTAAATGCATATTAAAAAAAAGAACCAGAAATCAATATGCAAGGGTATTTTTACACGAACCACCTATGAAAATGGTAGGGAATGGTAGGGAGCCAGAAAAGACTGGAAGGACTATAAAATCTTCATATAAATATGATCCCCAGTGAAGGAGAGAAGAAAGATAGGTTGGCTAGAATCATCCTAGACTAAGTACAGTGTAAGGAAAGCACAATGCAGTTTTCAGGGAGCTTTGGAATCTGTCAACCTTCAGAGGAAGAGCATCCTAGTTTAATTGCCCTAATAGTCTTTTTTTTGTAAACAGTGTACCCTAATTTATTTCATTTAACAATCTAGAAAGGTTGTTAAAGCTATTAGAAGTCATAGTGCAATTTTCAGTGGAACTGGAAATCTTGATCAAGTTGTTAGTGTAGAAAACCTTATGACTAAAATACATGCAAACATTATTTGGTGTTGTGGTTACTAGGGTATCACCACTCTGGGTTAACCTTTTCATCTAGAAAGAGACAGAGATACAGAAAGAGTGAGACATCACAGCAAAAGAGCTTCTTCCAGTATGGAGGGGGCCAGGCTTAAACCTGGACTGCACACATGGCAAAACAGAGGCACTATCCAGGTAAGCTATTTTGCTGGCCCTGCATGCACACTGCCAATAGCACATGTGAAGGAATCTCCAAAATTCTCTGAAAATGAAACCAATATTTGGTACTATATATGTCAAGTGACCATATATATATAGCATCTTATGGTCATTAACTTATTATAAAAAGAGAACATACATTAATGCCAGGAGTAATAAAAGCCTTCTTGAGAGCCGGCGAGACAGCTTATGTAATGAGCTTGCTTTGTTATTTGCATGACCCAGGGAGTTTCAGTACATTGGTGTTGTTTTCGCCAGGCTATGTTGTTTTCGCCGGGCTGGCTTCACGACCAGGGACTCATGGTTGAGCTGTAGGCAGTATCTCT
This sequence comes from Erinaceus europaeus, assembly GCF_950295315.1. NCBI lineage: Eukaryota > Metazoa > Chordata > Mammalia > Eulipotyphla > Erinaceidae > Erinaceus > Erinaceus europaeus. Next base: position 54,609,792 of record NC_080165.1, read on the forward strand.
TTATTCATGCAGGACACAGCACAATCTAAGCCGAGCTAAGCTAAACTAAAACTAAAACGAACAATGTTGTCTTTATATATACTTCTCAAGTAGGGTGTGAACAGGATGTGACATAGAGAGGGTGGAGAGAAAAGTGACTGGTGAAAATCAGAGTGTGACAAGGAGAGGATCAGGGTGTGACAAGGAGAGGGGGCAGAGCAGGCAAGAATTCTATCACTGAACCACCAATGCCCTGGAGGGAGGGTGGTGCTTGTTAACAGCGGTTATGTAAATAGAATGAAGTGGTTATGTAAATAGAATAGTGTTAAGCAGGGGGGATTTAAACCAAATGAAACAGAAGGGGTTTTTAAAGCATACCAACACATTGGTGTCTGTCTCTCCTATTTCCCCTCTCTGTTTCTCTATCTCCATCTATGGGGGAAATAACGTTGGCCTGGAGTAGTGAAACCCCAGTGATGACCAAAAAATGTCATGATTGTTCAACAATTTGTTTGGCCTTATATGTTAACTCTCTTTTCAGCCACCAGGTTCCAGATGCCATCAGGATGCCGGCCAGGCTTCCCTGGACTGAAGACCCCACCAATATGTCCTGGAGCTTTGCTTTCCAAGAGACCCACCCTACTAGGGAAAGAGAGAGGCAGACTGGGAGTATGGATCGACCAGTCAACGCCCATGTTCAGCAGGGAAGCAATTACAGAAGCCAGACCTTCCACCTTCTGCAACCCACAATGACCCTGGGTCCATGCTCCCAGAGGGATAGAGAATGGGAAAGCTATTGGGGAGGGGTTGGAATATGGAGATTGGGTGGCAGGAATTGTGTGGAGTTGAACCCCTCCTATCCTATGGTTTTGTTAATATCTCCTTTCTTAAATAAATAAGTAAATAAAAAACATTGTTGGAAACACACTAAAAAAAAAGTCATGTTGAATTCTAGACTGCAGACCTTGCTTGACCACCAAATCACTGGGTGACGTGCCTGACATTGGGTGAAGAGCCAGGGCCTTAGAGGATGTGCATGAATTCATTCATTTTTAAAAAATCATTTTATTGAGAGGCTAATTGTTCACAGTATAGCTGTTGACACATGGGTACAATTTTTCATCTCTCCATGATAGGTGTCTGCAAAACAATGAGTTCATTCTTAACCCTGAGGAAGGGGAGTCACTCCCTCATGGTTACAGGTCAGTCTTGGTTAAAACAACCTACTCTTGGATATGTGGCTTCTGGGGCACCAGATATAACCATTGGCACAGAGACTGTTTTTCACCTCTCAATTTCTCTGTCCTTGCACACTGTAATATGTGCACTTGACTAGGTGTGCCACTATCTGGTCCTTTCATTGTGTTTTGTCAGCTCATGTTGGTCAAAACATCTTTTAAATCGACAGCTAGTCACTTTGAGGGTAATAGAAATACAGCTATAAATAATCAATATCTCTGTTCCTACCGTCATGAAATTTATATTCCCTAAGAAGGCAAGATAATAAATAAAGGCATTTAAGAGTTTTATCAGCAGCCTGGGCTACAACTCAGAAGATTCCTCCCTGCCTCCACGTTAGTCACTCATAGCCACTTTAGAGCTCAGGTGGCTCAGTCAGAATCTGAGCACAGCACATTAGCGCCCCCGTGTGGCCATAAGTCTGAGAGAGCAATTCAGCTCCCCTTAGAATATTCAGCCTTGGCTATCGGGGGAGGGGGTGGGATATGGAGTTTGGGCGGTGGGAATTGTGTGGAGTTGTACCCCTCCTACCCTATGGTTTTGTTAATTAATCCTTTCTTAAATAAAAATAAAAATAAATAAATAAATAAAAATAAGGCACAAAACTATCCAGAGAGAAAAAAAAAAGAATATTCAGCCTTGGGGGTCGCGCAGTGGCGCAGTGGGTTAAGCGCATGTGGCGCAAAACGCAAGGACTGGCATAACTATTCCTGTTCGAGCCCCCGGGTCCCCACCTAGGGGATGTGCAGGTGTCTTTCTCTCCCCGTCTCTGTCTTCCCCTCCTCTCTCCATTTCTCGCTGTCCTATCCAACAACGAACATCAACAATGGTAATAATAATAACCACAATGAGGACAACAAGGGCAACAAAAGGGGGAAAAAATGGCCTCCAGGAGCGGTGGATTCATGGTGCAGGCACCGAGCCCAGCAATAACCCTGGAGGAAAAAAATATATATATATTCAGCCTGTATTTCCTCGCCAACACAGCCATGAAACAGGATTTTGAACACAAGAGGGAGCCCGGTCCCATGAAAGGTTCAGGTAAAGTGTTCCTCAGACTCCACACTAACATAGATGTGCCCTGCCCTTCATCCTGCCACTGGCTCACTATGGACTCTGCCTCAGGCCACAGTAAAATGTTCTGGTCACACCAGCTCATTTTCAAATCTGATTTGGACCCCACAATAAATCAGGTGTCCTCGGTCACCTGGAATGGAATCTAGAACTCTAGAGACCCAGACATTTATTCCTAGTCTTCCCTCTGGGGAAGAATTCAGCCCAGTAATTATCAGAATATAGGGTGAAGGGTGAGGAGAAAGCACTAAGGTGATAGATACAGGGGTGGAGTAAGGCTAGGGTGGATATAAGGACTTCAAGGGAGTAAAAGGAACAGTAGGGAAGAGGAACAAGCTGGGGAGGAGAGCAACATGGATAGAGACTGGCCTATCCGGACACCTGTGGGTTGTTTGGAAAAGGTTCTGCACACTGGGCCATAGAGAACAAGGAGTAGTGCTAGGCTGTCCCTGTAGGAACCAGGTTTGGACCCAAATTTCCAGGGGTGGGACCTCAGGGCCATGTTTGAGCCAGCTCCAAATACTGGTTGTCACATCTTCAGCTGCCCTTCTTCCATTACTAGAGTCTCCATGCCAGGCCAAAGTGCCCTGTTGACCTTGTACTAAACATGTGGTGGCAGCTGGACACCACCATAGGCTACAAGTACTTCAGTGACTGGACCCACACAACTATCTATTTCCGAATAATACAGGCTACACCCTCTGCATCTCTCTGCCTGTGGACTCTGTGAACCACCACTTTTCCTCTGTGGGGACCCAGCACCTGAGCCACTCAGACCCTACTCTGCTTACCCCCAAGTCCTGAACTGAGAAGCTCTGAGGCCAAACCCTCTGGTCCCTCTTCTGGTTTTTCATGTGGCTTGACTATTTCTAGATCAGCACCTGGGTTCCAGGAAAGACTGTTCCAAGTAACAAGTCAGAATTCATGGGGGGGGGGGGGGCAGCTGGCAGCATACCTGGTTAAGTGCTCACACTACAATGCACAAGGTCCCAGGTTCAAGCCCCTCATGTCCACTTGCAGGGGGAAAGCTTCACAAGTGGTGAAGCAGTGCTACAGGTGTCTGTCTGTCTCACCCGCCCCTCTCAATTTCTGTCTCTATCCAATTATAAACAATAAAATACTTTAAAAATTCACAGGGCATCTGAGGTCAAAACCTCACTTTTTCAGGTTTTAATAGCAAAGCTAATCACAGATCAACAGAGGGAAGTTAGATCCCATATATATATGAGACAGATAACACTGCACAAGAGCATGTAGGGTGATGTTGTCAAGATCCTTTTTGAGAAAAGAAATCTTGGGGCCAGGTGGTGATGCACCTAGTTAAGTGCACATGTTACAATGCACAAGGTCCCAGGTTCAAGCCCTGAATTCCCACTTACAGGTGGAAAGCTTTTTTTTTAAATTTATTTCTTTATTGGGGAATTAATGTTTTACATTCAAGAGTAAATACAATAGTTTGTACATGCATAACATTCCTGTTTCCCATTTAACAATACAACCCCCACTATGTCATTTATCATCCTTCATGGACCTGTATTCTCCCCACCCACACACCCACCCCAGAGTCTTTTACTTGGGGGCAATATGCCAATTAGGTGGAAAGCTTTGTGAGTCTCTCAGTCTCCCTCTTTCTCTCCCCCTTACCCTCCTCTCTCCATTTCTCTCTGTCCTATCCAACAACGACATCAGTAACAACTACAACAATAGAAGAATAAGGGCAACAAAAGGGAATTAATATTTTTAAAATTTTTAAAAATATAAAGATGATAAAAATAAAAAAAGAAACCTTCACAGGGGGCCAGGTGGTGGCACACCTGATTGAGTGCTCATATAGCAGCATAATATAGAGGACCTGGGTTCAAGCCCCCATCCCCACCTGCAGGGGGCAAGTTTTGAGAGTGGTAAAGCAATGTTGCAAGTATCTCTCTACCTACAACACTCTCCCCTCTCAATTTCTGGCTGTTTTAATCCAAAAAACATTTTTTTAAAAAGAAATCTTCATGGTTTATTAGAACATGGTGGGAAATACTGAAAATGATGCTGCTGCTGCTGCTGCAAGTTGCTGAGAGGTGGCACTTGGAAGATAAAATGGTCTGTGGCCTGGGAGATATCACAGTGGGTAGAACATCTGATCTGGATTCGACTTCCGGAGGCGGAGCTACGAGCAGCAGATCGCTTTCTCTCCTCTCTTCTCCTCTCCCGGATCAACTAGGAATACCAAAGGAGACCACCCGGACCGAAACAAGACAGGACTAGAATGACCACAGAAACCCAGTTAATCACCCGTGAGTACAAACACGCGTGGCTGGTGACAGAGAGGAGAGAGGGGCCTAAGGAGAGATTAAGTGACTGCTAACAGTTCGACAGTCTGTAAGTGGAGACACCACCTCCAGTCTGCTCCACCAACAAGGGGACAGCTGAAGGGAGGAAAGGACTCCCCAGAGACTCACCAAGTACAACTCTGAGTTTCCATTGCTACTACCCTCAGAATCTGGAGCAGCAACAGGGAGGGACACCAGGGCACAGAGATCTAACCGGGAAACTCAGGAGAAGACCTATACCTCGGTGGCATAGCTGAAGGGCTGTGAAAGTCTCTTTGCATAACCACTGGATTATCTCTGCCACACCCTGCTTTATCTCTTGGTCAGGAGTCATTGATTAAGCCAAGAAGCCTATTGATAGTTTAAAAGCCCTCAGGCTACCATAGCCTACAGGGGAAAAAAAAAAAAGGCTTTTACACCACTGAACTCCAACTCAGGGATTGAAAAAACTGTTAACTTATATAAAATGGTTAAAACAACAAGAAAAAATAATGGAGACTCGAACCAGGACAAGAGTCCAGCTAAAAGTCCTCCAGAGGGCGAAGCACAAAACAATGAGTTCAACATCCAAACATTAGCCAAGGAAATAATAACAGGAGTGAGTAAAGAATTTGAAAAAATTGTAATCAGAACTGCAGGAACAACAAATGAGAATATGGAAGAAAATTCTAATAATCTCATGGTTATTAGAGAGCTGAAAGCTGAAATTGCTGAACTAAGAAGGCAACTAGCTGAACAAGCTAAAACAGTATCAGAGCAGGGCAACAAAATAGATGAACTCCAGAAAGCAGTAGTGGGCAGAGAGAATAGAATCAATGAGGCTGAAGACAGAATTAGCAAGATTGAGGATGAATTAGAGACAACTAAAGAAGAAGTAAGAGATCTCAAAAAGAGATTAAGAGATGCTGAAAACAACAACAGAGTCCTATGGGATGACTTCAAAAGAAACAATATACGCATTATTGGCTTACCAGAGGAAGAAAGAGAAGGGGAGGAAGAAAGCGTTCTCCAGGCCATAATAGCTGAAAATTTCTCTAGTCTAGACAACACCAAAGACATAAAGATTCAAGAAGCCCAGAGGGTCCCAAACAGAATTAACCCAGACCTAAAGACACCAAGACATGTCATACTTAGATTGGAAAGGAATAAGGATAAAGAAAGGATCCTCAAGGCTGCAAGAGAAAAACAAAGAGTCACCTACAAAGGAAAACCCATAAGATTAGCAGCAGACTTCTCCATACAAACACTACAGGCCAGAAGAGAATGGCAAGATATCTATCGAGTGCTCAATGAGAAAGGCTTTCAGCCAAGAATACTATATCCTGCTAGATTGTCATTCAGACTAGATGGAAGCATCAAAACCTTCTCAGACAAGCAACAGTTGAAGGAAGCAACCATCACCAAGCCTGCCTTGAAAGAAGTTCTGAAAGGTTTCCTATAAACAACCAGACCACCACAAATAGAACATATATCAAAACACTCTAAAACTCTACAAGAATGGCGTTAAAATATCTTCAATCTTTGATATCAATAAATGTGAATGGCCTGAATTCACCTATTAAAAGACACAGAGTAGGAAGATGGATCAGAAAACACAACCCAACAATATGTTGTCTACAGGAAACTCACCTAATGCAACAAGACAAACACAGACTTAAAGTGAAAGGATGGAAAACTATCATCCAAGCCAATGGCCCACAAAAAAGGGCAGGAACAGCTATTCTCATATCTGAAACGATAGACTTTAAAATAGATAAGATTAAAAAAGATAGGAATGGACACTACTTAATGCTCAGAGGATCAGTCAATCAAGAGGACTTAACAATTATTAATATCTATGCACCCAATGAGAAGCCATCTAAATACATCAAACTTCTACTGAAAGAGCTACAGCAATATATTAACAGTAACACAATCATAGTAGGGGACTTCAACACCCCACTCTCTCAACTTGACAGATCATCCAGGAAGAAAATCAGTAAAGACATAAGGGAGCTAAATGAAGAGATAGATAAACTAGAACTATTGGACATTTTCAGAGTCATTCATCCCAAGAAACTGGAATACACATTTTACTCAAATCCACATGGATCATTCTCAAGGATAGACCATATGTTAGGCCACAAAGACAGCATCAGCCTATTCAAGAGCACTGAAATCATCCCAAGCATCTTCTCAGACCACAGTGGAATTAAACTAACACTTAACAATCAACAAAAGATTAGTAACAGTGCCAAAATGTGGAAGCTCAACAGTACACTTCTTAACAACTTCTGGGTCAAAGAGGAAATCAAGGAAGAAATCAAAATGTTTCGAGAGTTCAATGAAAATGACGACACAAGCTATCAAAATATTTGGGACACAGCTAAAGCAGTCCTAAGAGGGAAGTTCATAGCTATACAAGCACACATTAGGAAACAAGAAAAGGCACAAATAAACAGCCTGATTTCACATCTTAAAGACCTAGAAGAAGAACAACAAAGGAACCCTAAAGCAACCAGAAGGACAGAAATTACTAAAGTTAGGGCAGAAATAAATAACATTGAGAATAGGAAAACCATACAAAAGATCAATGAAAGTAAATGTTGGTTCTTCGAAAGAGTAAACAAAATTGACAAACCTTTAGCCAGACTCACAAAACAAAAAAGGGAGAAGACCCAAATAAATCGGATAGTAAATGAAAGAGGAGATATCACAACAGACACTGCAGAAATTCAACATATCATGCGAGGCTTCTATGAACAACTATATGCCACCAAGATAGAGAACCTGGAAGAAATGAATGATTTCCTAGATACCTACCAACTTCCAAAACTAAGTAAAGAGGAAGTGGACAACATGAACAGGCCCATCACAGCTAATGAAATTGAAACAGTTATCAAAAATCTTCCCAAAAATAAAAGTCCTGGACCAGATGGTTTTACAAATGAATTCTACAAAACTTTCAAAGAAGAACTAATACCTCTACTTTTAAAAGTCTTCCAGAAGATTGAAGACACTGGAATACTCCCTACAAGCTTCTATGAAGCCAACATCACCCTGATACCAAAAGCAGACAGGGACACAACCAAAAAAGAAAACTACAGACCAATATCTCTGATGAACATAGATGCGAAAATATTGAACAAAATTCTAGCCAACCGGATACAGCAGTATATCAAAAAGATTGTTCATCATGACCAAGTGGGGTTTATCCCAGGCATGCAAGGTTGGTTTAATATACGTAAATCAATCAATGTGATCCACCACATCAACAAAAGCAAGACCAAAAACCACATGGTCATATCAATAGATGCAGAGAAAGCCTTTGACAAAATACAACATCCCTTTATGATCAAAACACTACAAAAAATAGGAATAGATGGAAAATTCCTGAAAATAGTGGAGTCTATATATAGCAAACCTACAGCCAACATCATACTCAATGGTGAAAAACTGGAAGCATTTCCCCTCAGATCAGGTACTAGACAGGGCTGCCCACTATCACCATTACTATTCAACATAGTGTTGGAAGTTCTTGCCATAGCAATCAGGCAGGAGCAAGGAATTAAAGGCATACAGATTGGAAGAGAAGAAGTCAAACTCTCCTTATTTGCAGATGACATGATAGTATACATGGAAAAACCTAAGGAATCCAGCAAGAAGCTTTTGGAAATCATCAGGCAATACAGTAATGTGTCAGGCTATAAAATTAACATTCAAAAGTCAGTGGCATTCCTCTATGCAAACACTAAGTTAGAAGAAATTGAAATCCAGAAATCAGTTCCTTTTTCTATAGCAACAAAAACAATAAAATATCTAGGAATAAACCTAACCAAAGAAGTGAAAGACTTGTATACTGAAAATTATGAGTCACTACTCAAAGAAATTGAAAAAGACACAAAGAAGTGGAAAGATATTCCATGCTCATGGGTTGGAAGAATTAACATCATCAAAATGAATATATTACCCAGAGCCATCTACAAATTTAATGCTATCCCCATCAAGATCCCAAGCACATTTTTTAGGAGAATAGAACAAATGCTACAAATGTTTATCTGGAACCAGAAAAGACCTAGAATTGCCAAAACAATCTTGAGAAAAAAGAACAGAACCGGAGGCATCACACTGCCAGATCTCAAACTGTATTATAGGGCCATTGTCATCAAAACTGCTTGGTACTGGAACATGAATAGACGCACTGACCAGTGGAATAGAATTGAGAGCCCAGAAATGAGGCCCCACACCTATGGACATCTAATCTTTGACAAAGGGGCCCAGACTATTACATGGGGAAAGCAGAGTCTCTTCAACAAATGGTGTTGGAAACAATGGGTTGAAACATGCAGAAGAATGAAACTGAATCACTGTATTTCACCAAATACAAAAGTAAATTCCAAGTGGATCAAGGACTTGGATGTTAGACCACAAACTATCAGATACTTAGAGGAAAATATTGGAAGAACTTTTTCCGCATAAATTTTAAAGACATTTTCAATGAAACGAATCCAATTACAAGGAAGACTAAGGCAAGTATAAAGCTATGGGACTACATCAAATTAAAAAGCTTCTTCACAGCAAAAGAAACCACTACCCAAATCAAGAGACCCCTCACAGAATGGGAGAAGATCTTTACATGCCATACATCAGATAAGAGTTTAATAACCAACATATATAAGGAGCTTACCAGACTCAACAACAAGACAACAAATAACCCCATCCAAAAATGGGGGGAGGAATTGGACAGAATATTCACCACAGATGAGATCCAAAAGGCCGAGAAACACATGAAAAAATGCTCCAAGTCTCTGATTGTCAGAGAAATGCAAATCAAGACAACAATGAGATATCACTTCACTCCTGTGAGAATGTCACACATCAGAAAAGGTAACAGCAGCAAATGCTGGAGAGGATGTGGGGTCAAAGGAACCCTCCTGCACTGCTGGTGGGAATGTCAATTGGTCCAACCTCTGTGGAGAACAGTCTGGAGAACTCTCAGAAGGCTAGAAATGGACCTACCCTATGACCCTGCAATTCCCCTCCTGGGGATATATCCTAAGGAACCCAACACATCCATCCAAAAAGATCTGTGTACACATATGTTCTTGGCAGCACAATTTGTAATAGCCAAAACCTGGAAGCAACCCAGGTGTCCAACAACAGATGAGTGGCTGACCAAGTTGTGGTCTATATACACAATGGAATACTACTCAGCTGTAAAAAATGGTGACTTCACCGTTTTCAGCCGATCTTGGATGGACCTTGAAAAAATCATGTTGAGTGAAATAAGTCAGAAACAGAAGGATGAATATGGGATGATCTCACTCTCAGGCCGAAGTTGAAAAACAAGATTAGAAAAGAAAACACAAGTCGAACCTGAAATGGAATTGGAGTATTACACCAAAGTAAAAGACTCTGGGGTGGGTGGGTGGGTGGGGAGAATACAGGTCCATGAAAAATGATTAATTAAATAGTGGGGGTTGTATTGCTAAATGGAAATCTGGGGAATGTTATGCATGTAAAAAAAAAAAAAAATGAAGTAGAAACGCAAAGCAGAAATTGACTGAGTTTGGAGTATGGCACCAAAGTAAGAAAGCAGAAGTATACTAGAGTTTGCAGTGAGTACTTCCCTAATACTACCTTTCCACTTTTCCAAGCTTTGGTTCCATGATTGCACAACAATTTGTTTGGCTTTGTATGTTAACTCTCTTTTCAGTCACCAGGTTCCAGGTGTCATCAGGATGCCAGCCAGACTTCCCTGGATTGAAGACACTACCAATGTGTCCTGGAGCTCAGCTTCCCCAGAGACCCATCCTACTAGGGAAAGAGAGAGGCAGACTGGGAGTATGGACCGACCAGTCAACGCCCATGTTCAGCGAGGAAGCAATTACAGAAGCCAGACCTTCTACCTTCTGCATCCCACAATGACCCTGGGTCCATGCTCCCAGAGGGATAGAGAATGGGAAAGCTATCGGGGGAGGGGGTGGGATATGGAGATTGGACGGTGGGAATTGTATGGAGTTGTACCCCTCCTACCCTATGGTTTTGTTAATTAATCCTTTCTTAAATAAAAAATAAAAAAAATAAAAAATAAAATATTAAAAAAAAAAGAACATTTGATCTGTGAGCATGAGTTGCTGAGTTTTCTTTGTTGCTGTTGCTTTTTAAGATTTTTATTTATTTATTCATGAGAAATGATAGGAGAAAGAGAGAGAAAGAACCAGACATCACTCTGGTACATGTGCTGCCGGGGACTGAACCCAGGACCTCACGCTTGAGTTCAAGACCTTATCCACTGTGCCACCTCCTAGATCACCTGAGCTCGATCTTTACATATGCAAGAGTGATGCTTTGATGTTTTCTCTGTTCATTTTCTGTTAGAAAAATAAAATAAAATGGGGTGGTCAGGGTGGGCCTCATGGTGACAGCTCAACATACTTGAGGAGGGAAAGGCAGAGGTTTCCTTGATATCCCTCTCCACCAGGAAGGCAGTAAAGCTACAGTGGAAATGGAGTGGACACATTGATGAACAGACCTCTGCAGGGAGTTGTGGTGTCTCTTCTTTCCTTGATGTGGCCTTTAGAAGTCCTGGGCAGGGGGAGGAGGTACTGGTGAGGGAGGAAGACTAGTGGGGAGAAAGTTGAGTGGGTAGCCCAGACTTTCATCCCCACTCTTATCTCCTCTTAACTCCTGCACCCAATGTCTCCAGGGTATGGTAACTGATATGACCCTGGGGCAATAGCAGAGGCCTGGAATGTGACTCTTCTCCTGCCAACAGCAGCTGACTCAGTAGCAAGAGCAGACTGGACTTAGGAGGACCTGACCTGCGGAGCCATCTCCTCAGTTCCTTCATTGAAACAACCCTGACTAGGGCAGGGAAGATAGTATAATGGATATATGAGAGACAGGCTGGGAGTATGAATCGACCTGTCAACACCTATGTTCAGCGGGGAAGCAATTACAGAAGCCAGATCTTCCACCTTCTGCATCCCATAATGACCTTGGGTCCATACTCCCAGAGAAATAGGGAAGCTATCAAGGGAGGGGATTGGATATGGAGTTCTGGTGGTGGGAACTGTGGAGTTGTATCCCTCTTGTCCTATGGTTTTTGTGCTTCCTTTTCATAAATAAAAATAAAAGTAATTAAAAAAGATTCTCATGCCTGAGGCTCTGAGGTCCCAGGTTCAATTCCCTGCACCATTAGCCAGAGCTAAACAGTGCCCTGGTATTTAAAAACAAACAAACAAACAAAACCAGCCTCTCACTCAGAAGTGGAACATAAGAAAGAGAATATAGTATGAAACTTAGCATAGCTGATTCATCAAAGTTAAAGACTACACAGAATTCTGGTGGTGGGAATGCTGTGGAAATATACTATCACCCTATAATTTTATAAATCACTAATTAATTTTTTTAAGATTAGAAGTAGAGAGGGGCTAAGAGAGTAAGTGGGGCAGGGTGAGGAAGGGAGCAATGGTGGAGGAAGACTCCATTTGTTTTAATCTACATTCCACATGAATGAAACTGGTAGTTGTTCACCTCTTATTTCACTCAGGATAATCACTTCCACTTCCATCAACTTGCAAAAAACAAAAAAACCACCTGGTCTATGTCTCACACAATTTTTAGAAGATGAAATTAAATAGACCTATTATCTATAAAAGAGTCAATAACATTGCAAAACACAAGTGGCATTTTATTTATTTTTGTTAAACCAGATTGTGCTCAGCTCTGGCTTATGGTGGTGGCAGTGGGTAGGCAGAGCCTCGTTATGCCTTTTGCATAACCACTATACTATCTCCCCAGCCTCCAAGTAGGATTGATCCCAGTTATGCAAGACTAGTTCAACATTTGAAAACTATTCAATTCACCAAACACATCAAAAGGATAAATTTTTCTAAAAAATCACATCATCAGACCAATAGATGTATATGTGTTTAACAAAATCCAAAACCCGTTCAATATTTTTGTTTCCCCTTTCAGGGATGTGACCACACCAGGATGGCATTTTCAGATAGAAAAAGGAAAGATGTAGTTAGGTGGCACAGTGGATATAGCAGTGACTCTCAAGCATGAGGACCTAAATTTAATCCCTGGTTCTTTTCTCTCCTCCTAATAAATAAATAAAATCTTTAAAAAAAAAAGGGGGGGGGGAAGACAGCCTAACACTTCAGTTCAAGCCCCCAGAACTATAAGGAAGTATCATGCAGGGAACCAGAGGAAGCTTCATGAACAGCAGAGCAGTGACTCTTCTTTCCATCACAATTTTTTTTTTTGCCTCCAAGGTTATTACTGGGGTTCAGTACCTCCACTATGAATCCACTGCTCCTTTTCTATTTTGTTATTGTTGCCATTATTGCTGTCGTTGTTGGATAGGACAGAGAAAGCCTGAGAGGAAGGGTGAGACAGAAAGGGTAGAGATAAGATGCCTTCAGACCTGCTTCACCACTTGTGAAGTGACCCCAAGCAGGTGGAGAGCTGGGGGCTTGAACCAGGATCTTTACAGCAGTCTTTGTGTTATGCACCATGTACATTTAACCCGCTGCACTACTGCGTGGGCCCCTCCATCTTAATTTTCAAAAATGGGAGGCATCCACAAGGGCCCAGGGATACTGTAATCATGTATATGCAAAGACTACACAAGGCCCTCCCCAAAAAAAGCTCTATTGATGGACACTTTGGAATAAAATCTTCACAGTAACATAAAACAAGCACTCTCTTTATCCCCATGACTGAAAAGTCAGTTTCCCCAATTTCCTCATTCCTATGTGGTGGTCTAGACAGACCACTAGTTTGTTTTTTTAGAGGCAGAGTGAGAGACCACAGCCCAGAAGCTTCCTTCAGTGTAGTGGGGGCCTGGCTCAAACTTGGATCCTGCACATGGCAAAGCAGCACACTAGCCCAGTGTGAGCTGTCACTATTTTGCCAGCCAGGAACCAGCAATCTAAACCAAGTTCTGCCTCAACTAGCAGTAATTACAACTTTCAGACCCAGAACAGAATTCCAGGCCTCTTTCTGGAGCCAGGGTGGGAGGGAGCTGTGGGCAACGGAGCATAGCAGGGGCAGGGCCAGGCATTGAAGCAAGGCAAGGCCCAGAGGAAGTCAGTTCCTGGTGGCTACTGGGCAGCTCAAACAGCTCCTTGCCTCACCCACCATGGTCCTCCCTCTACCCTGGCTCTCCAGATGTTGCTGCCGTAGCCTCCTGCCTTCCTGGTCCCTGGGACCCCAGAACTCGAGGCACTGCTCCCAGAGCCCCAAGGCAAGCACAAAGGAGCAGACCAGTTCTACAGGGAATGAGAAGATGAGGTCACCTCCTAGGGTAAGTGGCACCAACTGGGAGTGTGGGGTGAAGGGGGATTTATATTGGGGGAGGATCTCAATTTCTTCCTACACTGCAGCCTAGACTCATCTCCACCTTTCAAGTTTTTACACAACCCCAAACTCTCAGCTTGCTCTAACAGAGAGGTCCCTCTCCCCACCCCCTCCCTCCCTCCCTTCCAATCTACAAAGTCCTTGAAGTGGAATTTCCCCTTTTAACAGTTAATTATTTCTTAGTGATGGGGGGGGAAGGACAGCTAGTCCTCTATTTCCCATGATTCCATGCCCATGTACGGTGACCCACCCCCATTCCTAAGATCCACAGCCGATGACCTTAAACAGCATTAAAAAAAAAAAAATGCAGAATTCCACTCAGCAAGCCTCAGCCTCCCCCACCCCCCCACACCATCTAGCTGAGATTCCTCCCTTATCCCCCCCCTCTAGGGTCCCAGGCCCCGCCCCACAGGTGAGCTGGCCAAAGCAGAGGAGTTGCTAGAACAGCAGCTGGAGTTGTACCAGGCCCTGCTGGAAGGGCAAGAAGGGGCCTGGGAAGCCCAGGCCTTGGTGCTCAAGATTCAGAAGCTTAAAGAACAGATGAGGAGACATCGTGAGAGCCTAAGAGAAGACAACTAAACTTTCCACCAAATCCACTTCACCCTCCAACAATGAAAATACTTCTTAGGAACCCTTTTAATCAGAAATATCTTAGCATTTCCCAGGCCATTAAGAAAAAATGTAAGATACCTCTACTAAGGCTGGAAATTGAAAAGTGGTAGTCATGGTCTCTGAAGTCTTTTGTCATCTTTCCTCCAACCCCCTTATCCCACCCCCAGGACCCATAAAGCACAACCCATATAGGAACGTACCCAAATTCATGCTATAAAATAACCTCACCCAAAGTCCAATAAAGGGATGAAGCGCTTACAGACACCATAGACACGTGTGATTTTTAGTTTTGTTTAAAAAAAAGTTGACAATTCAAGATATGGGGGTTTAGGAGTGGTGGTGCTGCAAAAGAGGGAAGTCAAGGGGTTATCACTGGTAGGGGCAGTAGTGTCTCCTTCATCCCCATGCTCCTGAAGAGGGTCAGACTATCATTGATGGGCGAGTCCTTTACCGCGTCTGTTCAACTGAAAAGGAAATAAAACACAATTAGAGTAAGATATTGGGGGGAAGATAGTTAAGGTTGAGAGAAACATCTATGTCCATACATGCAGTGTTTGTTCCTTGCATGAATTCAGAAGACAGACTTGGGAGTAGAGAAAATGGGATCTGATTAGACAGAGACTCCAAATAAATAGAGGTCAACTAATCACTAACTTTCACCAGAAAGGTGTTCACTATGCACCACAGTTCTTATTGTAAACAATGGCATCCAAGACAAAGACAGTATACTAAGAAAACCCCAGAGTTGAGGAAGCAATGGCATGAGAAGGCAGAGCACAGGATTTAGTTTGATCCGCCCCCTATACCCCATGCCAGAATGCCTGCTCTCGTTAATAAGTGAAAAATTTTAAGCATGCAAAACATATAAACTAGACCAGCTGTTTCATAATCTAAATACTCACTGTAGGAGGAGATGTCTATCTCATCAGGCAGCTCACTAATATTGACCTCAAAGCGATCCTGCACATCATTGAGGATCTTGGCATCATTCTCATCAGACACAAAGGTGATGGCTAAACCCTTGGTGCCAAACCGGCCAGCTCTGGCCACCTAGGAGGAGATGATAACGGTCAGAAGATTCCCCTGCCCACATAGGAATCTTTGGTTTGTACTCCCAGAGGGATAAAATAAGGACGCTTCCGACGCTTCCGGTGGAGGGAATGGGGATATGGCATGCTGGTGGTGGGTGTTGTGTGAATTGTGCCCTTCTTATCCCACAATCCTGTCTATCAGTATTAAATTAGTAATAAAAAAGAGAGAAAAAAACTGTAAAATAAGAAAACACAAAGCAGAACTTGAACTGGGTTTGGTGTAATTCACCAAAGTAAAGACTCTGGGGTGGAGGGGAAGGTTCAGGTCCTGGAACATGATGGCAGAGGATGTAGAGAGGGTTGAACGGTTATGTGGAAAACTGAGAAATGTTACACATGTACAAAAACTACTGTAGTTTACTGTTGAGTGTAAACCATTAATCCCCAATAAAGAAAAAGTAAGATTCCCCTGCCTTCAGAGAGAACATCTAAAGACAACAAAAATGTAAAGTATGAAAAGACACAGGAAATGAAATAAAGGAGTTAAATGGAACTGGGGAAGAAGCTAAATCAGACACAAAGGAGATATATAAGGTTTTATTGATGTTCACCTGTAATGTTATAATGTAAAATTTTAAATGAACAATAAAAATAAAAAGGTGGGGAAGGACACAATATTGAGTGTGAGCTTACTCTATGCAAGTAGGTGTCAGAATCCTCAGGCATGTCATAGTTAAAGGCAATGTTCACCCGCTCGATGTCCATGCCTCGACCAAAAAGGTTGGTAGCCACAAGAATTCGTCGTTGAAAATCTTTAAACTGCTGATACCTCGAAAGCCTTTATGAGATTAAAAATTAAGAAAATGTTGAGATCCCTTTTCCTCCTAAGGAAATAAAACATCTTCCCCATCTCCAGCTCACCTCTCCTCCTGAGGCATGCCACGGTGGATAGCAATGGCTGGGAAGTTCTGCTCCACCAGGAGCTGGGCCAGGGCGATGCACCGCTGCACAGACTTGACAAAAATCACCACCTGTGTATGTGTGGGGGCAGGGAGCCGAGAAGGAAGAGGAGGAGAGGGAGGTGGGCAAGTGAAATTATGGGCAGAGAGTTTTCGTTAATTGCAGTTTTCTAAAAAGCAATTCTTCTCAGTCTCTTCTGCTCTGAAAAGGAGTTTCCTCTCACTGAATTTTACCAAAGTGGACATACTGGAGAGATGTGGAAAACAGTAATCAAAAATCACCAGAAGTGTTAGTAAACTACCTCACAGAGCTGTAAAATTCCATAGTAAATTTTATATTTCTACTACTCATCAAAACATCAAACATAAACAATCTACCCTAATTCTAAACAACAGGCTTTAGGGTGGGGAGTTCAACTAATGGTTGTGTGAATGACTTCCCAAGCTTTAGGCTGAGATGCCAAGTGTAATCCCCTGCACCACCATAAGCCAGAGTTTAACAGTGCTCTAATAAAAGAAAAATTTTAAAGTAGGTTTTAGTCCAAATAAAGCACGTAACAGGGTCCAGGTGGTGGCACACCTGGTTAAGCGCTCACATCATAGTTCACAAGAACCCAGGTTCAAGCTCCTGCTCCCCACCTACAGGGGGAAAGCTGGGATGCATTGGATGGACCTTCTCGTGGTGCATCCCGTGAGTACCCATTCACTGGGGAAACTGACGATCCTTCCTAGCCGACTGAATCCATATGGATCCTAGTCACTTTCAAAGCCAGCAACAAGCAGCTCTTGACAGCTTTCAACCTGACCTGTTGACTGGCTACGGAAGAAGGGCAAACGCTAGAAGAAGGGGGAAAGCTTCATGAATGGTGAAGCAGGGTTGCAGGCGTCTTTCTCCCTCTACCTTCCCTCCCCTCTCAATTTGTCTCAATCCAATAATAAACAAAATTTTTTTTAAATTAAAAAAAGATGATGGAATGCTCCTCAGTTAAGTAGTACATGTGGGGGGGATTGTTTTTAAGAATGTAACAGGCCCAGAATATTTCAAATTACAAATGTAAAAACCTTCAAAGACTTTTTTTTAAAGATTTTATTTATTTTTTAAATGAGAAAGATAGGAGAAAGAACCAGATATCACTCTGGTACATGTGCTGCTGGGGGTTGAACTCGGGACCTCATGTTTGACAGTCCGATGCCTTATCCACTGCGCCACTTGCCACACCACACCTTCAAAGACTTTTTTGAATTCTATTTTATTATTTCTGTCCATCAGCCATGGCACAGAAAGTATTTCCCACCTTGATTAACTCATTTCCAAAAAGGGCATTCATATTTAAATAAATCTTTTCTTGTTGCCACCTGGGTTTCTTTTTAATCATTATTACTTTTATTATTATTATTATTATTTTTAATGAGATCATTGCTGAGTTCTAGCTTATGGTGGTAAAGGCAACTGAACCTGGAACTTTGAAGCCTCAAGCCTGAGTCTCTTCAAATAACCATTATACTATCTACTCCCGCCCTCCACCTGGGCTCCTTAATTGTTTTACAATTTCTCTCATGTATAAGTTTTATCAATAAAACGTAGATTTCCACCACAGCTGGAAATACGCTCATTCCCCTACTGAACTTTGAAGATCTAACCTGGTTGAATTCAAGGACATCCAGAAGATCAAAAAGCTTCCGGTTCTTCTCGTTGTCCTTCAGTTTCACGTAGTATTGCTGCAACCCATGCAGCGTCAGCTTCGTCTCATCATCCACGAAGATCTCCATTGGCTGGGGGGAAGGGGGGGTAAGGAGGGGATGGGGACGGGAGGAGGGCAGAGTGGGGGGGTTAAACCTGGGGGGGTGGAGGAAGTTGATCTCCAATACACCCCATGGAGGGATGGGGAAAAGAGAGAGGTTTAAAAACCCCAACCAACCCCCCCAAAAATACCCAAACTTTAATGTGGTCTTTTCCACACTAGATCCAATTCCATTCCTATTACATCTGAATTTTAAGACTACCAAATTTAAAACTGTCCTCTTTTATCCAGAAAAAGGAACTTTTCAGGAAAGATTAGGAAGCAGTGAAACCACCAATGGCAAAATGCCACTATCTTAAATGGAGGTGGAGAAAAAATCAATCACCACCTGAGAAATAACAGAAAAATAATGACTGATGGTCAAAGTAACTCCACCAGATCGGTTTATCAATGAGGAAGAGGACAAGGACTGCTGAGTATTTTCCCACTTAGAATCACCTACATTAGGAAGGTAGATGTCTTTATTATTAGATTATTACAATGGATGTAATAAAAATGTCATAAAAGCAGAAGTAAAAATTACTTAAGAAATTTGTCCTCAGACCACAATGGAAGTTTTAGATTAGTCTTAAGATTCAAACCATCTACAGTTAATGGAAGATATTAATAATTGTTTTTTTTTAAAAAAAAAAACCCTCAAAGCAGCAGCTATGCATTAATCTTTTAAAATCAAAGGGGGAGGGGGCACAAAACCCTTTAAGGGAGTAAAGTGGCATAAAAAAAACTGACAACAAAGTAACTTCAGAGGCAAGCTTTCCTGGCACTCTTCACTAAGATGGGGACATAATTAACACAAAGACCCAGAACTTAAAAGATTTTGAAAAGAACATGTGTGCCACTGGAGATAATTAGAAGCCTACCACAGACGGCAGGCTAGCAAAAGACTTTGCAAAGTTCCATGGCTTCCTATTTCAAATCTAATCTAGCCCCAAATAAAGCTAAAGATGATGAATTATCATTCCAGAGTTAAGGAAGCAAGCAGGGAGGGAAAGAAAACACTCCACTGCTTATAAATGGGTCCGGCCTCACCCAAAACCTTAGCAACCACTTGGTTAAATCCAAGTGAAGTTCCTCACTTTATCATGCCCATATCCCTCTCCTCTATTAAAAAAAAAAAAAAAAAAAAAAAAAAAGTTAAAAAAAATCTACCACCCCATTCGGGACACCCCTCCCCCCAACACATATGGGGGGAAATGGGAAGCACGGCACGCCTTAGGTTCAGGAAAAAAACCGGGAACGGAAAAAGAGGCTGGTTGGGTCCTCAGCTTCCTGGTCAGGCTTCCCCGCGGCCTCCGCTGCCGCCATCCACGCTGGGTGCCGTCCGCATTCCCCCGCCGCGCCACGGTGCTTCTCTGCTGCCGGCTCACATCAACCGAAGTTCCAGGTGGGTTCGAGGAGGTAGGGGTGGGAAGGAGTACGGGGACTGGGGATTGAGGTGCCAAAGGCCCCCACCCCTGGTGGTGGGGAGGAAGCAGTTGCATTTGTGTTGTTTGCTCTTCTTCTGAACATGGCCTGTCATCTGTCCCTCTCTTACTCTCCTGTCACCGGGAGGTTATGAGTTTTGGGGAGCAGAAAGCTCCAGTTGTATGCTCGATGCCACCTTGAGGGTGTGTGGTTGTAGGGGGCATGTAGAAGACAATGGGTGGGTGGTAGGGCAGAAAACTCTGCCCTCCCCCAAAAGGAGAAGAGGTTCAAAAATGTTGTGATGAAATAAAAAATGTCGAACACTACCCGCTCTCAAGTTAACCCGACCAAGTCTTCCGGAGTTTCCCTAACGCCCGCGCAGAACCTAACACTAACTGTCTCTAACTCTGTGTGTCTCTTCAAGGAGTCATCACTCCCGGATGGGTACGTGCCCCCTTCTTGGCACTTGAAGGACAAGGGAGTCTGGAGGAAGAGGGCGCGGAAGGGAAGGACGCAGCGGGCAGGGAGTGGAGGAAGAGAAGGTAGAAGGGTATTTACGTCTTGCATGAACTTGCGGCAGACTGGACGGATCACTTTGCTCAAGGTAGCACTGAACATCATGACCTGCTTCTCATGGGGGGTCATGCGAAAAATTTCCTGGACATCCCGACGCATGTCTACAAGAAAAAGGGGGAAAAAAATTTTAGGAGAAAAAAGCACTAAATCATTAACAAGATTGCCAGAGACCAGAGATAGACTTCTCAATGAGTTTAAGACTGCTACGAACAGGTAAACAAGATAATTCTAACCTTGGGATCTGATTCTAGCTCTATGGCATTTTAACCACACAAGAGAAAAAAGATAATTGAAACTCCAAAGTCCACAACTATGAAATGGGGGTAAGGCCCTCAAGGATAAGTTTCAAAAGTGCTAAGTTCTTCTTCCCATTCCCCTCTTCCAAGTCTGTCTCCAGAATTCATGGACCAACCCCCCTTACATTCCAGCAGCGGTCAGTCCAACCTCCATCTACATCATTCATACCTTCCTAACCAGTCAAGCAAGTATGTTATCTCTATCTGACATCCTTCATAGCTTCATAGTCAAAGATCACTTAGAATGACATCTATTAACTAAACTTGCATTCTTTGAAGAAAATTCCCTCTGGGGCCAGGTAGTGGTACAGCCCACAAAGACACATGTTCAAGTCCCCAGTTCCCACCTGCAGGGGAAAGTTTCACAATTGGTGGAGCAGTGCAGCAGGAATTTCTAACTCCCTGTATTGCCCTATTAAAGGAAAATGGGGAAATTTTTTTCTCCCACTGCTCTAATAGTACTTGGAACACCACACCACACAAACGCCCACAAATAATTTCCCTATCAACCCTGAACAAGTTAGAGACCTATCCAGCCACAAATTCTGATGACATATACTGAAAT
The DNA here is from genome assembly GCF_950295315.1 of Erinaceus europaeus. NCBI lineage: Eukaryota > Metazoa > Chordata > Mammalia > Eulipotyphla > Erinaceidae > Erinaceus > Erinaceus europaeus. The sequence goes on from NC_080165.1 coordinate 54,631,001, forward strand.
ATTAGAATACACTGTCACTTGTCAGCTTGCAATATCTTCACTATGATATCCAGTGCAAGCTCAGCAAAGTCTTTTCTCTCAAAAAAAAAAAAAAAAATCAAAGTAATCATCACAAAATTGCATGACATTCTCCCTGATCACCAAGGATGTCCAAAAAACTAGCAGAACCCACCAGGGATATCAGAGCCATCAGTCTTGGGTGATAGATTAAGAGTCGTCCTGGCACAAAAGTGCTCCTGCACCAAATAAACATCATTTGGCTCTGAAAGTCAACCCTCAGATAACTACCCACCCCAGGCTACCACTCACCGAGTTGGTCAAGCATCTTATCGCATTCATCCAAAATAAAGTGTTTAATGTGTTTGAGGTTAAGACTCTTATTTCGAGCCAAAGCTAGGATTCGGCCAGGGGTCCCCACAACGATATGCGGGCAGTTCTTCTTCAGCACCTCTTCATCCTTCTTGATAGACAGACCACCAAAAAAAACTGCAACCTGCCAAACCAGAAAAGGAAAGCCTCAGAAGATTCTTAACTTTTCAGAGCTTCCCATCATTTTGCTTTTGACCTAAATCATGCCCTATGACAGGGAGGTAGCACTCTCACTCTGGAGTCCCAGGTTCAAAAGCAGGCAGCCAAGTCAGAGCTCAGCAGTGTTCTGATAAAAAAAAAAACAAAAAAAAACAAAAAAAAAAAAAACCATGTCTTAGAACATTTCAGAGCTAAGTGGATGGAACGTTAGTGGTCATCTAATACACATTATACCCCCCTAAGCAGTGAAGCTAAGGAAAAACGAGAAGCTAGATGATAGTTCAACTGGTAAGCACACAGGAGCACAAGGAGCTCCACAGAGAGCAGAATGGTGCTTATGGTGTTTATGCTCTGCCTTTCCTTCTTTCAAAGGAGTACAAGACTCAAGAGCACACACCTAACCTTGCATGAGGTCCTGGATTCAAGCCCCAATAGCATACTGGATAATGGATAACCCGTGTGTGCGTGCTGCTTTTTTTGCCACCTGTCAAAAACAAAGTAACCATCATAAAAATAACATGACACCCTTCTCCCTAATCACCACGGTTGTCCAAAAAGCTAGCAGAACCCACCAGGGAAGCCAGAGCCATCAGTCATGGGTGATAGATTAGAGTCGTCCTGGCACAAAAGTGCTCCTGCATCAAAATAAACATCATTTGGCTCTCAAAGGCAACCCTCAGATAACTACCCATCCCAGGCCAACACCCATTGACTTGATCAAGCATTTGCCAGCAGGGTTTATCACTAGCTCTGTGCCTACATGATAACTCCATGGCTCCCAGCAGCCTTATTATTTGGATAGAGACAATTAGAAATGAAATGGGGGAGACCTGCAGCACTGTTCCACCAGCTATGAAGCTTCACCCTCTTTCCCCCCAAAGTTGGGAGAGACTTGAACCTTGTTTGCTCTACCAGGGGTAGCACTGCCTAGCCCCCATGTCTCACTTTAAAAAAAAAAAAAAAAAAGGAAAGCTTGGGCTGGGGAGGCCACTCAGCAGTAGTATTATGCATGCTTAAAATGGTGGGTTAAAATCCCCGGGTGCCACAAAAAAAAATGAGAGCCCAAGAGGCCAGGTGGTGGCACACCTAGTTGAGCACGTGACAATGCACAAGGACCCAGGTTTGAGCCCCCACCCCCACCTGTAGGGGGAAAGCTTTGCGAGTGAAGCAGGACTGCAGGTGTCTGCCTCTCCCCCCCTTTTTTCATTATTTCCTTTTATTCTATTTTATTTATTTTCCCTTTTGTTGCCCTTGGTTTTTAGTTATTGATGTCGTCATTGTTGAATAGGACAGAGAAATGGAGAGAGGAGTGGTCCAGGAGGTGGCACAGTGATAAAGCTTTGGACTCTCAAGCATGAGGTCTGGAGTTCGATCCCCGGCAGCACATGTGCCAGAGTGATGTCTGGTTCTTTCTCTCCTGTCTTTCTCATAAATAAACAAAAATATTAAAAAAAAAAAAAAAAAAGAAAGAAAGAAAGAAAGAAATGGAGAGAGGAGGGGAAGACAGAGAGGGGGAAAGAAAGTTAAGACACCTGCAGAACTGCTTAACCACCTTAACTGCTTAACCTTAACTGCAGTTAACCTTAAGCAGTTAAGATTCCCCTGCAGGGGAGGAGCCGAAGGCTTGAACTTGCGCTTTGCACCACCTGTGCTTAACCCGCTGCACTACTGCCCAACTCCCTCTCGATTTCTGGCTGTCTCTTATCAAATAAATATAATTAAAATTTTTAAATGGCTGCTCAGAAGGTGATGCAGTAAAGTATTGGACTTGCAAGCATAAGACCAAGTTTGATTCTTGACATTTACATGCCAAGGAATGGTATTTTTTTTTTTTTTGCCTCCAGGGTTATCACTGGGACTTAGTGCCTGGACTATGAATCCACTGCTCCTAACAGTCATTTTTTATTGGATATGACAGAGAGAAATTGAGAGAGGAGGGGTAGATAGCGAGGAGTAAAGATAGACCTGCAGATCTGTTTCACCTCTTCTGAAGTGACTCCCCTGCAGGTAGGGAGCCGGGGGCTCGAACCAGGATCCTTACATTTGGCACTATGTGCACTTAACCTGGTGGCCACCAGCCAACTCCCTTCTTAGTCTCTTTCTTTCTCTCTCTCTCTCTCCTATTAGAGGAAAAAGAGTGGCTTGCCCAAAGTTATATGGCTCACTGGACATTTAGGAGTAGCGCATGGTTGAAAAAAAATTTTAAATACTTATTTGTTATGAGACCAGGTAACTGCTCAGCTCTGGTTTATGGTGGTAACGGGAACTGAACCTGGGACTTTGGAGCCTCAGAAATGAGTCTCTTTGCACAACTATTGTGCTTTCTACCCCTGCCCCACGCTTTTAACTTAGTGCAACAATCTTCCTTCCCATGATTCTAAGGCCAGACTCCATTAAGAATTTCATGAGAAATGTTATGCATGTACAAACTACTGCATTTTATTGTTCAATGTAAACCATTAATCCCCCAATAAACTATGGGGGGGCACACGTGACAATGCACAAGGACCCAGGTTCAAGCCCTCAGTCCCCATCTGCAGCTGAAGCAGTGTTGCAGGGGTCTCTCTCCCTATCTTTGCCCCTCCCCCCCCATTTTCTGGCTGTTTCTATCCAATAAAGATAATAAAAGAGTCTCTTTGCATAACCATTATGCTATCTACCCCCACCCCCAAAAAATGTTTTTAAGGAAAAGCTCTAGGGCCAGGTAGTGGTGCACCTAATTGGGCATACATGTTACAATGTATAAGGACCTGGGTTATGCTCCCCTTCCCCACTTGTAGGGGGAAAGCTTCATGAGCAGTGAGGTAGTACCCCAGTTGTTTTTTGTTTAGTTTTTTATCAGAGCACTGCTCAGCTGGCTTATGGTGGTGCTGGGGATTAATCTGGGACTTTGGAGCCTCAGGCATGAAAGCCTCTTTATTACCATTATGCTGTCTACCCTCACCCTGCAGGTGTCTCTTTATCTCCTCCTTCCCTCAATTTGTCTATCCAATAAATAAATAAGCAAATAAGCTTTTTAAATTATTACTTATTTATTTTCCCTTTTGTTGCCCTTGTTTCTGTTGTTGTTGATGTCACTACTGGATAGGACAGAGAGAAATGGAGAGAGGAGGGGAAGACAGAGAGGGGGAGAGAAAGATAGACATCTGCAGACCTGCTTTACCGCTTGTGAAGGGACTCCCCTGCAGGTGGGGAGCCGGGAGCTCGAACCCAGATCCTTACTCCAGTCCTTGCACTTTGCACCACGTGTGCTTAACCGCTACGCTACCGCCCGACTCCCTCAATAAATAAGCTTTTAAAAATAAGTGAGTGGTCAGGGAGCTGGTGCAGTGGATAAAGCATTAACAGGTCTCAAGCGTGAGGTCAGTCCCCGACAGCACACGTGCCAGGATGACATCTTGTTATATCTCCTTCAGGAATAAACATTTTAAGAAATTATAAGGGCCAGGCAATGGTGCACTTAATTAAGCCGCTGGTCCCCACCTTCAGGGGGAAAGCTTCACGAGTGGTGAAGCAGGGCTACAGATGTCTCTCTCTCTCCCTCTCTATCTTCCCCTCTCAATTTCTGTCTCTATACAATAATAAAACATTAAAAAAACATTTATATAAAAATAAGTCTTTATTTTCTATTTTATTTTCCTTTTTTTTGCCCTTGAGTAAAATTTTTAAAAGAACTACTGTATCAAGAAATTATCAGGGGTCAGGTGGTGGTACACTTGCTTAAGCACACATTACAATGCACAGGTACAATGTGCACTTAACCTGCTGCGCTACAGCCTGACCCCCAATATAATATTTTTATAAAAAATCCAATTATAGACACTTCTTAGTGAAACAGGAAGTACTATTTTTATTAGATATAGATACAGATACTGACATTTACAAAGGTCATTTTAAACATACAATTTCCAAATATCAAGACAAAGCATACATACTAAAAGACCTTTTGTGAAAGGGTATCTAATACCTGGTTTCACAGAACATGAGGATTCGATTTTTTAAAAAGTTAGAAAATGCTATCTTCTATGAAGGATTAGAAACAGAACAAAACCTTTTCATAAGGTTTTCCGAACTAACAAAGAAAGCCTGAAGGATTTTAGATTGACTCATTTACGGAGAGGGGGACCAGGGCATCACTGTGGTACAAGTGATGCCAGTGAACTAGCTCTTCATGCTCCTGAGTTCAATGCTTTACCCACCATGCCACCTCCCAGGGCACAAGGTTTAGTTACTTATTAAAATTACAGAGCACGTACTATGCAGCAGCTAGGAAATAACTTGGCCAGTAGAGCATTAGTCTTTTTGACACCTGAGGTTCCTCTGCACCACATATTCTGGAACGGTGCTCAGGTTTGTCTCATCTCTCTTAATCTCTGCCTCATGTGAAACTCTTATTATGTAACAGATAACACACACACACACACACACACACACACACAAAAGAAAAAAAATCAGGGCATCACCTTGACATTCTGGTGTCAGGGATTCATCTCAAGACCCCACTGCTTGCTCACAAAGACTATGCTTTATCACTCCATCACCTTTCAGGTCAAACACTTATGCATATATGCACTACAAATTTTAACAGACTGTCTTTAAGGTTATGACTCAAAAATTTTTAGTCTCTTTAAAGTATAAAGTAATGAGTACGAGGAAAGTATTGATAATTGTTTTTAACCACTTTAGTAAGGAGAATAGGAAAGTTATATTAATTGGAGCCAGGTGGTGACACACCAGGTACAGCACACTATACTATGTGCCAGGATGTGGGTTGGCATTTATTGAATCACAGCTAAAACAAGCCAGAAACCACACTACGCTCTTTTTAAAAATGACTACTTGAGTTGGAAGAGCTATCATAATGGTTATGCAGAAACACTTTCATGCCAGGGTCCAGGCTGTGGCACATCAGGCATAGCACACACATTACTAAATTCAAGAACCCAGGCTCAACCCCCCACACTCTACCTGCAGAAGGGAAGCTTCCCTCTCTTTAGCTCCCCCTTCAATTTCTTTGTCTCTATGTCTCTATCAATGGGGGGGGGGGAGGCCACTGAGAGAGAATGGTGGGTTCCTTATACAGACTTAGCCCAGGTGGTAAGATAAATAAAATTTGTGCTTCTCCAATTACCAGGGACCATGTTAGAACTCAGAGTCATACTCAGTCTGGAGTGGAACTATGTATCTACATTTACAACACACATCCTAAATGATGCTGTAACTACTAGTGTGGGAACCACATACGAAAATTAAAAAACAAACTGAGGAGACAGCATAAGGGTTATGCAAAAGGCTTTCATGTCTGAGGCTCTGAGGTCCCACAGGTTCAATCAGCAGCACTACCATATGCCAGAGCTGAGCTTCGGTCTCTGTATCTTTTTCTCCATTATCTCTTATTAAATAAATATTAAAAAATAAGCAAAAGCTGTTATGGCCACGACATTTTTCAATTTTATTTTTTTTTAAATATTTATTTATTCCCTTTTGTTGCCCTTGTTTTATTGTTGTAGTTATTGTTGTTATTGATGTCATCACTGTTGGATAGGACAGAGAGAAATGGAGAGAGGAGGGGAAGACAGAGGGGGAGAGAAAGAGACACCTGCAGACCTGCTTCACTGCCTGTGAAGTGACTCCCCTGCAGGTGGGGAGCCAGCTGGGGGCTTGAGACAATTTTCTACCATTTTAAAGAATCTTCAAAATCCACACACTACACACTAAAGACATTTTTAAGCTTCCAGCTTTTTCTTTGGCACTGTCCTAACTTCTCAAACTATCAACCATATCACAGTGTAGTGATTCAAAGTCAGTGTAAAGAAACTTGATCATGTGTTAAGTACCTTCCAAAGTCCAATCTTATGGTCTACTACATGGGTGTAAGGTATTAAAAAAACAAAGCAGAGTGGGGGTAGATAGCATAATGGTTATGCCAAGAGACTCTCATGCCTGAGGCTCTGAAGTCCCAGGTTCAATCCCCAGCACCACCATAAGCCTGAGTTGAGCAGTGTTCTGGTGTGTGTACTTATCTCTCTGTATTTCTCTCATTGAAATAAATATTTTTAATGTATTGCACCTAAGTAAAAGACTCAGGGGTGGAGAGAGGGGGTTAGGAACATAATGACAGAGAACCTAATGGGGGTTGAACTGTTATGTGGAAAACTGAGAAATGCTATGCATGTACAAACTATTGTATTTTACCGTCAAACGTAAACCATTAATCCTCTAATAAAGAAATTTAAAAGATATATATTTTCAAAAAGCCAAAGCAGATAAATAAAAATCAAGGGAGCTAGGTAGTGGCACACCTGGTTAAGTGCACACATTACAATGTGCCTTTAAGGACCCAGGCTCAAGGCCCTGGTCCCCACATGCAGGGGGAAAACTTCACAAGTGGTGAAGCTGGGCTGCAGGTGTCTCTGTCTCTTTCCCTCTCTAGCTCCCCGTTCCCTCTCAATTTATGTCTCAAATAAAATGTAATTTAAAATATGTGGTCTGGGAGGTGGCACAATGGATAAAGCACTGGACTCTCAAGCACGAGGCCCTGAGTTCAATCACTGGCAGTATATACCAGAGTGATGTCTGGTTCTTTCTCTTGCCTCCTATCTTTCTCATTAGTAAATCTTAAATATATAATGTGTGTGTGTGTGTATAATAAAATAAAATAAAATGAGGTCTAGATTCTTTTAAACTTCTTGTACACCCAAGTACAGAACTGTTAAATGTACACTGAGATTCATAGATAACTGAACACCTGTGGGACATGAAGACTACAAAAATACAACTCTTCAACGTCTCCAAATCCCCACACCCTCACATTCCCTTCATTCTGGCTTACCTTGACATTGGGCATGTATTTAGAGAAGCGCTCATACTCCTTGCTGATCTGAAAAGCCAATTCCCGAGTGTGACACATCACCAGCACAGACACCTAATGGAGGATGGAAAGATACATAGTATTTCTCCTCAGGGTCACTGTCACAAATGTACACCTGGCAGATATTTAAATTAACACTGTGATTATTAACCCCTTGGTTATTGGTCGAGGATGACAAAGCCTTCTAACCCCTCAGAATGTACTATGTAACTGGAATAGAAATACTCTTCTGGAATTTTTTTTTTTTTTTTTTGCCTCCAAGGTTACTGCTGGGGCTCAGTGCCTACACCATGAATCCACTGCTCCCGAAGGCTATTTTTTCCCCTTTCGTTGCCCTTGTTGTTTTAGCCTTGTTGTGGTTATTATCGTTGTTGATGTCGTTGTTGGATAGGACAGAGAGAAATCGAGAGAGGAGGGGAGACAGAGGGGGAAAGACAGACACCTGCAGACCTGCTTCACTGCTAGTGAAGTGATGCCCATGCAGGTGGGGAGCCGAGGGCTCAAACTGGGTTCCTTCTGCCAGTCCTTGCGCTTTGGGCCATGTTCCCTTAACCTGCTGCACTACCACCCGACTCCCAGTATTTCTAATTAAAATGCCTTCCCCAGCATTCTCCCCAAGCACACCTGTCCAGTGACTGGTTCCAGTTGTTGCAGTGTGGCCAGCACAAACACAGCTGTCTTTCCCATGCCTGACTTGGCCTGGCATAGCACATCCATACCCAGAATGGCCTGAGGGATACACTCATGTTGGACTACAAGAAAAAGAAGAAAATGATTTGAGTCTCCAGATAAGCTCACAATCTTTTTTGTCACACATTTCATTAGTGTTCTTGTCAAATTCCAAGGGCCACTTTAGCGACCTATCTCTGGTTCCCTCAATCAATCCAATTCATCCCCAAATCAAACCCTCTTGGTTCCTTCTCACTTTAATCTCTTCCAGTCACACCCCCCTCCTCCAGTTCTAACAACCCTCTTGCACCTACCAAGAGCTCACCTTTGGTGTTCCTGGCTGTTCTTTATTTTCCTTAATCTGTAACAATCCATGTCATTTGAGTTCCTGCCACAGGCCATTTCTCCTACTTAAGTTGCCATGCTTTGGGTCATGCAACCCTGCAACCTTAGACAAAATGAAGGATTTGGTACCTGACCCAGAAGCCAGTCATCTTTTGACCAACCACATGTTTCCAGGAACCAGAGTTGGCCTGGTCCAACAGAGGACTCAAAAGTCCAGTTAGTTCCTCTGGAAACTTAAATTTACAAATCAAAGTGGCAAAATTTAAAAGCAGACAAGGAGAAAAAGCCAGTCACAAGAACAAATGGCATAAATTGTTTTTGGAGAACAGCTTCATGCTACCATGAATGAAGAACTAGCCTATATAAGTCTGTGCTCACTCAAACATTACCTCTTTACTTCCTGACTGATTCTAAAAACAAAATGTTAATCACCTGAAAAACCACGAACATGTTATTTCTTCTAAAGAACCCAATGAGTACACTATGCCCAGAGAAATTTTACCTTCTGATGGATGCTCAAAGCCACAGTCAACAATTGCCCGAAGTAACTCTGGCTTGAGCAGGAAGTCACGGAAGCCAGAGCTGTGAATGGAGACATAGGAGCCCTTGACATCCTTCTTGGCTGGGGCCTCAGCCCCATCTCCCCCAGCTGCTGTCTCCACCTCATCTTCTTCATAGTCCAGGAGCTCATTGTCCACATCATTCTCTGCCATAACTGAGCCGGCAGGGGGAGGAGGGGAGGAGTCTCTAGACAGGTTAGCTCAGATTACGTGAAACAAAAGGAGGGTGACGGCTTGAGGAACAGACACACAATAGTTTGACAGAAGAGCTAGGGAGGAAAAAAAAAAAAAAGACTTATAAATCACGAGCAGGGTCTTCACCACCTCTTTTCTATCTATCTCCACACTCTGCACTTCCCCTAAACTATGAACCCTTTCCCTGGGAAAATAAGTAACAGAAACAAAATAGAAACCTAAGACAAAGAAAAACGAGTTGCAACAGAAATGAGGACAGCCCCCCCCCCCCAGGAAAGGCACTTGGTAGAAATTTGGGAAAGGAAGACCAGTTATAAATTCTTTATCTACAAGTCGTGACACAAAGGGTAAAGACTAATAATCAACAGGTGAAATGACTAGTGACTGAGAATAATGGAAGTGGCAAATCCTGAAAAACCTGCAAGACAGACTCTGCTTTCTTTATTACCCCTAAGATAGCAGCCATCAGTTAAGGGTGATAGATTTAAGTCATCATTGTGCAAAGCACTCAATTCTCAACGTGAAAACATCATGTGGCCGCCACCTACTTCTCAGTTCTCCAGCATCCAACTCCTCAGAACCTCCTTTTTTAACTTTTAAAGAATATTTACTTATTTATCTCGGATACAGAGAAAAATTGAGAGAGAAGCAGAGGTAGAAAGACACCAGCAGCACTGTTCCACCACTTGTGAAGCCCACCCACCCCCATCCCACGGCAACCCGGAGGGGACCAGGAGCTTGAACCCAGGTCCTTGGGCAAGATGTCTGCGCTCCACCATCCACCCCCAGGACCCTCCTTCTTCAGCCCTTTTTCCTCCCTTAGCTCATTCTCAGGAGTCCCCCCCCCCTTTCTAGATAAACTAACCCTTACTTTTCTACTAAGAATCCGATTTTACACACACATACACACCCCACCTCGTGGAGCTTGGAAAAGTCTTTACAATTGGTGGCACAGGGCAGAGGCGCGAAATTTCGGAGAAGTGGCTCATTCATAGGGGGAAATCATATTCCATCATAGATGAGTAACAAGGTCGTTAAGAACTGATGGATATCGAGATAGCCTCGTCCCTCCTTCAACAGAATCTTTACCAAGTGACCTCAAGAGCATCGCCGTTAAGACTCGGGTAAGTCTCCTCTCAGATGAACACAAAACACCACCCCCAAACATCTGAGAAGTGCTCAAAGCGAGAGTGATTAAACGGAGACTGGGAAGGTCGAAGGAGGCCCAGAGGCCGGCACACCGCATTCCCACCGTGGGTCGACAAGACCCAGAAAGGCAAAGTGGAGAGCCCGCCCTCCGCAAGTATCCTGGACCAAAGAATGCGTAATGGCTTTTATTGGTGGTGCCTCCTTTAAACAAGAAGCTGATCCGGGAAAGTAACATCAAAGGGGAACACAATGGCGCCAGAGCCACCATATTGAATAAGCTTCACTCCTCCCCCGTCGCATCACTACCCCCCCCCAGGAGCTCTATGCTGTAGAAAGAAAGGTAAACACTGGAAATAACGATCCAGTTGGTCCCTGGCTATTAGACTACAGACTGTGGAAGGGGTATTAAGAGTTCATGCGACAGGATAGCCGCAGACAAACGAAGATGGAAACGGATTGTACCGAAGATCAACGCTTACCTGAGCAAAGAGAACACGTATGGCGGCGGCAACAGGGACGAAAGAGGGAATCTGCCTTCACTTCCGGTTCCCAACTTCCCTCTACCCGGCTTCCCGCTTTCTCCGTTGCTAGTGCGCAGACGCAGGGGGCTGAAAGAAGGACCTTCCACTAGTCTATGATTCTGCGCGCTTCGGGGTTGCCTTTATAAAATGCCTGTGCGGAATTTTATTTAAAAGCCACTTCTAACTTCTCTGCTACCACTGGTAACAAAAAGCATGAAGGCAACTAGCATCTTATCCTACTGTTGTCTTTTTTTTTCTGATTCTGCTCTTCTCCACGCCCCTCACCCTTTCATTTAGGTTCTAGCCACGTAGGTCTTCCCCTTGGACACCCCTTCGTTGGCGAAGGAATAACGAGGGTGACCATGTTCCCACGGGGTCCTCGGCTTGGTCGTCAAGGTGACCTGGGCCTGCCGCGCAGGAGCTTGGGACTGTTGGGCCTGTTGGGCTTGTTGCAGCGAGGGAATGGTGGGTTGGGTGCTACCCCAAGCTCTGCGGACGGCAGGCAGTTTTTGCCAAAAATAATGTTGACAGATGTAGTATATCTCCCAAATGCCCTGTGACTGCACGTCAGGAGAGTGTTCTGAATCCAGATTCTGCACGACATGTTAAACGGTGGGACTTGAAGAATACAGCTTACATAATATTACTTATTCAACCAGAATGTTCTTATCCCAGCCTCAATATTCTAGTTTTTTGTGTTTGTTTGTTTTGTTTTCCCTGAATGGAACATTTAACACCCTGGCTCTCATATACTACAGAAGTCGGTCGTGATATGCTGCTGCTTAATGAAAATTGCAATAGATATTTGGCTCTTAACCTGGCCTCTTAAGAGCACTGCTCAGCTCTGGTTTATAATGGTGCAGTGGACTGAACCTGGGACTTCGAAGCCTCAGGCATGAGTGCATAACCATTAACTTTAGAGTGCCACTATCCTCATTCTATGCATAAGCAAACAGAGTTTGAGGAATAAAGCAACATAGTTAGGTGACAGCCAAAAATGTAAACACCATTTATGGTCGTGGTATCTTGCTTTCCTGTGTAAATTTGGCTAATGTACACTACAGATTATCTTATTGGTTCGAGTAGTTTGCAAAGCAGGCTTAATTTTGTAACCAAGAGAAATAAGTGATCCAAGGCTAGTATCTAAGAAAGGTAGTTTTTCCCAATTCTTAATTAAATTTATTCAACAGAACAAACTGCCATCCTGTGCCAAGTGCTTCACTAATATATGGGAACAGCAGTAAACAGCCTTATTGTCAGAGACGTCATATATCAAGGAAGACAACAGAGACATATTCAATACATTAATAAATTAGGTAGGTAGATGCCATGAGGAAAAATAAAGCAAGGGGGCAGAGTGGTGTTTCAATACCCCAATGTTTTCTACAGTTGCTGTCTATAGTCCTCAGTACCCAAACAAGGAATCACATGTCTCTCACTTTAGAGAAATACTTGCTTTTGCTTACATTTCAAAGCACTGCCCTTTGGAGTTGTTTGGGTGAGTGAGGAGCATGAAAGTGAGAAATAGGGGGTCGGGCGGTGGCGCAGTGGGTTAAGCGTATGTGGTGCAAAGCGCAGGGACCAGCGTAAGCATCCCGGTTCGAGCCCCCCCCCCTCCCCTCTCCCCACCTGCAGGGGAGTCGCTTCACAGGCCGTGAAGCAGGTCTGCAGGTGTCTTTCTCTCCCCTTCTCTGTCTTCCCCTCCTCTCTCCATTTCTCTCTGTCCTATCCAACAACGAATTGCGTCAACAAGGGCAATAATAATAACCACAACGAAGCTACAACAAGGGCAACAAAAGGGGAAAAAAAAAAAAAAAAAAAAGGCCTCCAGGAGCGGTGGAGCCCAGCAATAACCCTGGAGGAGGGAAAAAAAAAAAAAAAAAAGAAAGTGAGAAATGATGAAGTAAAAAGAGGCCACTTCAATTCACTAATTTATTTTGCCTATAATCATTTTATTGATACTATTTACTGTCACAAAGGGAAAGGAAGGTGTTGAGGATATAGAAAGGAAGGCCATGCACACAAAAGAACACATCATTTCACATCTCAGGAAGCAGTGAGCATCTAACAGAGAGAAATCTGAGAAAGAGAAATACCAATTTAAGAGAAACGAATTTATCTGGAAACCACAGTAGAGTGACTAAATGAAGTCATTTCAGTTTTTGTCAGGGATTATAAGGTCTCAAGAAAAAAGAAAAATCAACTCAGAAATATTAGAGTCAGAGAATGAAAGAGTAGAGTTAGATAGCTACAGACAGAAGTTCTCTTTTATGTGAGGAAGTGTTTAAACAGCTGTGTTTTAACAGGTGAATAGGGAGTGGCTATAACACTATAAGGTTGCCATTTATTGAACCACAGTTACAACATGCCAGAAACCATGCTAAGCTCTTAAAAAAAAAAAGTCACTAGGGTTAGTGAGATATAACTGTTGTGCAAAGAGACTTTATGGTAATGGTGTACCACATAGAGCACACACATTACATGCACAAGGACCTGGGTTCAAGCCCCTGGTCCCCACCAGCATGAGAAAAGCATCATGAGTGAAGTAATGCTGCAGGTGCCTATCTTTCTCTCTTCCTTTCTATGTCCCCCTTATCTCTCAATTTCTCTGTTTCTATCAAACAAAGAAAAACAATAAGAAGATGGTAAAGGCTTTCACGCCTGAGGACCCAAGGTGTCAAATTCAATCCCAATACCTCCATAAGCCAGAGCTGAGCAGTACTCTGGCAAGACAAAAAATATTACTAATCATTGCAGCAAACACTATAGTGTGAGCATTATTATTGTTTCAGTCTTGCAGAAAACAACACTGAAGATCTAGGTAAACTAGCTAACCCTAGTTGTGCAGCCAGTAAGTGATAGGGTTGGAAGAAGGATCCCACCTGAAGTCAGGGTGTTTTCCTCATCCCTATCTATCCATGCTACAAGCTTTCACAATGGAGTTGAGGATGACGTGGGAATTTACAAGTTCCCAGTGATGATTAAAGAACAATTAGGAGATGGCAGCCCAGGAAGTGGTGCATTGGATAAAGTATTAGACTCAGGCATAGCATCGTCAGAATGATACTCTGCATCTTCTCTTTCCTCTTTTTCTCACTAATGAATGAGTAAATAAAATAATATTAAAAAATAAAATCAAAGCAGTAAGGAGCAGCCAGAGAGGTAGCTCAGTGGGTAGAATATAGGAATTGCATATATGAGGTTCCCTCCCTGGCAACACATGTCAGACTAGAGCAGTGTTCTGGTGTCTCAATAAATAAATAAATAAGCCAGGTTGGTAGGTGAAGTTGTGCAGTGGCTAGATCACTGGACTTTCAAGTGTGAGGTCCTGAGTTTGGTCTCCAGCATTAGATATGCCAGAGTAATGCTGACACTTTCTCCCCCCTCTCTCATTAATAAATGGATAAATAAAACCATTTTAAGAAGGACTATAAGGAGTTTCAGGTCTAAGCAGAATACTTAAAATTTTAGAATCATTAGATCCTACCTCCTAGAATTCTAGGGAATGGAGAGAAAGATTATGATGGGAGATTATTTGGATTTGGGGATTCTTTGAGGGAAGGAACTGACAGTAGGAATCAGACCCTAATCCGGATCTTAGGCAGCAATCCGGTAGTTGGGGTGGACCTGGGGCCGGACATCGAAGACCATGCCAAGAAGCTGGGCCAGGACTCGCTCGCGGTTTCTCTGCTGAGAGGTCTGCATGCCCTGCACCTGACGCCTTGTAGCCTGTTCCACTTCTGCTGACAGGTTCCCCTGGGAGCCCATGGCCTGGGAAGAGGAAGAAGAAGAAAAAGAAGAAAAACAGAAAGAGGGGTCCAGGCATGTCAAAGAAAAGATCCTAGAGCAAAGCAAATAAAAACCCTAAAATCAACCCCATCCCACAGAAATATCAGATGCCAAAGACACAATGCCCTATTCCCTCAAAACCTTACTGCAACTTCATCCTAAAAAAGACATGCAAAAAAATCCCCATCACTTCACCATCCACCAACATAAAACTCTACCCATCATATTCCACACAAAGTGAGGCAATTCTCCCCATAGTTGTATAAGTCACACAAACATCATATATTTCTTTTTTAAAACCAGAGTATTGCTCAGTCCTGGCTTAAGGTGGTACAAGGGAGCCTGGGACCACTGGTGCCTCAGGCATGAAAGTCTCTTGCATAACCATTATGCCATATCCCCTGCCCAAACTATCACACACACCCCCATTATCACTTTTACATATCACAAAGCTTAACCAATCACACTGTCTCCAGGACAAGGTCACTCTCAACCCCTTACCGCCTTACTTTCTTGTTGAATCAGTACCTCACCAGATGCACCCACCAACCTGTACCTGGAGGTCCCATCCCAAACATCCCATGACGCACCGCCTGCTGCTTGCTCTGGAATTCTTGTTCTCGCTCCCTGCGGTATTGTTCCACTTCCATCTGTGCCTCTTCCTTTGCCTGCTTCAGGCGTCGGGCCTTCCCTAGTGGCAGGAGGAAGGACAGGAGATACAGATAGACACTCATAAGATGTAATACTAAGGCTGGGAAGATAATATATGGTTATGCAAAGACTTTCATGGCTGAGGCTCTAAGGTTCTAGGTTTAATCCCTGGTACCACCATAAGCCTGAGCTGAGCAGGGCTCTGTCTTTTTTCTCTATATTCTCATTAAATAAATAAGTATGCATATAGACATATGTATACTTTTTAAAGTACGATCATAGAGGTCAATTCTCAGAAAGTCACTGTGCCTTTTCTCAAATTCTAGATTTTAACATTTACTCATTTCTTCCTTTCTAACCCGTCATCCTAGCCCCCACCTCTCTCCACCAGCCTTGGGTTTTCATAAGGAGGCAAATATTTTCTATCTCCCCACCCACACTTTCCTTTAAAGATTTCAAATGTAAGAAGACGAGACTCACTCTTTCTGGCATCTGCCACTTTCTCAGCAGCCCGCTTCTCAGCTTGCAGGAGCTGTTGGATGCCCTGGGACTGACTGGCCATTTCTACCTTTATGGTGGATGCTGCTTCAGATGTTACCACGGTACCAGATGGCTCCCACCTTTCACCGCTCCCCCTCTACATCTTCTGCCCCCACCCCCACCCCCAACGCCTACATCTTTTCAATGCTGCAGTCCTCCACAACTACCCCTGGGTCTTAGCGCTCCCCTCCTAGCTCAGCCTCCTGCACAGTCTCCCCAGACTGGCCCTACCATTGATGACTCTTCCTCTTCTCCCTCCCCCCTCCGCCGCCCCCGTCCACGCTGGCAGTACCCAAAGGGACCGCCAGGGAGCAGCAGAGGCCAGGCACAGCGCTTCCCAGCTATCGTCGGCTATTTTCCCAATAGAAAAGATCTAGGAATGGAGGCAGTGGCAGAGAGCGGTGTTTGGAAGAAAATAAAGCAAATGGGGTTGAGAATGGGGTGAGAAATAAGGAAGTCCTTATGCATCATGTTTTGGGAAGAGAGCATTCTGAATTCTTCAAACTTCGCATCACCTTCTCCCATTCCCACCGGGTTTTTTTTTGTTTTTTTGGTGTGTTTTTTTTTTTGCCTCCAGAGTTATCTCTGGGGCTTGGTGCCTACACTGCTCCTGGAGGCCATTTTTCCTAATTTTGTTGTTGTTGTTGTTGTTGTTGCACTTGTTATTATTGTTATTGTTGTTGGATAGGACAGAGAGAAATCGAGAGAAGAGGGAAAGACTGGGGGAGAGAAAGACACACCTGCAGACCGGCTTCACCGCTTGTGAATCAACCCCCCTGTAGGTGGAGAGCCAGGGACTCGAACCGGGATCTTTATGTCGGTCCTTGCACTTCACACCATGTGTACTTAACCCGCTGCGCTACCGCCCGGCCCCCTCCAACTCTCTTTTTATTAGTGATTTAATATTGATTTACAAAATTATGATATAATAGGTGTGATGTCACGCCTTTCCCACGATTAGAATTCTGTGTCCCCATTCTCTCCTTTAGAAATTGCAGTTCTCGGGATCGGGCGGTAGCACAGCGGGTTAAGCGAATGTGGAGCAAAGAGCAAGGACCAGCAAAAGGATCCCGGTTCGAGCCCCTAGCTCCTCACCTGCAGGGGAGTCGCTTTCACAGGCGGTGAAGCAGGTCTGCAGGTGTCTGTCTTTCTCTCTCCCTCTGTCTTCCCCTCCTCTCTCCATTTCTCTCTGTCCTATTCAGCAACGACGACATCAGTAACAACAACAATAATAACTACAACAATAAAAACCAAGGACAACAAAAGGGAAATTAAATAAATAAATGTAAAAAAAAATTTTTTTTTAATTGCAGTTCTCAGGAGTCGGGCGGAAGTGCAGCGGGCTAAGCGTGCACTTGGCACAAAGCGCAAGGACAAGCAGAAGGGTGGGTTCGAGCCCCCAGCTCCCTACTGCAGGGGAGTCACTTCACAAGCCATGAAGCTGGTCTTCAGGTGGTGTCTTTCTCTCCCCATCTCTTTCTTCCCTTCCTCTCTCCATTTCTCTCTGTCCTGTCCAACAATGACGACATCAATAACAACAACAATAATAACTACAAGAAAACAACAAGAGCAACAAAAGGGAATAAATAAATATTTTTTAAAAGAGAAGAAATTACAGTTCTCACAAGGTCACAGATATGGCTTGACTATTATTTCTACAACTATCTGTCTATATTTTTATATATTTGCCCCTTTTTCCCCCTAAAGTCCCGTTTTTCCTTCTTAAGTCACACCTACACCTATTAATACTATTTCTGAATGTCCTTTTCCCCTCTTCTCTCTCTGGGTTTTGATGGAATTGAAATTTAGCGCCCTCTGGTCATCTTCCCCTAACATTTCCTCTGAGACCACCTCCTTTCTTTCCGAAGTTCGAATCTCTGCAGTCATTTCATTTGACCTGTAGACACTTGTTTATGTCTTTTCGTGTCTGTTTTTCTGTTTTTGATATGTCCCTGCTTTGTATGTTTCTTTTTCATTTTATCCTATCTTTATGTCCTATTTTCTCTTTCACATATCATCTTTTCATATCACCATTTTCTCTCTCCTTTCTTTCCACCCTTGTGTCAGCACCTGCTTTTGGCTTATGGACTAGACTTCCGGTTTCAGGCGGACCTTTTCTTTATGTTCGCTAATTTTCCCCCGAGACCATACTGAGGAAACACCCCTCCACTAGCCAGTTCGGGGAAGAAGGACATCCGGTAACTAGCCTCTCAGTTCATTTCCGCCCTTCACCTGCGTCTCGGTTGCACTATTTCCGCCAGTCTAGAGAGTCTCCGCCCGCCCGCCTCCCTTCCTCCGAGCTTCTTAAACACAGGTTTCAGGCCTACAGCTCTGGGGGCACTTGGGAGGGCGGGGGGGAGGGGGGCTGGTCTGATGAGTAACCCCTCCCCCCACGTCCCAGAGGGAGAAGCCTCTACGTCTGTCTGCCGGGTACCTTATATTCAATTTATAGATCATTATTTGAAATGTGTAATTTTTTAATTGAAAAAAATTGCTGATAACAATTTTCCCATCAATTTGACTTTGAAAAAGTCCTTTAGTTAAAAGAAAACAAAACAAATTGACCAGGGCTAATGAGCCCCACAACAATTATTTATCCTTTTCTCGAATTTTACATTGAAAACAAAAAATAAATCCCTGACCCCAGTTACCCTCAACATTTTTTTTTTTTTTTGAAACCTGCATCCTCTAAGGGAGGAGGGTCAGGATAGGTCGCAGCTCTTACTGAAGATGTAAGAAACAGGGAATTGAAGGAAAGAAGGAGAGGGAATGTCAGAGATGAAAGGAGAGAGACCAGCCTAGGCTGGAGCTCACTGCTGCATTTCCCCCCCCCCCTTCTTCCTCAGCCCAAGAGTTCCATGGCCTCTGCTTCCCGCCGCCAACGCCGAGAGCACCGCCGAGAGCACCGCTTCCGTCGTTACTTGTCTGCAGGTCGGCTGGTCCGCGCCCAGGCCCTCCTCCAGCGCCACCCGGGCCTTGATGTCGATGCTGGGCAGCCCCCGCCTCTGCACCGGGCCTGTGCCCGCCACGATGCCCCCGCCCTGTGCCTGCTGCTTCGGCTGGGGGCTGACCCTGCCCACCAGGACCGCCACGGGGACACTGCGCTGCACGCCGCTGCCCGCCAAGGCCCTGATGGTGAGTCCGCCTGGTGGGGAACGAGGCCATGAGCCACTGGCTGGGCCTGAGAGGAGACCAGTACTTGAAAAATAAGCTAGTTGTTTAGTCTCAGTACTTCGGGAGGTAATTGGCCGAGTTGGCACGTGACTGCGGTTTGTACTAACCTGAGCAACCAGTGTCTGAAGAGCCCAGGATTCTTGAAGCAACTGGTCTTCAAATTTCACATCTTCCTATTAGATAAGTAGCTACTTTGTAGAATGGTAGGCTAGTAAGTACTGTCTCTTGATAGTGGTTTGCCTGTAGCACAAAAAAGTAAGAATGTAGCGGGTTAAGCGCAGGGGGCACGAAGCACAAAGACCAGCATAAGGATCCCAGTTCGAGCCCCGGCTCCCCACCTGCAGGGGAGTCATTCGCAGGCGGTGAATCAGGTCTGCAGGTTTCTGTCTTTCACTCCCCCTCTGTCTTCCCCTCCTCTCTCCATTTCTCCGTCCTATCTAACAACGACACATTAAGAACAACAACAATAATTAACTATAATATAAATAAATAACAATAAACAATAAAAAACAAGGGCAACAAAAGGGAAAATAAATAAATATAAATTTTTTTATATATTTATTTTGATTTTTTCCCTTTTGTTGCCCTTGTTGTTTTATTGTTGTATTTATTATTGTTGTTGTTGTTGTTAGATAGGACAGAGAGAAATGGAGAGAGGGAGGGGAAGACAGAGAGGAGGAGAGAAAGATAGACACCTGCAGACCTGCTTCACCGCCTGTGAAGCGACTCCCCTGCAGGTGGGGAGCCGGGGTTGGAACCGGGATCCTTATGCCGGTCCTTGTGCTTTGCGCCACCTGCGCTTAACCCGCTGCGCTACAGCCCGACTCCCATAAAAAATTTTTTTTAAGTAAGGGGAGTCAGGCAGTACTCAGCGGGTTAAGTGCAGGTGTTGCGAAGTACAAGGACTGGAGTTAGGATCCCGGTTCTAGCCCCGGCTCCCCACCTGCAGGGGAGTTGCTTCACTAGCAGTGAAGCAGGTCTGCAGGTGTCTGTCTTTCTCTCCCCCTGTCTTCCCCTCCTCTCTTCATTTCTCTCTGTCCTGTCCAACAACAACGACCTCAGTACTTACAACAATAATAACTACAACAATAAGGGCAACAAAAGGGAATAAATAAATTAATATTTTTTAAAAATCTTTTTTAAAAAAGTAAGATTGTAAGTTCTACTTACCTGGCAGGGGAGATACCATGATCACGAGGGTGGTTTTCCCAAGGCGAGGCTTATCCATTACACTCCAGATGTGCTGACTCCTGCGATTTCCCCAAATGTGGAAAACTGGACTGCATAATTTGTGGTAGTGGGAGACTGCGCTTGTGCTCTCCCCTGAAAAATAAAATAAATAACTTCTACAGTAGCACTCCTGGGTTCAGATTCCAGCTCCACACTTAATACTTATGTATGCTTAGACAAATTACTAAACTTCCCTGAGGCTTAGTTTACCTTTGGGAAAAATTAAACAACCATCCTTACTACATGTCAGGCACTTCTCACAAAACAGCTTATTTAATGTTCACAACAACCCTATAAAGTTATAAGTATTAGTACTATCGCATATTTCCCAGATGGGAAAATAGCATGGAGAAGTTAAGTAGTCTGCCAAAGTTACAGTCATTAGGTGATAAAGCAAGGAATCAGGAATCGTAACCTAGGAAACCTAGTTGAGAGTGTCTGTGGCCTTAACAACTACATTACCCTGTTTGATACACTAAATTATATAGTGATCCTGCTCACACTCAGAGAACCCATGTTGTGACATGTGCTTAGAGAATAAATTGATGTAGCACATAATTAGAGCTCCTAGAACCCAATAAGCATTGTGTGGATGCTAACTATTGTTGTTCGTGCGTTATCAACAGATCCAAACTCCTTACCTATAATTCTGATCCCCAAAAACAGTGAGGGCAAAACGCTTTTTCATCAGTCTGCCACCAGACACATTTGGTGACAAAAGCTACCCAGACCTCAATTTGTCTTCTTCCCACTGATGTTAGTATTCATACATTTCATTGCAGAAACATTCATGTGTTTAGTTATTGGGGCAGCATAGGCCCTCTTGGACAGCTTTCAAATCAGCTATATCAAACCCCCCAAATATGTTGAGTTTTGAAGAACCTTGGACACTGAGGGTTTTAGATGAGGACCTGTTAGCACTGTGATGGGGGACAGTTCTGTAGAGATAAAGACCTTCTTAGTACTACACTTCATTTGAAAGTGAGGAAGGGCTAGGGCGACAGCATGATAATTATGCAGAGACTTTCATGCCTGAGGCCCCAAGGTCCCAGATTCAATCTGCAGCACCACCGTAAGCCAGAGCTGAGCAGTGCTCTGGTCTCTCTCTCTCTCTCCCTCTCTTCCCTTCTCTCTGTATCTCTCATTAAAATAAATAAATAAAATATATTTTTTAAAGTGAGTAAGAGGGGCTTAGGAGATAGCATAACGGTTATACAAAAAGACTTTCACGCCTGAGGCATCAAAGGTTCAAGGTTTAATCCTCAGCACCACCATAAACCAGAGTTGAGCTCTGCTGGAGGAGGAGGAGGAGGAAATAAAGTAAAAAATGAAAAGAAAACCTCTAGGTTGGGATAGCAACCTTGATTCAGTTTGATTACTATTACCATTTCTATTACCATTACCATGTGGGACCCACTACCACCATCCATTAAACTTCTGCCTTATAGAAGAAAAGGAAGAAGGAGAAGGAGAAGGAGAAGAAAAAAAACTTTCAAGATTTAATTATTTAATGAAAGCGAGATACAACTTTCAGCATATACAGACCTAGGGGTTGAACTCCCGCTCTCACAAATGCAATCCATATGCTCTATCACTGATACACCTCCCCAACCACTTTTTTTTTTTTTTACTTAAAAGTGAAGGAGACTTACAAATTCAAGCATTTAACTCAGCAGCAGAATACTCTGAAGTAGGGGGCCAGGCAGTGATGCAACTGGTTGAGAGCAGACATTATAGTGCACAAGAAGCCAGGTTCAAGCCTCCAGTCCCCACCTAAAGTGGGGAAGCTTCACAAGCAGTGAAGCACTGCTGTGTGTGTCTCTCCCTCCCTCTGTATGTATTTCCCCCTCTCCCTCTCAGTTTAATACCCTGAGGTAGTCCTCAAACCTCACCCAAGTTCCCACTCTACCATTTACAGACTGTATGACAGAGACCTACAACTTAGCCTCAGTGAACTGAACTTCTTTCTCTCTTCTTTTTTTTTAACTTTTATTTGTTAATGAGAGAGAGAAAAGAAGAAGAGGAGGAAAGAATCAGAGCATCACTCTGGCCTGTGACAGTGCTGGGGGTTAAACCTAGACTTCATGCTTGAGGATCCAA
This sequence comes from Erinaceus europaeus, assembly GCF_950295315.1. Classification (NCBI taxonomy): domain Eukaryota; kingdom Metazoa; phylum Chordata; class Mammalia; order Eulipotyphla; family Erinaceidae; genus Erinaceus; species Erinaceus europaeus. Next base: position 54,653,323 of record NC_080165.1, read on the forward strand.
AGCTTTACCCACAAAGCCACCTCCTAGGCTGTCTGAACTTGTTGCTTAAAATGGAAATTTTGGGGTTGGGAAGATAGCATAATGGTTATGCAAACATGTTTCATGTCTGAGCTTCCAGGTTCAATCCCCAGAATCACTATAAGCCAGAGATGAGTAGTACTCTGGTGTATCTCTCTTTATCTGCCTATCTACTGTCTTATTAAAATTAATAAATTATTTTTCAAAAATGGAAGTTGTGAATAAGCAATGCAAGCATTTGGTGAAGTTCTGGCACTGACTAGTTAAGTATATTGTTGTTATTATTATTAGTTGCTACCAAAGTTATCAAGGGGCTCAGTGCCTATATGACTTCATTGTTCCTGGTGCCTAATTTGTTGTTGGTTTTTATGATTGAGGATAAGAGACAGATATAGAGGGAAAGAGAAATAGAGACACCTTAGCACTATGCCACTGCTCCTGAAGTCTTCCCACAATGGGAATTAAGGGCTTGAACCTGGGTCTTTATGCATGGCATTATTTTAATTTATTCATTTATTATTGTTACTACTATTATTTTCCATCAGAACATTGCTCAGCTCTGGCTCATGGTGGTGGGAGAGATTGAACCTGGGACCTTGGAACCTCAGGCACAGGAGTCTGTTTGCATAACATTTATGGTATCTCCCCCTCCCTTAATTCTCTTTCTCTTTTTTTTTTTGCCTCCAGGGCTATTGCTGGGTCTCCATGCCTGCACCACAACACAAATCCACTGCTCCTGGAAGCCATTTTTTTCCCTTTTGTTGCCCTTGTTTTTTTATTGTTATTGTGGTTATTATTGTTGTTGTTGTTATTGATGTCATTGTTGTTGGATAGGACAGAAAGAAATGGAGATAGGAAGGGAAGACGGGGAGAGAAAGCAGACCTGCTTCACCCCTTTGAAGCGACCTCCCTGCAAGTGGGGAGCCAGGGGCTGGAACTGGGATCCTTTTTTCTTTTTTAACATTTATTTACTTATTCCCTTTTGTTGCCCTTGTTGTTTTATTGTTGTAGTTATTATTGTTGTTGTTATTGATGTCATCATTGTTGGATAGGACAGAGAGAAATGGAGAGAGGAGGGGAAGACAGAGAGGGGGAGAGATAGACACCTGCAGACCTGCTTCACCGCCTGTGAAGCGACTCCCCTGCAGGTGGGGAAGCAGGGGCTCAAACCAGGATCCCTCTGCCGGTCCTCACGCTTTGTACCAGGAACTGGGATCCTTACGCAGGTCCTTGCACTTCCCACACCATGTGCACTTAACCCACTGCACTACCGCCCAACCTCCCCCCTTATTTTTTTTTTAATCTTTATTTTTGGATAGAAACAGCCAGAAATCAAGTAGGGGAGATAGAGAGGGAGAGAGACGGAGAGACACCTGCAGCCCTGCTTCACCACTCGTGAAGCTTTCCCCCTGCAGGTGGGGACCGGGGGCTCGAACCTGGGTCCTTGTGCACTATGACACGTGTGCTCAACCAGATGCGCTACCACCCAGCCCCATTTTTTAATTTTTTAAAATTTGATAGGAAAGCGGAAAATTGAGACAGAAGGGGAGATAGGGAGAAAGAGAAACATCTGCAGCACTGTTTCACTACTTGTGAAGTTTTTCCCCTGCAGGTAGGGACTAGGGCTTGAACCTGGGTCCATGTGCTTAGTTATGTGTACCTTAAACCAGGCATGCCACTGCTAAGCCGCTGTTCTAATTCTTTTTTTTTTTCTTATTTATTCCCTTTTGTTGCCCTTGTTTTATTGTTGTAGTTATTATTGTTGTTGTTATTGATGTCATCATTGTTGGATAGGATGGAGAGAAATGGAGAGAGAGGGGGAGAGATAGACACCTGCAGACCTGCTTCACCGCCTGTTAGGCGGCCCCCTGAAGGTGGGCCGGTCCTTGCACTTCATGCCACGTGTGCTTAACCCGCTGCGCTACCACCCGACTCCCTTGTTCTAATTCTTATAGTACTGATATTAAATTAAGTTTTCTTAATTATTTAAGTAATAAGAATGTCCATTATAGTATGCGGGTGCTTCTTTCACTATATAGTATTCTAAGAAGCATGTAAGATTGATACTATTGTTTGATTCACAGATTAGAAAAACAGGGCCCAGAAGGTTAAAAAGTATTGTCTTTGGTCTCACAGCTCTTCTGACCTGCACTCAGGCATACACTGACCCTGATTTACCTTCAGGCCTTACTTCTTCAAGTCCCTTGCCAGACTTGCCACCAGGTGGCCTTCTGTCTTCTTGATAGACCCATCTCATTCAGCTTCCTACTGCTTTAGAGACCAGTCAGCCTTAAAATGCAAATGTTCATGCTTGGGAGACAGCATAATGTTATGCAAAAGACTTTTCATGTCTGAGGCACCAGATATCCTAAGTTTGATCCCCAGTAATACCATAAACCAAAGATGAGCGGTGCTCTGTCTCTTTATACACCTTTCTCTCTCTATTTATCTCTCTCATTAAAATAAAATAAATAAAAAGATCAGCCTTTAAAAAAGCAAATGTTCTCTTTAAAGGTGTATGTATTTATTTATCATGGATATAGAGACAGAAAGAGAACCGGAGCATCACTCTGGCACATGCAATGTCAAGGATCAAAGTTGAGACTTCAGGCTTATAAGTCAGACACTGTACTTGCTATACCACCTCCTGGGTTGCAAAATGAAAATATTCCCTTTTTCTTTTCTTTTTTATATTTTATTTATTTGTGAGCAATGATAGGAGAGAGAGAAAGAACCAGACATCACTCAGATACATATGCTACCGGGGATTGAACTCAGGACCACATGCTTTAGAGTCCAGTGCCTTACCCACTGTGCCACCTCCCAGACCACTCTTTATTTTTTTAAAGATTTTATTTATTTATTTATTTATTTATTTGAAAGATAATAAGAGAGAGAAAGAATCAGACATCACTCTTGTACATGTGTTGCCGGGGATTGAACTCAGGACCTCATGTTTGAGAGTCCTATGCCTTATTCACTGTGCCCACCTCCTGGACCACTTCTTTCTTATTTATTTATTTATTTATTTCATTGTCACTAGGGTTATTGTTGAGGTTCAATGCCTCTATGAATCTACCACTCCCGGCAGCCTTTTTTTTTTCCTTTTTTTCTTTCTAATTTTTACTAGGTAAAACAAAAGTTGAGAGAGAACAGGGGGATAGAGAGAGGGAGAAAAAGATAGACACCTATAGGCCTGCTTTACCCCCTATAGGCGGGAAGTGGGAGCTAGGACTCAGGTCCTTACACTTGGTAATATGTGCACTTAACTGATACACCACCACTTAGCCCCCAAATATTTTCCTTGAACAGATGAAATAAACCAGACTTTCTGGGTAGCTTCTTCTGTTCCCATGTTAGTTGCAAGAGATGTTCCAGTTCATACTAATGAACTGAGCTGGGTTGTCACACCCAATGAGATGTCAGTTAATGGCCCCTAGTCTTGGGACTTTTGGTAGCTTCTTTTGGGGGCCCATCACCTCATGGAGAAGTGATCTTAGCTGTGGGAAACTGCTGTATAGCCGCCACACCTTAGTCAAGCAATAACTGTTCTTACATACGGCAAGAGTTAGTGAAAATTAGGGGGTAATGTTTTTACTGTCTTTGCAAAAACAATAATGTCCAAAGCCAGCCTGTTTTTTTGTTTTGTTTTGTTCTTAATAGAACGTTCACTTCTGCTCAGTAGCAGCACACTATCAGATATTTTCCATCCATTACCCACTTTGATCTGCACTGTAGAAGTAGGCCGAGGCCAGGGCCCTGTTTTACAGATGACTGAGCCATCCGGTTTATGTTCCATTTGCCTTTCCAGCATCACCTCCTACAGAACACCCACAAACCCACAGCTCCAGCTACATGACTGTCTTCAGTGTTTTTCACAAACCTGCCTATCTGTCTGTTGCCTTCCTGTTTAGTTGATTTTCACTTTGCTAAGTTATCCCACTTCCCAATTCAATATAAGCCTCATCTCTTCAAAACCTCCTTCAACATCCCCACCCAGTGTTACCTCTTCTTCCTCTGAGCCTCAGTCAGTCATCACTCAGTATGAGCTTCATTAAAAATGTATATATATTTGTGTGTATATATATATATATATATGTATATATATATATATATTTAAGTGACAGAGGAAGAACCAGTGCATCACTGGCATATTTGATACCAGGGATCAAACTCAGGACCTCATACATGTACATTTAACATTGTACCACTGTGTCACATCCCAGGCTGCTTGACATAAACTTGAGGTATTGGCACTTTAGAAAATGTTTACGAGGCTGAGCAGTAGTTCACCTAGTTGAGTTACCATGCACAAGGACCCAAGTTCAAGCCCCCAGTCCCTACTTGCATGAGGAAGCTTCAAAAGCTGTGAAGCAGTGCAGCAGGTGTCTCTCTCCTCTCTACCTCCTTTTTTTTAAATATAATTTTATTTATTTATTAATGAGAAAGGAGGAACGAGAGAAAGAACCAGCCATCACTCTGGTACATGTGCTGCCAGGGATTGAAATCAGGACCTCATGCTTGAGTCCAATGCTTTATCCACTGTACCACCTCCCAGATTACCCCTCTCCCTCCTCCCCCCCTCTCTTTTTTGGATAGGACAGAGAAAAACTGAGAGGGGAGGGGAAGATAGAGAGGGAAAGAAAGGGTATAGGGTAAATTGCATAATAGTTATGCAAACAGACTCTCATGCCTGAGGCTCCAAAGTCCCAACTTCAAGCCCCCACACCACCATAAGCCAGAGCTGAACTGTGCTCTGGTAAAAAAAGAGAGAGAGAGAGGGAGTCGGGTGGTAGCACAGCAGGTTAAGCGCAGGTGACGCGCAAAGTGCTAGGACCGGCATAAGGATCCCAGTTCAAGCCCCCGGCTCCCCACCTGCAGGGGAGTCGCTTCACAGGCGGTGAAGCAGGTCTGCAGGTGTCTATCTTTCTCTCTCCCTCTTTCTCTAACCCTCCTCTCTCCATTTCTCTCTGTCCTATCCAACAACAACAATAATAACTACAACAATAAAACAACAAGGACAATAGAGGGAATAAATAAATACTTCTTTAAAAAAGAGAGAAAGAGAAAGACACCTGCAGACCTATTTCTCAGCTTCTGAAGCTACCCCCCCAGCAGGTGGGGAGCCAGGGGTTTGAACCAGGATCCTTGCACGAGTCTTTATGTGTGCTTAACCCAGTGTCCCACTGCCCACCTGCCCCCCTCCTCAGTTTCTCCACAAAGGGAGGAAGGAAGAAAGAAAGGAAGTAAAGAAGGAAGAGAAAAATGTTTACCAGTTATTATGTAGAAATCATATTTCGGGAGTGGGGTGGTAGTGCAGCAGGTTAAGCGCAGGTGGCGCCGAGTGCAAGGAACAGAGTAAGGATCCTGGTTCCAGTCCCCGGCTCCCCACCTGCAGGGGAGTCCCTTCACAGACACTGAAGTAGGTCTGCAGGTGTCTTTCTCTCCCCCTGTCTGTCTTCCCCTCTTCTCTCCATTTCTCTCTGTCCTATCCAATAACAACAACAACAATAATAACTACAACAATAAAACAACAAGGACAACAAAAGGGAGTAAATAAATAAATAAATAAGAAATCATGTTTCATTGTGCAGAGGGAAAGAGCAGTAGCTCCATCACTAAGACAAGTAAATTTTTACTCTGCAAACATTTTTTCTATTATTTTTTTCCAAAATAAAAGTAAAACATGATAATTAAAAACAGTGGGAAGAGTTGATCTATATTACTAAAGGCATGACAGAGTTAACATTTTAAACTATTTGGTGGGACATGATCTATTTCAATAAATGATAGCGGAACATTTAACTCATCTGAGGGAGACAGCCCTTCCTCATACTGACTCAAAAGTAAGTCATAGCATATTAACACCTAAGTATGGTAGGAAAGGTATACCAAAGCTAAGGAACGGGTTTCCCCTGGGGTGGGGAGGTAAGACTTGGAAAGAAGTTTCTAAGAAGACTTTGGGCTTATCTATGATGGTTATTGTTATTGTTTTTGTTTTTGTTGTTATTCCCCAAAAATAAAGGATGAGAGGGAAGAGAGAGAGATGAGGAGGAGGAGAGTTACTGCAGCACTGCTCTACTGCTCATGAAGTTTCTCCCCTGCAGGCACTTCCATGTGGCAGCTGGGGCTTCTGAACTAAGGTCATCGTATCTGTAGCATGTTTGTTTTACTGGGTGTGCTACCTCCCAGCCCCTGATAGTTTTATTTCTTAAAAAAAAAAAAAAATGAAAAGGACCAAGTGAGCTAGCTCCCCCAGGAGAGCACCTGCTTTGCCAAGTGGACGACCCAGCTTTGAGCCCTTGGCATACCACATAGGAACACTGCAGGACACTGGAGGAAACTTTGATTCTGTGGTGCCTCTCACATCTCTATCTAGCTATCTGTCTGAAAAAGTCAACCAGAATGGTAAAATCTCAACAGTGATAAAAATAAATAAACAACAGCAACAATTATGTTGGCCAGAGATGTAGCTCAGTTGTTGAGATCATATGCCTCAATTTGATCTAGAGCACCATAGAATCGAGTGATTGATTTGATGAACTGATGTTGAAAAATGAAAGTAAATTAGTATACCCTTGGTTCTTGTTATACTATACTATGTACTTTTTTTTTCAGTACAAACATTAAAATATAGTATAAAGCAATAATGAATATAGTAGAAATAAATATAAATAAATAAATATTATAGAAAAGAATACAAGAGAATATTCTTTTTTATTTCTATTTCACCAGAGCACTACTTAGCTCTGGTATAAGGCAGTGCTAGGGACTGAACTTGGGGCCTTTGGTACCTCAAGCATGAAACTCCTTTTTTTTTTTATTGGGGAATTAATGTTTTACATTCAACAGTAAATACACTAGTTTGTACATGCATAACATTTCTCAGTTTTCCACATAACAATACAACTCCCACTAGGTCCTCTGTCAGCCTTTTTTAGACCTGTACTCTCGTTTACTGTGGTGCAATACACCAACTCTAGTTCAGGTTCTACTTGTGTTTTCTTTTCTGATCTTGTTTTTCAACTTTTGCCTGTGAGTGAGATCATCCCATATTCATCCTTCTGTTTCTGACATATTTCACTCAACATGATTTCTTCAAGCTCCATCCAAGATGGGCTGAAAATGGTGAAGTCACCGTTTTTAATAGCTGAGTAGTATTCCATTGTGTATATTATACCACAATTTTCTCAGCCACTCATCTGTTGTTGGACACCTGGGTTGCTTCCAGGTTTTGGCTATTACAAATTGTGGTGCTAAGAACATGAAAGTCCTTTTATATAACCATTCTGTTTTTCTCCCCAGCTCTACATGGAATGCTTTTTAAAAAAATTTTTTGTACTATCCTTATTTATTAGATAGAGACTGTCAGAAAGCAAGAGGGAGAGAGACAGAGAGACACTTACAGCACTGCTTCATCACTTGCAAAGCTTCCCCCTTGCAGGTGGGGACTGGGGGCTCAAACCTGGGTCCTTTGGCATTGTAACATGTGCACTCAACCAGGTGTGTCACCACCCCGTCCCGGATTGCTTTTATAATCATAGTGTAGAGTAAACCTTCCAAATGATGAAATAAAGTCAAAAGTTATAAATGAAAATGAAACTTAACTGTAAGAAAGAGAAGAAGAAGGAAAGAAAGCTGGGGTCTGTCTGTGTGCCATGGTTGGGACCCAGGGTTTCAAACAGACAAAGCGTGTACTCTACTGCTGACTGCATCCCTGACCAACATAAAGACAGATGAAAGAAAATATGTGCAACATATATGATAGACACATGGCTGATAGTTACACTACATAAAGAACTGTTATAATCAGACTGTCAAAATAATTCACTTGGATAGTGTGCTGCTTTGCCATGTGCATGACACTGGTTCAAGTCCAGCCCCCACCACATTGAAGGAAACTTCAGTGCTGTGGTCTCTGCATGTCTTCTCTCTCTGCCTCAGTCTACAGGTATAGTTTCCAGGATGGAGATATACAAAGAAAGTAACAGATTACACACACACACACACACACACACACACTAAATAAGTGAATAAATAACCAAAAAGCAAATAAAAAAGAAATTTTCATTAGTAAAGTCATTTAAAAGATCTATCAGATGGGCAAAATTTAAAAGGTTGGTGATACTCAATTTTGGTAGAGGGTACTGCAAGAACTCCTATATTCTTGTAGGGGTGTATGATGCACTAACTTTTCTTAGAGCAACTTGGCAAATTGCACATGTTGTTTGTCTCAGAAATTCCACTTCTGAGATCTACCCCACAGAAACATTGTAAGGTATCTACATAGACATATGTGTGGGGCTGATCATTTTTTGGAAGTAAAGTCTGTCAACTGGAGGTAGAGAGGTTTGTGCTATACAACACACACACACACACACACAAAAAGACCGAGGTAAACACTATACTATTGTGAAATGATAGAAATGGATGATAAGTGAAGAAAATTTGTTAAAGCAGTATATATATATATATATATATATATATACACTATGGTCATGTTTCTGAAAAAATTTTCCACCTGTATGTATTTATATACACTAAAACAGTACTGGAAGGGACACTTTACTAAACTTAACTGCAATTCAATTTATTCTTCGTGGCCCAGGAGGCAGTACAGTGGATTAAGCACTGGATCCTCAAACAAGAGATCCTAAATTCAGTCCCAGGCATTGTGTATGCTAGAATGATGCTCTAATTCTATCCTCCTCCTCCTCTTCCTTCTTCTTCTTCTTCTTTTTTTTTTTTTTTTACCAGAGCACTGATTAGCTCTGGTTTATGGTGGTGCAGGGGATTGAACCTGGGACTTTGGCATGAGAGTCTCTTTGCATAACCATTATGCTATCTACCCTTGCCGCCGCCGCCTCCGCCGCCGCCTCCTCCTCCTCCCCCTCCCCCTCCCCCTCCCCCTCCCCCTCCCCCTCCTCCTTCTTCTTTCTCTCTCTCTCTGCCAGGGTATCACTGGGGCTTGGTGCCTGCACTGTGAATCTGCCACTCCTAGTGGTTATATTTTCTTTTATTATTTTTTTTAATTAGATAAGACAGAGAGAAATTGAGAGAGGACAGGGAGATAGAGAGAGAAAGTAAAAGATAGACACCTGCAGCCCTACTTCACCACTCATGAAGCAGACCAGACCACCTGAAAGTAGGGAGCAGGGGATTGAGCCTCAGTCCTTGCACTTGGTAGTATATGCACTTAACCCATCCTCCTCCTCTTTCTCATAAATAAGCAAATAAAACTTTTTAAAAAGATTTCCTTTAAATTTTTATTCTTTAAAAAAATATCTTACTTATTTATTCATGAAGAATGATAGAGAGAGAGAGAGAACCAGACATCACTCTAGTACATGTGTTGCCAGGGATTGAACTCAGGACCTCATGCTCAAGAGTCAAAGGCTTTATCCGCTATACTACCTCCCGGACCACACTAAATTTTTATTCTTCATTCTTATTTTTAAAAATGTTTATGTGTTTATTTGTTAATGAGAAAGAGGGTCAGGGGAGAAGAGAGAGAGAGAACGAGAACCAGAGCATCATTCTGGTACATGTGATACCATGTATTGAACTCAGGATCTCATGCTTGAGAGTTCAACGCTTTAACCCCTGAACCACCTCCCAGGCTGCCATTTTTTATAAAGATTTATTTATGGGAGTCGAGCGGTAGCACAGCGGGTTAAGCGCTCGTGGCGCAAAGCGCAAGGACCAGCAAAAGAATCCTGGTTCAAGCCCCCAGCTCCCCACCTGCAGGGGAGTCGCTTCACAGGTGGTGAAGCAGGTCTGCAGGTGTCTATCTTTCTCTTCCCCTCTCTGTCTTCCCCTCCTCTCTCCATTTCTCTCTGTCCTATCCAAGAATGACGACAACAATAACTATAACAATAAAACAAGGGCAACAAAAGGGAATAAATAAATAAATAAATATAAAAAAGATTTATTTATTAATATGAGAGAATCATGAGGTCCTAAGTTCAATGCCCAGCATTGTATGTGCCAGAGATGGTCTGGTTGTCCATCTCCTCTCTTTCTCTCCGATTCCCCACCTGCAGGCGAGTCCTTTCACAAGTAGTAAAGCAGGTCTGCAGGTATCTATCTTTCTCTCCCCCTCTCTGTCTTCCCCTCCTCTCTCCATTTCTCTCTGTCCTATCTAACAATGATGACATCGATAACAACAACAATAACTACAACAACAATAAAAAGCAACAAGGGCAACAAAAGGGAAAATAAATAAATATAAAAATATATTTTTTATTTTTTATTTAAGAAAGGATTAATTAACAAAACCATAGGGTAGGAGGGGAATATAAAAATATTTTTTTAAAAAATCCTCCCATGCAAGTTCAAGTAGTCATCCACTTTCACACCTGCTATGAACTTTGCAGGGAAATAAGCAGTTGAAAAGACAGGACCAGGTGCTTGCTGAGTGAACAAGTTAGGAGAGCTTGGGACAGTACTAGAGGGAAGTACCCCTCCTATTGTCCTGATGTAGTCTGTGTTGGGGGCACTCAAGTGTGCCAGGAGATGGGTAGAGAATGATAGGTCTGGGATGGGCTTATTCTTTCTCCCTACCTTCCTGACAGTGACAGGAAAACCCTTTTTCTGTTTCACTCATTGGCCAGGTAACCAGTATTTTCCAGCATGATAGAATATAAGGTTAAGGACTACAGGTCCATTTCTTCCTGCTTAAGAAGAGAAAGTAGGTCTACAGGAAGGCAGTTGCATCATTCACCTTCCTCGGTCCCAGGAATAAAAAAAAAAATTTTTTTTTTTTTAAATGCTTAGTATGTGTGGTGGGTGGTTCTGGCCAGGGTAGGGTTTTGGGGTTGGCGGTAAAGTGAGCATCATGGCATTCTGCTTACATCAGAGTAGACACCGGAAAAGGGGAGTTAAGCTATGTTAGTCCTTGTCCCACTTTTAGCCAGTTTCTGTGTAAGACTCATCTCATTCCCTATCCCCTTGCTTTTCATTTGGAAAGAGCTTCTTCTGTTGCAGGGAACCTCCTTTCTTTCTTTCTTTCTTTCTTTCTTTCTTTCTTTCTTTTTTTCTTCCTTCCTTTCTTTCTTTCTCTTTTTCTTTCTCTCTCTCTCTTTTAATTATCTTTATTTATTGGATAGAGACAGTCAGGAATCAAGAGGGAAGGGAAAGGTAGAGAAGTAAAGAAACAAAGAGAAACCTGTAGCCCTGCTTCACCACTCACAAAGCTTTCTCTCTGCAGGTGGGGACTGAGGGCTTGAACCTGGGTTCTTGCGCACTGTAACATGTACATTCAACCAAGTGCACCACCATTTGGTCGGTCTCTTTCTCTCTATCTCTATCTATCTATCTATCTATCTATCTCTATCTCTCTTTCTCTCTCCTTCTTTTCCTTCTCCTGGTCATCTCCAAGCTGACTTTTTCACATAGAAAGAGTAAGACAGGGACCAGTTGATAGCTCACCTGGTTGAGCTCACATATTACAATGTGTAAGGACCTGGGGTCAGCCCCCCCAGTCCCCACCTGCAGGATAGGAAGCTTCACAAATAGTGAATCAGTGCTGCAAGTGTCTTTCTCTGTCCTTCTCTGTCTCCCCTTCCCTATCAACTTCTGTCTTTTTCAAAGAAGAAGCAGAAGAAAGAAAGAAAAAGAAAGAAAGAGAGAAAGAGAGAAAAGGGAAGAAGAGAAAAGAAAAGAGGCAGAGAGGGAGTCAGGCTGTAGCGCAGCGGGTTAAGCGCAGGTGGCGCAAAGCACAAGGACCGGCATAAGGATCCCGGTTCGAACCCCGGCTCCCCACCTGCAGGGGAGTCACTTCACAGGCAGTGAAGCAGGTCTGCAGGTGTCTATCTTTCTCTCCTCCTCTCTATCTTCCCATTTCTCTCTGTCCTATCCAACAACGACGACAACAATAATAACTACAACAATAAAACAACAAGGGCAACAAAAGGGAATAAATAAATAAAAATAAAATAAAATAAAAAATATTTTAAAAAAAGAGGCAGAGAGAGGTAGAGCAAAGGGAAAAGAAACCACAGCACCAAAGCTTGCTTCAGTGTATTTGAGGCCAGGCCTAGGTTGCACACATGGCAAAACAGAACATTGTTCAAAGGGAAATATTTTGCTGACCCTGGAGGCGATGTTTCTGTGACTTAAACTCATTGCTAGTCTGGACCCTTTACCTCCACATCCTCTTTCCAGAATCCCCTGAGTAAGAATGGAAGTCCTTCGGGAGTCAGGCGGTAGCGCAGTGGGTTAAGCACAGGGGGTGCAAAGCGCAAGGACCGGCGGAAGGATCCAGGTTCCAGCTCCCGGCTCCCCACCTGCAGGGGAGTCACTTCACAGGCAGTGAAGCAGGTCTGCAGGTGTCTATCTTTCTCCCCCTCTCTGTCTTCTCCTCCTCTCTCAATTTCTCTCTGTTCTGTCCAACAATGACAACAATATAAACTACAACAATAAAAACAACAAGGGCAACAAAAAGGAATAAATAAAATTTTAAAAATTTTTAAAAAGAATGAAAGTCCCTGAAAATATTTTTTCCCTGAAAATATCTTTATTTGGTTTATTAAAAAGTAGTATAATGAGGCTCACATGGATTGTGTGCTGCTTTGCCATGTTCATGAGCCAGTTGAAAACCCAGCTCCTACTGCACTAGAGGAAGTTTCAGTACTGAAATCTCTCTCTCTTCACTTTTATTTGTGATTAATAGTAGGTTACAAATTTGTAAGATTATAGTACATAGTTCTATATTACACTCACCACCAAAATTCTGTGTGCCCACTCTCCAACTTCCCAGAAATAATCACCATATTCTCATTCTCTCTCTCTGCCTCTACCTCTCTCTGAAAATGTCACCCTGGAGCAGTGAAACCTCTGTGATGAGAAAAAAAAGAGACAGGAAAGAAGGGAAAAGAAAAGAGAAAAAAAAATGGCCAGAGGTTGCATAAGAGATAGAGTATTGAGCAGGCCATGAGGCCCCAAGTTTGATCCCAGAGTGATGCTTTGGTGGTCCATAGATTTTTTTTTTAAATAAAAGTGATATAAAAAGATAAGTATACATTTCATATGTTTGTGATGATACATGTTGTACAGGTGTTTCCCTGGCCCATAGTGTAGTTTTGGATGAGAAAAACAATAAGAAGTATAAGATGTTTGGGAGTCGGGTGGTAGTGCAGCTGGTTAAGCACACATGGCACCAAGTGCAAGAACCAGCATAAGGATCCCGGTTGGAGTCCCCGGCTCCCCACCTGCAGGGGAATCTCTTCACAAGCGGTGAAGCAGGTCTGCAGGTGTCTATCTTTCTCTACCCCTCTCTGTCTTCCCCTCCTCTCTCCATTTCTCTCTGTCCTAACAACGACAACAACAATAATATCTATAACAACCATAAAAAACAAGGGCAACAAAAGGGGAAATAAATATTAAAAATAAATAAAAAATAATTTAAAAAAAATTTTAAGTATAAAATTTTAGTATAAGATGTTTTTAAGTATAAGATGTTTTTAAGGCAAAAATGGAATGCATAGTCAAAAATTATTTTATGTTGCCTGATAGCTGGAAATAGGCTGGAAAACATCATTTGACATAGAACTCCCAGGACATTAAATAGTGTGTGGAGACACAGGTCAGAATACTTTAAAGTACCACACTTACCACGCATTTGGTAAACTATCACTAAGTACTTGTCAGTGACAGTGATTTCCTAATACCCAGGAGACATCCATGTGGGCAACCCTTTGATTGCTCTAAGATCAAGGCAGTGAGTGACCAACAAGATTCAAGATGGTGGCCCAGCCAAGGTGTGGAAGTTGCAGCTAACTTCTGCTCACTGCTCTCCCACCAACAGCCTACACAGACTTCTTCCTGCCACTGCTGAGTCGCTGTCCTTCTGCCATGGGAATAAAGAATAAGGATGGGGAGACCCCTGGGCAGATTCTTGGCTGGGGCCCCCCCTGGGATTCTGCTGAAGAGGAGGATGAAGATGAGACTGCTAAGGAACGGGAATGGAGGCAGAAGCTGCAGGGAGAGCTGGAAGATGAGTGGCAGGAGGCCATTGGAAGGTTTGAAGGTGAGGAATTTATCCCCATCCACAGTTGCCCTTTTGTACCATTGGCCACATTCCCTACATCCACCATGCAAATGCTCCGCCATCCTCCTAAATATCCTTTCTCTGTACTGCCTTGCTTCTCCTACTTGTCACCTCTTTCTAACTACCCTCATGTTGCCCTCCCAAACAGATGATGCTTCCCATGAGACCCAGGAACCTGAGTCCTTCTCAGCCTGGTCAGATCGCCTGGCCCGGGAACATGCCCAGAAATGCCAGCAGCAGCGTGAGGCAGAGAGAGCCCATCGACCCCCACGGGCTGAAGCTTCCAGTCACAGCTGGCGGCAGCAAGAAAAGGAGCAGCGACTCTTCCAAGAACGAGTCTGGGCCAAGGAGGAAGAGCTCCGTGAGAGTCGAGCCAGGAGAGCACAGGAGGCTCAAGGGGACCAAGGGCCAGAGCCAGCCAGGGCCGGGCCCAAGGCAGAGCAACCCAGAGGAGCAGGGCGGGGCAATCTCTGGCGCTTTGGTGATGTGCCCTGGCCCTGTCCTGGGGGAGGGGACCCAGAAGCTATGGCTGCAGCTCTGGTGGCCAGGGGCCCCCCCTTGGAGGAGCAGGGGGCTCTGAGGAGGTACTTGAGGGTCCAGCAAGTTCGCTGGCACCCCGATCGCTTCTTACAGCGATTCCGGAGCCAGATTGAGACCTGGGAGCTGGGCCGAGTGATGGGAGCAGTGACAGCTCTTTCTCAGGCCCTCAATCGCCATGCAGAGGCCCTCAAGTGACTCCAGGAACAGGGAGAAACTTCAGGAAATGTAGCTGTAGGGGTAGGGCGATAGAAAGGCATAGTCAGGGAGAGGATGGTGAGGAAAAAGCGCCAACTGCTCAGCAGAGGATATGTGGTATCAGTGAAACTTGTGAAAGCCGGAGTAGGGGGAATAGAGCCACCACCACTGCTCTTCAGCTCTACCATTGCCTAATAAGACCTGGTTCCACATCTCACTCCCCGTGTCTCCTCTGCCTTTTTCCATCACTGTGGTTTTCATCACCCATGACATCTCCTTCCCCATCCCACCTAGACGCCTGTGGCACAGCATGCATACACTAATGTGTGCCCTCAACTGAAGACAAAGTCCTCTGCTCGCCCACCCACCCATGGCACATATTAACCCTAATAAGGCCCAGTTTGCTATCTGGCCTCACTTCACTCCATATGTGGGCTTCTGTTTACTCTGCAGTCAGTGGCTAGAGAAATAGATGTGAGCAGAGGGGAAACAAAAAAAAAAAGGAGAACAAAGCCAGTTTCCCTCCCCTCCCCAGCTCACCAGTCAGAACCACATCCTCCTCCCCATGAAGCACCCCTCCCCCCAACAGAGGGCTTTCCCTTTGCTGAGTCACTGAATGATCTTGAGTTAAGGGAGTTGGAAATGGAGGACCATGAGGAGGTTGTGGGAGGGTGGGGGACAGGAGCAGAGTGGATGGAGGAAGAACCCCGTGGGGGAGTAGAATTTCAGTTGCTAAATTTAGGAGCAGGGGAAGGAGGCGGAAAGAGCCAAATTATGTAACCTGGGTTGTCTGTTCTTGGGCAACTAGGGATCCACACCCGAGACTCACTGTCCCCAGTAGCTTTTTAGTCCTATCTCCTCCAAGGCACCAGGCCTCCTCCTGTCCTTCCATCCAGAATCTGTCCCCATTCAAAACATGGACTTCCTTTCTGGGTAGCACAGGCCTAACCTTTCAAATCAACATCTACCTCAAGTCATGAAGTTGGAGGAAGAGAGTTTGGTATTCCACAAGGAAGGGCGTGGTGTGCTATCCCCCCCACACACACTCAATTTGTACTCAATTCCCTTTGAATTAAAAGTTGGAGATAGTATCAAACTGCTACCATCACCAGAACACAATAGGGAACTTGGTGACAAGAAACGGCAGAACCAAAAGAAGAGCCTAGCATGTCCTGGCAAGTGCACGATCGGCACATGACTGCAACAGAAAATCTCATGAATCAGAAACTTCTTTTTCAGGTTTGGATCCCTGATCTACACAGGAGAACTCCGGGAGTGGGAATGGAGGGTAAGAGAAGATGGGGAAGGGGAACCTAAGTAAATATAAGGTGGGCATGAGACCCTCAGAAGAAACAGTCCAGAGACCCAAAGCCGTGAATGGCCCAGGCAGATGTTCAGGGGTAGGAGGAAGAAGGACTGGTGAGAAAAATTCTGTGAGAGGAAGCTGCTGTGATTCAGAGAAGAGACAGAGCTGTGAGCAACCCAGGCATCCGGTTCCTCTCACAGACCGGAGATTTCGGAAGTGGCATGCAAAGAGCCCAGGTTTGGAGTTGGGGTTAGGATTTCTAAACTGGGGTTGAAAGGTAAGTAACAAAAACTGGTGTTCAGATCTGCTCCTTTACCCAGGAGAGTTTTGGGGGTGTTTGTTTTATTAAAGCACATAATTCCTCCTTTGCAAGAGTTACACAAGACCAAAGCAAAATAAGCCCTTGATACCTGACCCCAGACCTCCCCCCTTTTCTGTACCCCTCCCTGATGTCTGGCCCCCAGCCCAGTTGGGGGTTCCCCTGAGATGAGCGCTGTTCACTTTCTCTGACCACACCATTTCCGCTTCTGTGTCTCTTGTTTCCTAGGCTGATAAAAATAATGAGCCCTAGAGGCTCTGGCTTCCTCTGACTCCTTGGGCCCAAGCAGCAGGCATCCTGTCCACCACAGTGGGGCCAGGGAGGGGGCCTAGGGTTCCCCAAGGGGTGACTCAGTGCCTATCATGAAACACTGGGGAAGTGGAAGTGCGCATACTTGCTCTCTAGAGCTGCAATGAGAAATTGAATCTCAGTGGACAATGTACAAGGTGCAGTTAGAGAAATGGGCTTGTGAGGGAGACTAATGAGGCGATAGGGGGTCAGCTGGAAAATTGGGATTAGGCAGGTGTGATTTAAATTAGGAGAATGGTCGAGAAGGACTGCTGAACACAATTCAACTCAGGACTATTGAGTGCAGTTCAACTGAGTACTAAGTGGCAAAAGTTAGTCCTTCTGCTTCAAGTTTACAATAGGGGAAGCAGACCCATACCTAAGCTGATTCAAGGCTTGTTGAGTTAATGTTAGAGTAAGGTGTAAGAATGGGAAAGTAAATTCCAGAGAACCTTTGAGCTGGCACTGATGAATAGGAGGGTAAATAGAAGGCTCTGAAGATAAATAGTTTGAACAGAAGTCAGAAAACAGTTAATAAAACATAGGTGTGAGTGAATGTGTGTTAAATAAAAGACCACAGTGTGCCAAGGCAAAGGATTCAGATTGTTCCCCTGTTTATTCTACTACCAGGGTTATAGCTGGGGCTTGGTGTCTGCACTATGACTCCACCACTCCTGGCAGCCATTTTTCCCTTTCCTTTTTTGTTTACTTATAATTGTTATTGGACAGGACAGATAGAAACTGAGAGAGGAGGCCAAGATAGAAAGTGGAAAAGAGGGAGTACGGCGGTAGCGCAGCAGGTTAAGCGCAGGTGGCACAAAGTGCAAGGATCGGCATAAGGATCCGGGTTCGAGCCCCCAGCTCCCCACCTGCAGGGGAGTCACTTCACAGGTGGTGAAGCAGGTCTGCAGGTGTCTTATCTTTCTCTCCCCCTCTCTATCCTCTCCTCTCTCCATTTCTCTCTGTCCTATCCAACAGTGACAACGACAATAATAACTACAACAAAGGCAACAAAAGGGAATAAATAAATATTTTTTTAAAAAGTGGGAAAGATAGGCACCTACAAGCCTGCTTCACTATTTGTGAAGCATCCTCCCTCTGCAGGTGAGGAGTGGGGACTCAAACCCAGGTCCTTATGCTTGGTAATATGTGCGTTTAACTTGAGTGCACCACTGCCCAACCCCCAGGACTCCTCGGATTTTACTCTGCACAGTGGCACTGGTAACACTTGCGAAGAGGAGAAAGGCCAGGAGAGTCCAACAGAAGTGCAGACAAGAAGGAAACTGCCGTGTGTTAACCATGTCAGGTCCTTTTCCTGACATCAGTAGGCTTGCCATCAATAATTGTCCAAAGGATGGTTAGACATCTATATAAATAACAGCCAAGATTTACCAATGTACCATAACTTGCTGAGGGCCACATACTCAAAAGTAATAGAGTCAGCATTAAACTCTTACTCTGAAACTTGTGTACTTATTTTCTTTTTATAGGGCAGATAGGAAATAGACACCTGCAAATCATCTTCACTGCTTATGAAGCGTGTGTGTGTCTCCCCCAAGCCCCACCCCTGCTATAAGCAGGAGCTTGAACCTGAGTCATTGTGCATGGTAATGTGTGTGTTTAACTGTGCCATAGCCTGGCCCAAAAGTTAACCTTTTTTTTTATTATTAATTTTAGTGTTTTTTTTAAAATTTTTTAAAATATTTATTTTATTTATTTATTCCCTTTTGTTGCCCTTGTTGTTTTATTGTTGTAGTTATTATTGTTGTTGTCGTTGTTGGATAGGACAGAGAGAAATGGAGAGAGGAGGGGAAGACAGAGAGGAGGAGAGAAAGATAGACACCTGCAGACCTGCTTCACTGCCTGTGAAGCGACTCCCCTGCAGGTGGGGAGCCGGGGTTCGAACCGGGATCCTTATGCCGGTCCTTGTGCTTTGTGCCACCTGCACTTAACCCGCTGCGCTACAGCCCGACTCCCTATTAATTTTAGTTTTACCAGAGCATGCTCAGCCCTGGTTTAATTCTTGGTGGTATCAGGAGTTAAGCCTGAGAGAGACTTGGACGCTCAGACTTGAAAGCCATTTTGCATAACCTTTATGCTATCTCCATAGACTCAACTTGTGTTCTTGCTATTGAGGTCCCAGTTACTCCAAATGGCATTAAAGGTGGGAATAGATTTTACAGACTTTGAGAGGAAAGTCATTAGGTCAAGACAACTGATTGGATAGTGGAAGTGGAGAAAGAAGTCTTAGGTGACCCCAAGATTCTGCTTTCCTTCTCTCTCTCTCTCTTTATTCAGTAGGACAGAGAAATTGAAAGGGAATGGGAAATAGGGAGAGGAACAGAGAGACACCTACAGTACTTGCTTCATGCCTCATGGAGCTCCCCTCTACCCCCACAGGTCGGGAGCAGAGGCCCAAACAGGTACTTACCATTGTAATGAATGTGCTTAACCCAGTGCACCACCACCCAGCCCAACCCCAAGTTTCTAAGGGAGAGAACTGGGAAAGAGTTGAATCTCTAATAAAACAGTTTGCAACTGAGGGAAAAGCCAGGGAGCTCAGTTTTAGACATTTAATTTAAAAAATTGTAAGTGCCTGATAGCAGGAGCTATCAATGGGCATATGTAAAACAAAGCCACTGACCTCATAGAACTTGAAGTTTAGAGTTAAGCGTAGGTAGTACAAAGCGCAAGGACCTGCATAAGGATCCCGGTTCAAGCCCCGGCTCCCCATCTGCAGGGGAGTTGCTTCACAGGCGGTGAAGCAGGTCTGCAGGTGTCTATCTTTCTCTCCCCTTCTCTGTCTTCCCCTCCTCTCTCAATTTCTTTCTGTCCTATCCAACAATGATGACATCAATAACTACAACAATAAAAAAACAAGGGCAACAGAAGGGCATAAATAAATGTTTTAAAAATAAAATAGTTTTAAAAAAACTTGAAGTTTAGCAAGTCTCATAGTACAAAAATATACCAGTGACAACAACATGTAATAATGGGAATAATAGTGTAATAAAGTAATAATAATGTAATAAAGTGCTCACAGAAGGCCTGCTGGGTTTGAGATGATAGCAAAAGACTGAGGTGGAGATTTCCAACAAGTAGGTCTGGACTTGGAAGAATATAATTACCTTCCTAGTGGCAATTGAGCCTCTAAGTGGACAAGATGCCTTAGAGAGAAGATTCCTGAAGATAGCAAAGGAAGAAACCAATCAAAGAAAGAGGTCAGAGAGCAGTCAGAAGTAGGGCAAAGGAGGGGAATATCAAGAAGCAGGGTTGCCAATATGTGATACTTCAAAAAGGAGTAGTAGGTGAGATCTGAAAAAATCCTTTGGGTTTAGGAACTAGATGGTTACGAATTTTGAGAAAATAGTTTCCACTTGCCAAAGAGGCAGAAGTCACATTACATAGGTTGAGGAATGAGTAGGAGTTGAGGAACAGGAGGTTGTGGGTACAAAGCTGTAGAGTAGTGAATATATGGAAGATCACTACTAATCATTTCTGGTTCAAGCCACAAATTTTACAGATGAGGAAAATCTTAGCAGTTCCTGAAAAAAGTGGTTAACCAAGCTTGTCTCTCAAGACATCACAAGGAAAGGGAGGTTAGCAGTGGAATGGGCATGTGAGAGGGAAAGAATACATGCTTCATATTCAGTAAATACACTGCAGTATGTTTGTAAAATGAACAGAAAGCATGTAAAGAGAAAATAGTAAAAAATGAAAAAAGAATTAAGGGGCAGGAGTAGATAGAATAATGGTTATGTAAAGAGACTTTTAAGCCTGAGGCTCTGAAGTCCCAGGTTCAATTCCCCATACTACCATAAGCCAGAGCTGAGCAGTGCTCTGGTATAAGAAAAAAAAAAGACCCGGTTCGAACCCCAGATCCCCACCTGCAGGGGAGTCGCTTCACAGGCGGTGAAGCAGGTCTGCAGGTGTCTATCTTTCTCTCCTCCTCTCTGTCTTCCCCTCCTCTCTCCATTTCTCTCTGTCCTATCCAACAACGACAACAACAATAATAACTACAACAATAAAACAACAAGGGCAACAAAAGGGAATAAATAAATAAAATAAAGAAAAAGAAAGAAAAGAGAGAATTAAGGATGATTAATGGGGGCTTTCTGTGGTTAGATGGGTAGGATTAGTAGTAGGCTTTTCATGTAATGCTTGGCAATCAAGAAAGAGCCAAAAATGAGAGCCCCTGAGTTTACCCAAATTCAATTTTTCTAGTTCTTAGAAGAGAATCATGTAGGAAGTGATTCTAAAATTCTGTGAATATAGTTGAGAAAAGAAAAAAAAAGAGGAAATGGTTGTCAGGAGTGATGGATTTGTCATGTAAGCACCAAGACCCAGTTATAACCCTGGTGGCAAAAAATGAAAGGAAAAGAAAGGAGAGGGGAAAGAGGAAAGGAAAGGAGAAAGAGAAACGGAAAGGGCATGGACTTCAACAGAAGAGAAGACTATCAATGGTGTAGATTGAGGAGGGAGGAGAACAGTGGCCTCTCCTCTGGCCCCTGCCCTACTGATGGAGAGGAGGAGTATTAGAAGAAAGCCAAATTTCAAAGGGTCAGAGGAAGATGCTCCCAAAAATGAAATAATTTGACTATGAGAAGAACAATTATTGTGAAATGAACTAGTAAAGTGTCTTGCGAGGTGTGGAAGCAAATCAAGAGAGATTAAACTCTTGTGATGAGAAGAAAACAAAGTCTGGGAGGTTGCTTCTGGAATTGAGAATGGAAGGAACATTGGGGGGGGGGGTTGGAAATATACACGATAAGCATCTCTTCCAGATCTGTGACTTTAAATATTTAAAGACTTTAAATATTTATATCATCTTCACGCTGATAACTTCATACTTGATGCCGATAACTTCATACTGTCTCTAGTTTTTCCTTTGCCTCTGAAATCAAAATATCACAGCTGAGTGATAACTCCACTTGAATACATGTCCAGTTGAATGAATTGAACTTTTAATTTTCTCCATCTGAACGCTTCTCTTCCTGTCTCCCCATCTCACACCATCCCCATCACTCCAAACCATCACCTAGTCCTGCCATGTCCACCCTGAACTATATCCCAAATTAATCTACTTCTCTCCATCTTTCTGGTTGCCACTATCTTCTCTTTAGGATTGTTGTATTAATCTCCTAATTGTCCTTGTTTTCAATCTTGCCTCCTCGAATCCAGTCAAACTCTAGAGCCACAGTGAATTTTTAAAAACATAAATCTAGGGGCCTGAAAACAGCATAATGGTTCTGCAAAAGACTTTTAGGTATGAGGCTTTGAGGTCCCAGGTTCAATCCCTAGCACCACCATAAGTCAGAGTTAAGCAGTGCTCTGATCTTTCTCTCTTTATGTATCTCTCTCATTAGAAAAGTATATAGGGAAGGGGTCAGGCGGTGGCACAGCGGGTTGAGCGCACATGGCACAGAGCACAAGGACTCGCACAGGGATCCCGATTCGAGCCCCCAGCTCCCCACCTGCAGGGGAGTCGCTTCACAGGCAGTGAAGCAGGTCTGCAGGTGTCTATCTTTCTCTTCCCCTCTCTGTCTTCCCCTCCTCTCTCCATTTCTCTCTGTCCTATCCAACAATGAAGAACATCAACAATAGCAATAATAACAACAAGGACAACAAAAGGGGGCCGGGATGGCCTCTAGGAGCAGTGGATTCATGGTGCAGGCACTGAGCCCCAGAAAGGCAAAAAAAAAAAAAAAAGTATATAGGGAGTTGGGCGGTAGCACAGCTGGTTAAGTGCATGTGGCACAAAACTCAAGAAGTGGCATAAATTCGAGCCCCCGGCTCCCCTCCTGCAGGGGAGTCATTTCACAGGCGATGAAGCAGGTCTACAGGTGTCTTTCTCTCCCCCTCTCAGTCTTCCCCTCTTCTTTCCATTTCTCTCTATCCTATCCAACAACGACGACATCAATAACAATAACTACAACAATAAAACAACATGGGCAACAAAAGGGAAAACAAATAAATATTAAAAATTGTTTAAAAATATATATATATAAACGGAGTCGAGTGGTAGCGCAGCGGGTTAAGTGCACGTGGCGCAAAGCTCAAGGACCGATGGAAGGATCCCGGTTAGAGCCACCTGAGTCCCTACACAGGCGGTGAAGTAGGTCTGCAGGTGTCTTTCTCTCCTCCTTCTGTCTTCCCCTCCTCTTTCCATTTCTCTCTGTCCTATCTAACAATGACGACATCAACAATAACAATAATAACTACAACAATAAAAAAGGCAACAAAAGGGAAAGTAAATATTTAAAAAGTATATAAACAAAATATTTTAGAAAAACATAAATCGGGGGCCAGGCAGTAGCGAAGCAGGTTAAGCACATATGGCACAAAACACAAGCACCGGGGTAAATATCCCGGGTCAATCCCCTGGATCCCCACCTGCAGGGGCATCACTTCACAAGTGGTGAAGCAGGTCTGCAGGTGATTATCTTTTTTTTTTTAACCAGAGCACTGATCAGCTCTGGCTTATGGTGGTGCGGGAGGAGGGGGGGGTGTTGAACCTGGGACTTTGGAGCCTCAGGCAAGACAGTCTCTTTGCATAACCATTATGCTATCTACCCCTGCACAAGGTGATTATCTTTCTCTCTTCCCCTCTGTCCATTTCTCTCTCCATTTCTCTGTCTTATCCAACAACAATGACAGCAATAACAATAACCACAACAACAATAAAAACAAGGGTAACAAAAGGGAATAAATAGCCTCCAGGAGCAGTGAATTCATAGTGCAGGCACTGAGCCCCAGCAATAATCCTGGAGGCAAAAAAAAAAAAAAGTAAAACATAAATCAGGCAGGAGTAGATAGCATAATGGTTATACAAACAAACTCTTATGCCTGTGGCTCCAAAGGCCCAGATTCTATACCCCACACCACCATAAACCAGAGCTGAGCAGTGCTCTGGTTAAAAAAAAAAAAAAAAAAAAAAGACATAAATCTAGGGGCCAGGTGAGTGGTGGCATACCCAGGAGAGCACACAAGTTACCATGTTTACCATGTGCTTATACCCTGGTTCAAGCCTTTGTTCCCCACCTGCAGGAGGTAGGAACTTCACAGGTGGGGGAACAGTGCTACAGGTCTGTGTGTATGTGTCTGTCTGTGTGTCTGTCTGTCTGTCTGTCTCTTATTGAGAGGAAGAAGAAAAAGAAGAGAAATTAAAAGAACCTACCAGCTTCCAGAACTGTGGAGCTGTGCAGGCACAAAGCCCCAGCAATAATCCTCCTGGCAATAAATAAATAAATCTGCTCACTTGTGCCTCACCTTGCTCTCTCTCTTTTTTTTTTTTTCTTTACTCTTTTTACTTATTTATTATTGGATAGAGATAAATTGAGAGAGGAGAGGGGAAAGAGACAGAGAGATACCTGCAGCCCTGCTTCACCACTTGTGAAGCTTTCCCCCTGCAGGTGGGGACCAGGGGCTTGAACCTGGGTCCTTGTGCACTATAATGCATGCTCTTAACCAGTTGCGCCACCGCCTGGCCCCACCTTGCTCTCTTTCTTAGCACCCTACACATATACATATACATATACATATACATATACATATACATATACATATACATATACATATACACATGTGTTTGAACACAGTAACACCCTCCAAAGGCTCCATAGTTGAATAAAATTCCAAATGTTTAGGCCTCCATGAATGATCCTGTGTTATCTGGCCTCTGCCCTCCACCCCACCCCTCTCTTATCCTCTCTGGTCTAGTCACACTGTCCTCCGTTCTATTCCTCAACACCCCCATTTCAACTTTTGGACCCTTGTAGTAGTTACTTTCTTTGCCTGCAATGCTTCTCTCCCAAACCTTCATTTATCTGGTCACTCTTGTCTTTCAGAGCCTCAATTTAATGTAACTTACTTATGTAAATAAATCTTTAAATAAAAACATGGCAGGGGGCCAGGCAGTGGCACAGCTGGTTAAACACACACTTTACAGTGCACTAGGACCTGGATTTAAGCCCCTGGTCCCTACCTGCAGGGGGAGAGTTTCACAAGTGGTGAGGTAGACCAGCAGGTGTCTCTTTGTCTCTTTTGCTATCTCTCCCTCCCTTCTGGATTTCTCTGTCTCTATTCAATAATAAATAATAAAATAAATAATTTTTAAAAACCATGGCAGGGGACATTCTGAGTTTGATTCACAACACTGCATATACTAGAATGATGCTCTTGTGTATGTAAGTAAGTAAATAAATAAATAGATACAGAAACAAATGGATAAATCTTTAAATGCCTCCTTTTTAGAGAGGGTTTTCTGATCACTATGTCTAATTTAGTTCGCTACTACATGGTCCTAATCCTATTTCCACATAGCCCTACTTATTGATTTCTTCATTGTATTTCTGTTCTGCCTTGCTTCCCTAGCACACAAGCTCCATGACTGTTGGCACTTTGTCTGAATTGTTTGCTACTATATCCCTTCTACCTAGAACAATGCCTGGTATGTAGGAGGCACTCAATAAACATTTATTAAATGGAGAAATGGCGAAATGGTGTGGTAAAGCAGGCTAAAGTTCAACTCTAGGGAGTCGGGCAGTAGCGCAGCAGGTTAAGCGCATGTGGAGCAAAGCACAAGGACCAGCATATGGATCCCAGTTCCAGCCCCCGCCCCCACCTGCAGGGGAGTCTCTTCACAGGCGGTGAAGCAGGTCTGCAGGTGTCTATCTTTCTCTCCCCCTCTCTGTCTTCCCTTCCTCTCTCCATTTCTCTCTGTCCTATCCAACAACGATGACATCAATAACAACAACAATAATAACTACAACAATAAAACAACAAGGGCAACAAAAGGAAAATAAAGTTTTTTTAAAAAAAAAAAAGTTCAACTCTAGGCTTGTGACTTAGATTGCACTCACATTTAGTTAGGTTTAACTACAAGATTAGTAATTAGTGTTGATTTCAAGATTAGCTCTGGAGATAGAGTTGAGTTAGTTTAGAGGATACATCTATTTAGGAACTCATTTACTAGATAAATATTGTGCTATCTCCTTTGCCCTAGGATTGGTTTGCTGTAATGCATCTATTTGAAGTTAAGTTTGAAACTGAATTGTGATTTGGGTTGAGGTTAAATTTGGGTTTGGGTCAACAGTGGCACTGAATCCTAGCTTAGTTTTTGAGGTTAAATTCAAATTTGAGTTTAGTGTCATTTCAGTCTCATTTGGAGCCTCAGAGATTTCACTAGTTTCTCCACAAAGACCACTATAAAGACTACATTTTTCTGAGTTTGG
The DNA here is from genome assembly GCF_950295315.1 of Erinaceus europaeus. Classification (NCBI taxonomy): domain Eukaryota; kingdom Metazoa; phylum Chordata; class Mammalia; order Eulipotyphla; family Erinaceidae; genus Erinaceus; species Erinaceus europaeus. The sequence continues at coordinate 54,679,272 of NC_080165.1, forward strand.
GACACAAGACTCTAATCATCACCCCTCCCACCCAGGGAAAGCCCCAAATCAACTGCTGGCCTCCCCAAGAAAGAAACCAAATTTCACACAACCTCTGAAACTGAGATTGAAACCAAGATTGGCCCATCTTGAGGAGCCTCTACCAGCACATTACAAATGCCTGTGACAGCAGCCCCAGCCCAGTTCTTGCCCTTCCTTCCTGTCTCATGTCTCCCATCGTTCCTTTTTACCTTCCCCTTTTCATCTCAATGCCCCAGTCTTCCTCTCTGACCGAAGTTTCTCCTTCCTAGTTTCTTGTAGTTGATTGCAACATTTTTATCTCATTTTTTAAAATATTTATTTATTTTCCCTTTTGTTGCCCTTTTTTTTGTTACTGAAGTCATCATTGTTAGATAGGGCAGAGAGAAATGGAGAGAGGAGGGGAAGACAGAGAGGGGGAGAGAAAGACAGACACCTGCAGACCTGCTTCACCGCCTGTGAAGCGACTGACTCCCCTGCAGGTGAGGAACCCAGGGCGGGAGGTGGGGGGGGTGGGTATTGAATGCACTTCGCACTTTAACCCACTGCGCTACTGCCCAACTCCCATCTCTCATTTATATATATAGTTGAAGTCTCTCAGTCCATCACCTCTGAAGTCCTACTTAAGAGAGGCAGGAAGAGGAAACAGGAATAAAAAGGAACTCCCAAAGAAAGAGAAACAGAGAAAAGGAAAAGAGCGGTGGCCAGGAAGGAAACCGGTAATGATACAAGACACCGTCAGCTAAAAGAATGAAAAGCCATGATACAAACCAAGATATTATCTGTGAGGGAGTAGTCTTCTTCTGGCACATCTGAGACCTCAAGATTGCCTAGAAACCTTTCTTCTCCAGTCTTCTGTTCCTGCTTTGGTGAAATTGCAAGTTTCTGTCATCTCCATGTTGGATTACTGCAAAAGTCCTAAATGGTCTCCACACTTTGGGTTTTCCCTCAGCCCCTCAACTCCTGTTTCTCAACCCATTCTTCATGTAGCTTCCAGATGCATTTTTCTAATACACCAAGCTGGGTCAGTCCCTCTTCCACTTAAATTTTTTTTATTGGCTTCTCATCATAATTAGAATGAAATCCAGCTCTCTTTGCTGAGTTTTAAATCCCTCAGGATGTATTCTCATCTTACCTTCCAAACCTCATCTCCGTTCCTTTTATTTGTACCCAATTGCACATCTCAGCACATTTTATACTCTTTCACCTCCAGTTTTGGAACATATCATTACTTCTATCTAGGATGCTCCTCATATTTTTCTTTTTTTTTTTAAGTATTTTATTTATTTATTTATTTATTTATGAGAAAGATAGGAGGAGAGAGAAAGAACCAGACATCACTCTGGCACATGTGCTGCCGGGGATTGAACTCAGGACCTCATGCTTGAGAGTCCAAAGCTTTACCACTGCACCACCTCCCGGACCACTATCTTTTTCTTTTTTAATTCTTTCCTTCCTTCCTTCCTTCCTTCCTTCTTTCCTTCCTTCCTTCCTTCCTTCTTTCCTTCTTTCCTTCTTTCCTTCTTTCCTTCCTTCCTTCCCTTTCTTCCTTCTTTCCTTCCTTCCTTCTCTTTTTTATTTTTTTATTTCCTTTTGTTGTCCTTTTTTTAAAAATTATTGTAGTTATTGTTGTTGTTGGATAGGACAGAGAGAAATGGAAAGAGGAGGGGAAGACAGAGAGGGGGAGAGAAAGACACCCGCAGACCTACTTCACCGCTTGTGAAGTGACTCCCCTGCAGGTGGGGAGCCAGGGGGGGCTCTAACTGGGATTCTTACGCTGCAGGTCCTTGTGCTTTGCACCACCTGTGCTTAATCCGCTGCACTACCACCTGACTCTCCCTTTCCTTTCTCTTTTAAGATTTATCTTTATTTACTACATATGAGAGGTTTCACATGAGGCAAAAAGGGAAGAGAGAGAAGAGGAGAAAAGTCAGAGCACCACTCTGGTGGTAGTATATGGAGTGCTAGGGAATAAATTGGAAGCCTCAGGCATGAAAGTCTGATGCTCTTCCAGCTGAGCCATTTCCCCAGCCACCTCCTCAACCTTTTCTTCGCTTCAGTACTTAGTGCTTAAATCACCTCTCCCCTAGGCCAAGCTTGATGACTTTTCTAATGGACTGCCACAAGTCTGCTGGCTTGGAATTTATCACCTATTGCTATAATTATATGATAACTTACCTGTCTCTGTCTCCTACACTGGTCTTTGAGCTACTGAAGGTTAAAGACTCTTAGTCATCCTATCCTCAAGCACAGTATATTCAGTAGAGAATGGATATAAAGCGAAAGGGATGGAGTGAACACAAAAGTAAATATTAAAAAGAAAGTTACAAGGCCTCAAGTAGGTTGAAAAAAACAGAGGGGATAGCTCCTACATATCCTGGATGTTACCTATATTCCATAAGACAACAGCAAAGGGCACCAAAAGACAGCAGCAAATCTCAGTATAACAGAAGGAGAGATTTTTCCTCCTTCATCACCATCCTTACCATTAGTCCTTCTGAGACCTTCCAAGTTAAAATACAACAGCAGTAAGAGAATGACATCTGGGGAGTCGGGCAGTAGCACAGTGGGTTAAGCGCAGTTTTGGATCATGGTAGTACTGGAGATTGAACCTGGGACTTTGGAACCTCAGGCATGAAGGTTTTTTTATGTAACCATTATGCTACCTACCCACAAGAGATACTGCTTTTTTAACTTTTTTTAAATTTCTTTATTGGGGAATTAATGTTTTACATTCAACAGTAAATACAATAGTTTGTACATGCATAACATTTCTCAGTTTTCCATATAACAATACAACCCCCACTAGGTCCTTTGTCATCCTTCTTGGACCAGTATTCTCCCCCCCCACCCACAAGAGATACTGCTTTTATTTTAATTTATTTTTGTTATCTTTATTTATTTATTGGCTAGAGAAAGCCAGATGTCAAGAGGAAGGGGGTGACAGAGAGACACCTTCAGCCATGCTTCACCATTTGCAAAGCTTTCTCCCTGCAGGTGGGGGCTGGGAGAATTGAACCCAGGTCCTTGTGCATTGTAGCATGTGCACCCAACCAGGTGCATCACCATCCAGCTCCTTAATTTATTTTTATTTGAAAACTAGCTTTTGTTCGAGACTGTTCAAATCAAGGGTCTGGTGGCTAAACTTTTGGACTTAAAAGTATGAGATCCCTGTTGAGTTGTAACAACAATAGTAAAAAGTATAAGCTCTTGAGTTCCATCCCTTAGTCTTACAGCTCAGCTCAGCTCTGGTTTATGATAGCGCCAGAGATTGATCCTGAGATCTTGTTGTCTCAGGCAGGCCTGAAATTTTTGTACAAGACTGGAGAGATAGCATAATAGTTATGCAAAAAGCCTTTCATGCCTTGAAGCTCTGAAGTCCCAATCTTTCTTTTTTTCCTTCTTTCTTCCTTCCTCTCTTCCTTCCTTCCTTCCTTTCTTCATTTATTTTCCCTTTTGTTGTCCTTGTTTTTTATTGTTGTTGCTATTGATGTCGTTGTTGTTAGATAGGACAGAGAGAAATGGAGAGAGGAGGGGAAGACAGAGAGGGGGAGAGAAAGATAGACACCTGCAGACCTGCTTCACTACCTGTGAAGCGACTCCCCTGCAGGTGGGGAGCCAGGGGCTTGAACCGGGATCCTTAAGCTGGCCCTTGCGCTTCGTGCCACATGCACTTAACCCGCTGAGCTACTGCCCGACTCCTATCTCAGGTATCTCTCTCCCTCCCTATCTCCCCTCCCCTCAATTTCTCTCTGTCTCTATCCATTAATAAATTTAAAAAAAATTTTTTTTAACTTTGAAAAGAGTGTCGGGTGGCACATCAGGTTAAAAGTGCATAGTATGAAGCACAAGGACCTGAGCAAGGATCTTGGTTTGAGCCTGTGGCTCCCCACCTGCAGGGAGGGTCAATTTGCAAGCAATGAAGCAGGTCTGCAGGCTTCTATCTTTCTCTCCTCCTCTTTGTTTTCCCCTCCTCTCTCAATTTCTCTTTGTCCTATCCAATAGTAACAAAAATGGAAAAATGATTGCAAGGAGCAGTGGATTCCTACTGCAGGCACCGAGCCCCAGCAATAACCTTAGAGGAAAATAAATAAATAAATAAATAAATAGGAAAAAAGGCATTTATTTTACAAATCAAGTCACAGTTGAAAGCAAAAGGGAGCTCCATGGATATCTTTACTAGTACTACAGGGCTAAAGTGAGGGAAGTATGAGATGAAACTTCTTGATCTGAAACCTACCAGATGACCTGGAAAGTCCATACTGGGCCCAATAAGCCATTTGGGACAGGAATGTGGGTACATGAGAGGGAAACGGGCACAGAGAAGCCTATACTCAGTCAAAGGTGCAGAGATGTTATATAATTGCTCTTCAAGGGAATCAGGTTTCCAATCTATACCCCAAGTGCTCCCCTTTCTCCTCCTCGAATTGACTGTCCTTTCTCTGGAACTCCTAAACTTGACCCCACTCCCTGTCCCACCCAGCCCACGATTCCCCTGACCCCACTCCCTTTCCCAGAACTCAGCTCTCTGAGCCCCCAGCCTGCGGTTCTCTCCTAGGCCTCAGCTTTTCCTGCTTTCTACTGAAACAGCAGCATCTTCTAAGCCCTGGGGGCTTCCCCAGGCCCCAGCCCTGGCCTAGAACCCGCCCGCTGCCTGCCACGCTGCCACTGCCGCTTCCTCTATAAAGGGGCCCAGGCGTCCCTGGCCCAGGGGCCCCCGCATAGCAGGTGAGACTCTCCCTTCCCCATCTCCCTGACTGCCCTACCAGCAGACTCCTCCAGTGGGCTGCCTGGCCCCTCTGCCTGCTTCCAGGTCCCTCCTGCACCTCCTATCTGGGCCTTGGTGGGTTTGGTTTTGATTCATTCTCCTCTGACTCATGACAGGTCAGTCTGTCACAAGTTGTGTTTCTATTGTGACCCCTCTCCGTTCCTTCCCAATCTCTGTTTCTCTTTCTGTCTTCCCCCACGTCCCCACTCCTGCTCACCTCGGGGTTTCTCTGCCTGCTTCTTGTCCCCTTCTCTGTCGCATGTCTCTTGGGGTGCCTGTCTCCACTGGCAGGATGCCTGCCTTCCGCACCGTGCCCCGCCCCACTCACAGTCTCTCTTCCCACAGGTTCTCCTCATGACACCACCTGGATGCGTCTACTTCCTGAGGGTGTGCTGCGGCGCCCCCCTTCTCTCCCTACTGGGGCTGCTACTGGGCCTGCCACCTTGGACCCAGGTGAGGCAGCAGAACAGAGGCTGCAGGGGTGGCCTAGCCAAACCTTGGTCCAGCTCCAGAGTACTACACACTAAGTCAACTCTGTTCTCCCATAGGGGCTCCCTGGTGTTGGCCTCTTACCCTCAGCTGCCCGGACTGCCCATCAGCACTCCCAGAAGTACTTCTCCCAAGAAAACTTCAAACCTGCTGCTCACCTTGTTGGTAAACTTCCACCTGCCCTCCCAAATGTATCACCCTCAGCTACCCTCTCACCCCACTTTCAGGCACCCCCCTAACTCTCCCATCACCAAAGCTGATCTCACCCTCAGATATCACCAGCCACTGCATGAAAACCCAACCCAGCACCTGCTGACTGAGGAGTTGAGCTCCCTGAGTCCAGACCTTTGATGTTAACCCCTCCCTGTGGCTCTTCCTAGGAGACCCCAGCACCCAGAACTCTCTGCACTGGCGATCAAACACAGATCGTGCCTTCCTCCGTCATGGCTTCTCTCTGAGCAACAATTCCCTCCTGGTGCCCAGCAGTGGTCTCTACTTCGTCTACTCCCAGGTGGTCTTCTCTGGAGATGGCTGCCAACCCAAGAACACTCCTCTCTACTTGACTCATGAGGTCCAGCTCTTCTCCTCCCAGTATCCCTTCCATGTGCCCATCCTCAGTGCTCAAAAGTCTGTGTGCCCAGGACCACAGGGGCCTTGGGTGCGCTCTGTGTACCAGGGAGCCGTGTTCCTGCTCACCCGGGGAGATCAGCTGTCCACTCACACAGATGGCATCCCCCACCTCCTCCTCAGCCCCAGCAGTGTCTTCTTTGGAGCCTTTGCTTTGTAGAAAAATCCAGAAAGAAGAAGAAAAAAAAGGTTTCTCACTTTCTCCCCAATTTATTTCCATTCTGGCCATTTCAAAGGTCACCACCACACCTCTCCTTTGATCAGTCCAGCAATTTTAATTCTTTCCTACTCATGTCACCTGGAGCTTCCAAAGGAGGCGTTCCAGGCACCCCAAGGAACCACACATCCCTGAACCACCCTATGGATTCTCAGCTGAGGATTTCAAGCCTGCCTAGAAATCCCCACCACTAGTCTGAGGAAGCATAGCCCTGCACATGGAAAGGAAGCAGACATCAGGGGAGCTTGTGTGGGTGACTGGAGGCAGGGAGGGTATATTATTTATGACAAGAAGACAATTAAATTATTTATTTATGTAGGATAGAGAGAAGAGAATTATGATGGTACATCAGAAGAAAGAGAGATAAATGTATGCCCAAGAAGTAAAGAGTGAAAGGACATCTGTACAAGGATGGCCTGGGGAGAGAAAAATGTGGGTCTGAGGGAAGAAGGGCACTAGCAAAAAAGCAAAAGGCACTGACAAGTCAGCCACTGCTTAAACTAGACACCCCATGAGGAGATGTGTGTACCTCAATAAAAACCCAATAAACTGCTTTTCTCTGAAATATTGTCTATGTGTATATTTGTTTGGGAATGGAGAAGTTCTGAGTCTCTGAAAATGGGGAGCTGGGGGTATACAAAGGTCTAAGGAGTGCCAGGGAAATATGGTAGATTTAGGAGGTAAAGTAGTCAGACCACTGCAGGGAAACAAGAATAAGCAACAAAGGGACTGAGCATTAACATCCAGTCAAGCATATATGCTACTATGTACAAGGATCCAGGCTCAAGCATCCTCGCCTCCACCTGTAGTGGGGAGGTTTCATGAGTGATGGAGAAGTCAGTCCTTCAGGTGTCTCTCTTTCAACTTGTTTATTTATTTATATTATTGCGACTAGGGTTATTTCTGGGGCTCAGTGCCTACATGCAAATCCACCAGTCCCAGTGGTTCTTTTTTTTTTTCTTTTCATTTTTTAAAAATCTTTATTTGTGTGGTCCGGGAGGTGGCACAGTGGATAAAGCATCGGACTCTCAAGCATGAGGTCCTGAGTTCAATCCCCGGCAACACATGTGCCAGAGTGATGTCTGGTTCTTTCTCTCTATCCTCCTATCTTTCTCATGAATAACTAAATAAAATCTTTTTAAAAATCTTTGTTTATTAGGGACTGGGTGGTGGCGCACCTGGTTGAGTGAATATGTTACAGTGCACAAGGACCCAGGTTTGAGCCCCCAGTCCCCACCTGCAGGGGGAATGCTTTGCAAGTGGTGAAGCAGTGTTGCAGTCTCTCCCTCTCTGTCACCCCCTTCCCTCTCAATTTCTGGCTGTCTATCCAGTAACTAAAAATAAAAATAATTAAAAAAAAATTTTTTTTCATCTTTGTTTATTGAATAGAGATAGCCAGAAATCGAGTGGGAAGGGGGTGGTAGAGAAGGGAAAGATAGAGAGACACCTGCAGCACTGCTTCACCATTTGCAAAGCTTTCCCCCTGCAGGTGGAGACTGGGGGTTCAAACCCAGGTCCTTGCACATTGCTACATGTGCACTCAACCAGGTGAGCCACAACCCCCCCTCCCCCTAGTGGCCCTTTTTACCACCTTTCCCCCCCCCTACTTTATTTGATAGGACAGACAAAAACTGAAAGAAGAGGAGAAGAGAGAGAAAGACTCCTGCAGCACTTGCTTCACCACTCATGAAATATCCACCTTTTAGGTGGGGCACAGGAGCTTAAACCTGGTAATGTGTGCACTCAACTGGTACACCACAACCTGGCTCTTCTCTTTCTTTCTATCCCTCTTTGTCTGTCCCTCTCTTACTCTATGTCTTTCACCTTCTATCAAAAAGAAAGAAAAAGGAATAATAATAATAATGACCACCAGGAGTGGTGGAGTTGTGCAGGCATGGAACCCTAGCAATAAACCTAGTAGCAAAAAAGGAAGGGGAGAGGAAAGGAGAGAAAGAAGAGAAGAAAGAGAAGAGAAGAGAAAGAAGAGAAGAGGCCAGGCGGCAGTGCACCTGGTTAAGCCATCACATTACAGTGTGCAAAGACCCAGATTCCAAGCCACCTTCATGGGGAAAGCCTCATGAGTGAAGCTGGGCTGCAGGTGTCTCTGTCTCTCTCCCTTTCTATCTCTCCTTCCCCTCTCAATTTCTTTGTCTCTATCCAATAATAAGTGAGTAAATATTTAAAAGAAAAAAGAAAAGAGTTGAGAAGACAAGGGAAATATAGGGTTCAAGGTCTGGAGGGATGGAGGTCAGGGAGCTCCTGGAAGATATGACCATGTGTACAGACTCTACAGAATGGGATTATAGGACCGGAATTTTCTAATGGGTAGTGGCCATACCAGAAGGGGCTCAGGACTATGAGGGTGGAGAATGGGGAAAACATAGTGACACAAGGTCCCTAGGGTGTGGGAGAATCACCCAGTCTGGGAGGTTGAGGAATGCAAGAGGAGATGTGGCCGCATATAAGGCTCTGATGCCCATGACTGTCTCCAGGAATCTGGCAGAAGTAGGAATTCGCTGAGGATATACTGTGGCCTCGCATTAAGAGCTATTGAAGGAGTATGGGAGAGGGATCCTGCAAAAATCAGGGTCTCCAATTTCCTTAGTGAAGACTAAAACTATTGTTGCAAGTCCCAGTCAGAATGAAAGGAGAAGGTCTGCTCTGGTGGGGGCTGTGAATTCCCAGGGTTGCTTTCACTCCCTGGGGGTTGTCCCAGACTTGTCCCTGCTATGCCCACCACTCCTTCCAGAGGCCCCATTCATGTCTCCAACCTCAAATTCCTCTTCTTTCAGTTTCTGTGCCCCCAGGAACCCAAACAAATGTCTCAAGACAGCACAGTCCCCAAACCCCTTAAAAACAACACCAAGTTTTCTCCCCATCACGAACCCAGCTTTCAGAAGCTCCTCTCATTTTTAGTTCTTTCCTCACAAGAATCCTATTTGGGGGGGGAAGGAGGCTACAGATAAGGTCTGCTACCCCCCCCCACACACACACACATACACACACTCAAAAAGTGGATATATTAGAATTGGAGGACCTCCAAGGTCCTATATAGACAATAGTGATTGTCCAGCAAGCCTACCCCTCAAAATATGAGTGCAAAGGGTAAGAAATATCCTCCATGTATGGGTGTCCCCAACTTTCCAAACCTCTGCCCCCGTGATGGAGAAGAAACCGAGACAGAAGGTATAGGGCCCACTACCGCTTCCTCCAGATGATCTCATGGGTTTCTCCACCAAGGAAGTTTTCCGCTGCTGGTTCAATCAGCCTTTCCCCCGCCCTCCTCTCACCCTACAGGCTATAAATGCAGCTGTTTGCACACCCAGCCAGCAGTAGCTCCCTCAGCGAGGACACCAGGGGAAGAGCCAGGAGAAAGAGAAGCAACTCCAGACCCCACCCCTGGAGATAACCCGAAATAAGCAGCCAGGCAATTCTCCCTCTCTACCACACACTGCCCCAGGGCTTTCCCAACTCCTAATCAGACTTGAGCACCTCTGGAAAGGACACCATGAGCACAGAAAGCATGATCCGGGACGTGGAGCTGGCTGAGGAGTCACTCCCCAAGAAGGCAGGGGGCCCTCAGGGCTCCAGAAGATGTTTATGCTTCAGCCTCTTCTCTTTCTTCCTCGTGGCAGGAGCCACCACTCTGTTCTGTCTGCTTCACTTCGGGGTAATCGGTCCCCAGAGGGATGAGGTGAGTAAACCACCAAGCTGGGTTCTTGCTCCTATCTAAAGAGCTATGGAGGAAGAAGAGGGTGAGAGATAAGGTGAAGGGAAGGGGTGTGGTGATAGGGAAGGGGAGGAAGGAAAAAATATGGAGACAGATGTATGAAGAGATGTTGGAAGAAAGAGAGGACAGAGAATTCAGGTGCCTGGCCCATGGAGGGTGTTTGCTACATATTTGTTAAATGAAAGATTGAATGAATGAGCAAGCAGATACACACATATAAAGGAAAATGTTTAGATTAATGTAGAGTGTGAGATAAGGAGAGAGGTGAGGGGGAGAGAATAAAAGAAAGGTAGCAGGGCTTTTGGCATAAGGAAGAAGATCAGTGAAAGTTGTTGAATGAAAGGATGGGTGATGGATGGATGAAGGGAGAGAGAAAACTAGGAGAGAGGGTACAAGGTAGATAAGCAGTCTAGTTATTTCTTCTTTAGAGGTGACTTGCTATAATTTTAATCCTCTTTCTTTTCCTTAACAGTTTCCAGACAACATCCAGCTAAACAACGCTCTGGCCCAGACACTCAGTAAGTGTCTCCATAGTCCACTTCTTGAAGATTCTAGATTTGGGTGGCAGTGAATGGAAAAAAATTCAAGTTTGGGTTTTAGAGAAAGAAGAATGAAGTCAAAGAAACAGGATATTTTCTGTGAAGCTAACGATCTCACTTCTCTTTGGTCTTTCTTCTCAGGATCTTCTCGAACACAGAGTGACAAGCCTGTAGCCCATGTTGTAGGTAAGAGTTCTGAGAACATGTCTAGAAATTCAAGTAGGTGAGATGGGGAGGATAGGATTCAGGGACTGATCTCAGATTGGGGTAAGAGACTTTAGAGATAATGTGAAAAGGACTTGCTGACCTGGGGAAGGGTACATCCACAGTATAGGTCTATATAAATCTTGAGGGCAGTATTCTGAATCTCATAGCCAGATGGGATGTGGGAAGAGAGTGGGGACAGGAACCGGATATCAGGGGTGGGCAGAATTTGAGGGCCAGGATGTGGGGAGTAGAATCAATGACTGAGTTATACTGACTCATTTCTCCTTCCCTTTCTCTCACCCTCTAGCAAGCATCAAATCTGAGGGACAGCTGCTATGGGAGAGTGAGGTTGCAAATGCCCTCCTAGCCAATGGCATGAAACTGACAGACAACCAGCTGGTGGTACCATTGGATGGACTGTATCTCATCTACTCTCAGGTCCTCTTCAAGGGCCAAGGCTGCCCTTCCACCCATGTATTCCTTACCCACAACATCAAACGATACGCTGTCTCCTACCAGAAAGATGTCAACCTCCTGTCTGCCATCAAGAGCCCTTGCCAGAGTGAGACCCCAGAGGGGGCTGAAGCCAGACCCTGGTATGAGCCCATCTACCTGGGAGGGGTTTTCCAGCTGGAGAAGGGTGATCGACTCAGTGCAGAGATTAACCTGCCCGACTACCTTGATTTTGATGAGTCTGGGCAGGTCTATTTTGGGATCATCGCCCTGTAAGGAGACTGGACATTCATCTTCACCTGGCTCAAATCTTTTAGTAGCCACTCCTCCACACCCCCCTCCCCTATTTATTTCTGGTTTAGAAAGGGAATTAGGGCCTCCGGGCCAGGCCCCAAGCTTGGAACTTTAAACAACAACACTTAAAACCTAGGATGTGAAGATGTATGGCCTGAACAATGGGGCACTGGCTACCACATAGAGTTCAGACTAGGGCTCCCAGAACTCACTGGGAGTCTGAAATCTGGATTCCTGAGTGCAGCCTAGGACACCTGGAATGTGCAAGTCAGGGAATCCTTGGTTCTGGTCAGAACATCTCTTGAGAAGATCTCACTTAGAACTTGACACAAGTGGACCTCAGGTCTCCCTTTCTTCAGATGTCTCCAGACTCTTCCCTGAGATGGAGAGCCCAGCCCCTCTTGTCTCCCACAGGGCCAGTTCTTTCTATTTATGTTTGCACTTGTGATTATTTATTATTTATTTATTATTTATTTATTTACTGATAAACCTATTTATTCAGGAGGTTAGTGTGTCCTGGGAGAGCCAGCAGAGGGGCTGCCTTGGCTTAGACATGTTTTCTATGAAAACGGAGCTGAACTATAGGCTGTTCCCACCGGCCTCCAGGCCTCTGTGCCTTCTTTTGCATAATTTTGTTTTAATTTATCTGATCAAGTTGTCTAAATAATGCTGATTTGGTGACCTACTGTCGCTATGTCGCTGAACCTCTGCTCCCCAGGGGAGTTGTCTTTGTAATCGCCCAACTGATCAGTGGCGAAAAATAAAGTGTGCTTGGAAGTGAAACGTGGTCTCCCTCTTGGAATGAATTCTGCACCTGCTTCTCCCTGGGGGTGGGGTGGTGGTGTCAAGACTGCTTCTTGAAGTCCTCTTTCCACAGAGTTTAAGATTCCTGGCCCTGTTCCCCTCCATGGACAGGTGGGGTTCAGGAGACCCCACAGAAAACAAAGCCCAGCCAAATGTGCCCTTCCCCCAGGAAGCTAAAGCCAGAAACCAATTACCACTCCTTCAGGGCATGGGAAATTCCAACTCTGGGAATTCCAATCCCATCGGGGAAGTCCTGCAGCTCAGGTGTTCAGGTGTTCAGATGAGATTTCCGGCTGTTGTGGCCTGAGAGATCAGGGAGGGGCCACATTCTCAGGCACCTGAATCACTGCCAAGGGACTTCCAGACATTCTGGCACAGCACTGCATTTGGTATTCGTGCTCCAAATTTCCCAACTGCACCCCCCACCCCCCTCCCCAGTCAGTTCTGTCCTAGCTGCTGCATGAGCCAATTACTGAAATTCACCTATTTGAAAAGATTTTATTTCTTTATTGTTGGGAAAGAGTGTGTATGTACACTAGAACATCACTTTGGCACATGTGATGTCGGCTTTTGAACTCAGGACCTCATGCTTCTAAGTCCAAGCTCTAGCCACTGCACCAACTCTACCCCCAGGGCCATTGAACTTCACTTATTAAATGGATATAAGAGTGCCTACCTTGTGGCCTGGCAGGTGGTGCAATGGATAAAGAGCTGGACTCTTAAGCACAAAGTGCTGAGTTTGATCCTCAGAAGCATATGTGCCAGAATGATGCCTGGTTTCAGTGCGCTCACTCTCTCTCCCTCTCTCTCTCCCTCCCTCTCTCTCTAATAAACAAGTAAAATATGTTTTCTTTAAAAAAAAGTAGGGGGTAGGGTGGTAGTGTACTGGGTTAAGTGCATACAGCATGAAACACACGGACTGGCTCAAGGACCCCACTTCAAGACCCCAGCTCCTCACCTGCAGGGGGGTCATTTTGCAAGCAGTGAAGCAGGTCTACAGGTGTCTATCTATCTTTCTTTTTTTTTTTAAAGTATTTTATTTATTTATTTATTTATCTATTTTTGAGATAAATGCAGAGAGAGAAAGACACAGTGAGAAACACCAGAGCACTGTTCAGCTTTGGCTTATGGTGGTGCAGGGGATTGAACCTGGGACTTTGGAGCCTCAGGCATGAGTTTCTTTGCATTACCATTATGCTATCTACCCCCACCCAAATGTCTATCTTTCTCTCTCCCTCTCTGTCTTTCCCTCCTCTCTCAATTTCTCTCTGTCCTATCCTACAAAAACAACAGCAACAACAATAATAGCAACAACAACATCAATGGGAAAAAAAATGCCTGTCAGAAGCAATGGATTCATAATGCATGCACCTAGCCCCAGTGATAACCCTAGAGGCAAAGAAAAAAAAAAGAAAAAGTAAAAAGAAGGTGGTGGTTGGGCGGTAGTGCAGCAGGCTAAGCACATGTGGTGCAAAGTGTAAGGACTGGTGTGAGAATCCTGGTTTGAGCCCTCGGCTCCCCACCTGCAGGAGGGTCGCTTCACAGGTGGTGAAGCAGGTCTGCAGGTGTCTGTCTTTCTCTCCCCCTCTCTGTATCCCCTCCTCAATTTCTCTCTGTCCTATCCAACAACAACAGCAATGACAACAACAATAATAATAACAACAACAACAAGGGCAACAAAATGGGAAAAATGGCCTCCAGGAGCAGTGGATTTGTAGTGCAGGCACCGAGCCCCAGCAATAACCCTGGAGGCAAAAAAAAAAAAAAGTAGTGACTATGCATATGGGACCTGTAAGAATAGAAAACGTAAACTACAACATAATGTACCCGTTTGTGGGCCCCTATAAGACCTTGCCCTCAGTGTTGAACAACAATGGTAGGGACAGCCCCATTCTCCAAAGGGAGGTTGGGCAACATACTCTACCACTAGAGGAAAATGGGTCCTGAAATTAGTGCAGCCTAGAATGTTCCTAGCCATGACCACAGCATGCAAGCTCAGACACACACACAGGGAAGCAGAAGTTACACAGGCTCCTGTGATGAATATGGGCCCCAGATCAAGTCAATGGGGTTTATAGTGAACAATATTTATACACGTTTCCCAGATTAGGGACCTATTCTCTTCCCTGATCCAGCTTTCTGGCCCTGTTTTCAACTCTGACACCATCTCCTTAAACATTACCTTCGGTCCACCTGCATGTTAGCTATCAAGCTCAGGCAAAAACTAGTAAAGTCACAGGCCTTTTGGAATATACCTAAAACGAACTCCTAGCTTTTTCCAAAATGGAGACCCCAAATCTCATCTGCTATATTCTTGCCTTTAGGTTCATGATTATTTAACAAATTGTTCTGCTTTATATCTTAATGCTTTTTCAGCCACCAAGTTCTAGATACTACTATGATGACAACCTGACTTCCCTGGGCAGATGACCTCACCAATATGTCCTAGAGCCTTGCCTTTCCAGAGCCCTGCCCCACTAGGGAAAGAGAGAGACAGGCTGGGAGTATGGATCAACTTGCCAATGTCCATGTTCAGTGGAGAAGCAATTACAGAATCCAGACCTTCCACCTTTGAACCCCATAATAATCCTGGATCCATCCTCCCAGAGGGTTAAAGAATAGAAAAGCTTTCAAGGAGGAGATGGGATATGGAGTTCTGGTGGCGGGAATTGTACCCCTCTTATCCTATGGTCTTGTCAATTATTTCCATTTTATAAATACATTTATTTAAGAAAGAGAGGAAAAGAAAGAAAGAAAGAAAGAAAGAAAGAAAGAAAGAAAGAAAGAAAGAAAGAAAGAAAGAAAACAGAAAACCTAAACTACACTGTCCAGAAGGTGGTGCAGTGGATAAAGTGCTAAACTCAAAAGCATGAGGTCTGCGTTCAATCCCTGGTATTGCATATGTCAGGGTGATGAGCTGGTTCTCTCTCACTCTCTCTTCCTAATTAATTTTAAGAGTGAAAAGCCTAAACTACATCAGAACATTTGGTATTGTAGGCACTCAGTGAATTCTGGCTTTCCTACTTTATCCATTCCCTTTTCCCCAATCATTTTATTAGGATGCAGATATTGGGTTGAGTTAGAAAGCAGGAAAAATGGCCTAAGCTGCAAAATTGGATGGGAAATTTACTAAGATTACAGGCCCAAGCGCATGAGAAAGTTCCTGAAATCACACAACTTTAGGAATAATTTCTCCAGGTTTATGACAGCAGATCTCTTGCCCTTTATCGAGAAGAATAGAATAATTATAACCGAAAGGACAACTCAACCCCGAAACCAACGGTTGAGCAGTTCTCCCTTATTGGTCACACCAAACTCCAACAACCTCAATGATAAAGTATTGACTACCGGGAGTCGGGCTGTAGCGCAGCGGGTTAAGTGCAGCGGGTTAAGCGCAGGTGGCGCAAAGCACAAGGACCGGCGTAAGGATCCCAGTTCGAACCCCGGCTCTCCACTTGCAGGGGAGTCGCTTCACAGGCGGTGAAGCAGGTCTGCAGGTGTCTATCTTTCTCTCCTCCTCTCTGTCTTCCCCTCCTCTCTCCATTTCTCTCTGTCCTATCCAACAACGACGACGACAACAACAATAATAACTACAACAATAAAACAACAAGAGCAACAAAAGGGAATAAATAAATAAAATAAAATAATTAAATAAATAAAAAATTTAAAAAAAAAAGTATTGACTACCTAATGATTATAGCAATAGTGCCCAGAAACCATAGCAACCCCACCTGAACTGAGACTGGACCAATCTAGGAACAATGACTTAGTTATGACACTTACTCAGACTTTGGGAGAGGAAATAGGAGTTGGAAGGAAAACCTCATAAAGACTTTCACCTAGAAGAGAACTAGGCAGTTCCCCGTTCTGTTCAGCTTTGGCTTCTGGTGATGCTAGGGGTTGAACCTGAGACCTTCAAGCATCAGGCATAAAGTTTTGCTATCTCCCCAGATGCTAATAAAAATTTCAAGTGTTGGCCTAGTCAGCTATTTTTACCAATTCTCTGGCTTGATGGAGGACTTCTCTATCTTTTCCATAAGCATTATTTCCTTGTCCACTGGCACTTTCTCTCTCTAGAATTCTTCCCTGAGTAAGGAATTCAAGAACCCCCTGCCCATCAGGGAGCATCCTGCCTACCGAGGAGATCCTGGTGATAGTTTTATCTCTTTCTATTTCTCAATAATGATGTTGAAGAGATGAATGCACAAAGTCCCATGTTCAATCTTCAACAACACAATGCCAGAGCTGAACTGCTTTGGTCTCTCTCTCTCTCTCTCTCTCCCTCTCCCTCTCTCTCTTTCTCATAAAAATAAAGAAAAACAAACAAACAAAAAAGCAGGGGTCAAGTGGTAGCTTATCCAGTAAAATACACACACTATTATGTGTAAGAACCAGGGTTCAAGTCTCAAGTCTTCACATAGTAGAACCTACAGGAGAAGCTTCAGAAGTGGTAGAACAGTGCCGTGGTGTCTCTCCCCATTTTTCTCTCTCTATTTTTCTCTGTATTTCATCATCTTTTTTTTTTTTTTTTTTTTTGCCTCTAGGGTTGTTGCTGGGGCTCGGTTCTGTGCCTACACTACTAATCCACAGCTCTTGGCAGCCATCTTGTTTCTCTTGCTGCTGTTGTTGCTTATTGTTGTTGGATAGGACAGAAAGAAATCCAGAGAGGAGGGGAAGACAGAGAGGGGGAGAGAAAGATAGACACCTGCAGATCTGCTTCACCACTTGTGAAGTGACCTCCTGGTAGGTGGGGAGCTGGGGGTTTGACCCGGGATCCTTGCGCTGACCCTTGCATTTTCCACTATGTATGCTTGGCCTGATACACTATAGCCCAAAGCTGTCAGGAGCACTCATACAGCCCAGTAATAACCCTACTGGCTAAGTAAATAAATAAATCCTTTTGTCTAGGGAGGTTGCTCAGCAGCAAAGCATAGGTCTTGCATGCATGAAGAGACAGAAGATAGAAACAGGCTGGGGGTATGGATCAACCTGTCAATGTCCATGTACAGCAGAGAAGCAATTGCAGAAGTCAGTCCTTCCACCTTCCACATCCTGTACAGATCATCGGTCCATTCTCCCAGAGGGATAAAGAATAGAGAAACTACAACAAGGGCAACAAAAGGGAAAATAAATAATTTTTTTTAATTTAAAAATTTTAAAAAAAGAATAGAGAAACTTTCAACAGAGGGGAGAGGATATGGAACTCTGGTGGGAATTGTATGGAATTGTACCCCTGTTATCTTACAATCTTGTTAATCATTATTAAATCACTAATAAAATAAATAAATAAATTTTTTATTGAGAAAAAGAGAAGAAAATAAAAATCATGGGTCATGCTTTGTATGTGTGAGATCATGGGTTTGATCCTCCACCAAAATACAAAGGGTATGTGACCAAAAAGTTCACCTGGATAGTGTGCCCACTTTGTCATGCACACAAACCACACTGCCCCCCCCCCCCGCCACTGCATTAGAAGAAGCTTCAGTACTGTGGTGTCTTCCCCTCTTTGTTGTTATATCTGTCTCCCTCTCTATCTGAAAAAGTCCAGAGTAGTGAAGGTTTGTAAATAAATAAATGGGAAAAAAAAAACAGGACTAAGGGGGTCAAGGATCTCTATGTCAGCTTGTTCTGTTTTTGTTCGTTGTTATTATTGCTTTTTGATTTGGTTTGGTTTGGGTTTTAATTTTTTGATAAAGGATGTGGGGATGTAAGGCAGTGAGCTAAGTAAAGCACCCTCTCTAGACAGCCAGGAAGGCTCTTCTAAAGCATAGTAGTTATGCAGAAAGATCTTTGTTCCTGAAGTACCAAAGTTTCCAGGTTCAAACCTTATTACCACCAGAAGCCAGAGTTTAGCAGTGCTCTGGGAAAGAAAGAAAGAGAAAGGGAGAAAGAGAGAAAGAAAGAAAGAAAGAAAGAAAGAAAGAAAGAAGAAAAGAGAGAAAGGGAGAAAGAGAAGAAGGAAGGAAGAAATGTAATGAAGTAACAAAGAGGGAAGGGAAGAGACGGGAAGGGAAGGGAAAGGGAGGCACCCCCCACTCTAGCTCAGAAATTAGGCTTCCCTTTCTGGGTTGCCAAGCAGGGGGAAACCATGGGGTTTGCTGCAAGGGTGGGGTGACCTAGACAGGGTGTGAATCCTCCTCTGCTTCTTCTAGCCTGGAGATGGAAGTCAGTCTTGAGGTGAAGGAGCTGCTGTTCCTAACCCCAGCAACCCCACACTTTTCCTCTCATGGGAAGGGGGCCTGATGTGTGAAGCAGGGGGAGAATTTAGCATCTCAACCTTGGCAGGGTCAGGTGGCATCAGCTTACCCTCCTCCCCAGGTTTCCAAATATCTTCATGCACTATTTCTACCCAAGTTCTCTCTCAAATACCTAACGATTCCTTAATCTTCTGTCTACACATTCCATAAACTGGGTTCTTTCCTTGAAGGGGTGCTGATTATAGTAGTTAAAGGGACCTTCAGGCAACCAACAGGAGAGAAGAGCTGGGCCACTCCAGAGTTTATTCCTCAACTAATCAGATTTAATCTATGACTGAGTGGTGCTAATCTCCCCATATAGTGAGTCCTCTCACAGTTGAGAGGGACCAGGGATACAAGAGAAAAGAGTGCACTGTGGAGCCTGGTAGGGAGCTTGTAACTCTGAGAGAATCACAGTGCTTGGTCATTTGAGATATCTTTTCTGCTACATTTCAGCTGACTGCTAAGGTCATAGAATATGTATATGTTGGGGGAGGGGTGTCTGCAAACCTTTATACCAGGCAGCAGAGGCCCTATGAACTGTTAATGAATTGTTTTGACCAGAAAAATGCAAAGAATATATAACCAACACGTGTCCCAATTAACACCAATTAAAGACACTTTATTTCTTGTCTTTCTTTCTTTCTTTCTTTCTTTTTTTTTCACCAGAGCATTGAACCTAGGTCTTTGGAGCCTTGGGCACAACCATTTTGTTATATATTTTGCATAACCATTCTTATCTATTCCTAACCCACCCACTCCCAACTCACTACCCCTGCTTACTGCACCCCAAATGAAGACACTTCAGCTTCTCAGTACCTATGCTGGCTGCACCAAAGTTTGACATTCTTTATTATCATCAGGCTTGAAAACAGTTTTTAAACAGCCTCCTATATTTTCCCAGCTGTGAGGTCCACGTTGCCGGGATCCTCAGTATCTGGGCTGTTTCACACAAGTCCACCAAGTAGTTGTTTTTCCTCAAGTGGAGGGCAGCCTTCACCCCACCATCACCGCCCCAAAGAAGGTCTTCCCTCTTCTGTAGTCCACCATGTTGGGGTGACTGATGTTGACATAAACCCTCTCACCCTTCCGGAGCTGCACCAGGCCCCCAAACCCTACGCTCGTGTACCACAGGGGCCCGTAGTCCTGCCGCTGGGCTGGGTCCAAGACCGCGGTCACGCTCTCGGCGCCCTCCATCAGCAGCTCATCAGTCCCGGGGCCGTAGGCACCCCCCTCCCGGTACAGCCGGCTGCTCAGCGTGACCGAGCGGTGGGCGGAGGACCGGCCAGCAGGAGGCGCCCGACCCCGGTAGCCGATGTGACAGTAGAGGTAATAGAGGCCGTTCTGCGGGAGCGCCAGCCTCTGGGCGCCCGAGAACTCAGTCCCGCTCCTCAGAAATGCCTCTTCATTCTCTGTCTCCCACCCGAGCCCTTGCTCTGTGATCCAAGCGCCTGTGGAGAAACGAGACCAGAGGCTCTCCCGAACCCGATCCTGAGAGGAAACCCTCCCCCTCGCCCGACCCCGAGCTTCTGGAGGGTGGACGTGAAGAGGAATGGCGGAGGGTGGGGTGGAGGAGCCGAGGAGGGAAAGAGTGGAGGGATGATATGATGCTCCTCCCTCTGCGATACTTATTGCATATGGGGACTGAAGACATTTGGGTGACCCAGGCTGGATTTTCCCTGTTCCTGGAGGAAAGCAAGCTAGAATGCCAGGAGGAGTGGAAGGAATGGCACTTTGGGGGAGCTAGAAGTCCAGAAGTTCATCAGAAACCGAGCATGCAGTAACAGAGCAAGGGGACTCAGTGCACATGGGGACTGGCAGGAACCCTGCACTCTTCTATGGGAATCTTACCTATAAGATGTGCAGCTGGGAGCCCAGGGCTGAGATCTGGCTCTGCTGTCTTTTCTGGCAACTCCTGGGATCCTGGAAGGGGCAAACAGTCCACTATTGGGGGCAGGGCAGCCACTTATTTATGGATCCCCTGGGAAGACAGAGCCCAGGAATGAGGCAGCTGGTTTCCTAGAGGAAGAGAATTCCTGGGGACTTGGATGGACGGGAGCTGGAAGTCCTTGTGGGGCTGGAGCAGGGGGAGGGGTTGATGGTCTCCTCTTACCCAATTGCTGCTGGGCTTGTGCCCCTGGGTCAGCAATCCTGGTTACCTGGGTGGGTGGGGGTCACAGTGCCCAGAGATCAGTCTCAGCTGATACCAACCCTCCCCCTCCCAGCACAAACCTAACTCCATGTCTGAGGTTTCTCTCAGCAGCCTTATCCCCAACACACATCTCCCAATAAAACAGCAAGCAAGGCATCAGTACTTGGAAAGAGAGACAGAGACCCAAGTGTCCGTTAGTAGAGGAGGACAACTAGCAAGGGGCTTGAAGACATCAGGATACAATAGCATCACAGGAGCCTAGAAAGAGAGGCAGCAGAGACTGACAAGACACTCCACCAGAGAGACACCCAAGTCATCTGAGATGAGTCATGAGACCCCCCCAGAGGTAAGTGATATAAACAATATACAACGCTCTTTGTGTTGCAATCACTTACCAGTCCTTCCTGCTCCTGAGGCACCAAGATGAGCACAGCTAGGACAGTGATGGGCACAGCTAGCAGTAGGGTCACCAGGGAAGTGGCTCCTGCCACAGCCAGCAGGAGGCAGCTCTTCCCCTGGGACTTCCTACCCCGTTCCTCCAGCACCACTGCCTCCATTGAGAGACTGAGCTAGGACAAGGGCAGAGGGGCTTTCATACCTCATGGGCGGGGCCACCCCCCCCCCCATAGACACACACCTGGCAGGGACTTTCCAACACCCTTACTCCCCTCACCCAGCTTCCTGTTTACGCAGAGCTGGGGTGAGGCAGCTAGATGTCTGAGTTCTCTGAACTGGGGAAGGAGTTGGTGTGAAGAAATAGACTTTCAGGGTAAAGATAGAATTTTCAAGATCTTCTAGCATAGTAGGGAGGTAAACTGAGGCCCAGGAAGGGAAGGTAGCTTGCAGAAAGTCGTGCAGATAAGCTAGAAGAATCTAGAATTCCAGACTTCCATTGCAGTCTGCATTCTTCTACACCCCAAAGATGGGTTTTGGAGGGAAAGCTGTGTCCATTCTCTGAGGTCAGGGGCTAAATAGAGAACAAATCCTGAGGTCTTGAGGTATGGATGCCTGGATCGCTGAGAAGAGCCTATCCCTATACTGGGCCGCCCTACTCCTCCCATTCCCTTGCTTAGCTCTAACCCCCAGAGATAGGTGAGAAAAGCAGAACTGAAGGGGGCCTCACCCTCGCCACTGATTCTTGAGATCTCAAGGAAGGATGGAAATGGAGCATCACCTTCCTTGCTATCCTAAGTACAGGCAGGAGTGTATGAGGCATGCCCCACCCTCAAAGAGTTTCCCAGTCTAGAATGAGTCCTGTCCTCAATAGGTGCTCACTAAATGTTCATAAATAAGTGAAGACAAATGAATAATGTGTTAACAAAGCAAAGATGTTAGGATCAAATTAATGGTATGGTAGGCAGATCGGAAGAAGTTGAAAGGACAATGGAGAAAATCTATAGAAGACAAAGTTATGTCCAATGGTCTCCCTTGTTAATGACATCTCTGTGTGTTTCAGTGATGATGATAATAGTAAAGCTAACGTACAAATAGCAGCTAGCATGTGCCTGCCACTGATTTATATACTTTATATGTAACAATTACTTTGTATTTATCTACTTATTTATTTTACCACTGAATTGTTCAGCTCTGGCTTCTGTTAGTGCCAAGACTGAACCTGGGGCTTCTGGTGCCTCAGGCATGAAAGTCTTCTTATTTAACCATTGTGTTGTCTCTCCACTCTTAGAATTATTATTTTAATCCTGACAAAGACAGTAAGAGGAAACTAAGGCACAGAGATATGTAGGATCTTGTGGCAGATCACACAGTCATGATCTGAACCCAGACTATCTGACTCCAGGGCCAGGCCCACAAGACACTTTGTTTGTTTTTGTTTTTCCCTTTTGTTGCCCTTGTTGTTTTATTGTTGTGGTGGTTGTTATTGTTGTTATTGATGTTATCATTGTTAGATAGGACAGAGAGAAATGGAGAGAGGAGGGGAAGACAGAGAGGGGGAAAGAAAGATAGACACCTGCAGACCTGCTTCAAGCCCGTGAAGCAACTCCCTGCATGTGGAGAGCCAGGGGCTCAAATCAGGATCCTTCCGCTGGTCCTTGCACTTCGAACCACATGCCCTTAATGCGCAGCACTACCTCCGATTCCCCACAAGACACTTTTAAGACAGAATACATGTTACCATGTGCAAGGACCTGGGTTCGAATCCCTGCTCCCCACCTGTGCGGGGGGGTGGGGGGGAGACTCTCATGAGAGGTAAAGCAGGTCTGCAAGTATTTCTCTTTCTCTCTCCCTTTCTATCTTTCCCTCCCCTCTCAGTTTCTCTCCATCCTATCTAATAAAAAAAGGAAAGAAAAAAGGGGAAATAAAGGAAAAAAGAAAAAAGGGGGGGGAGAAATATGGCTTCCGGGAGCAGTGGATTTATCTACAGGCACTGAGCCCCACAGATAGGCCCTGGTGACAAACAGAGAGAGAGAGAGAGAGAGAGAGAATGCTACGGTGACTCAGGAGGATATACAGTAGATAAAGTGCTAGAGTTTCAAGCATAAGGGCCCGAATTCAGTCCCTGGTATCACAAGTGCCAGAGTGATGCTCTGATTTTTACTCTTTCTTTTTTTTTTTTTTTTTTGCCTCCAGGCTTATCTCTGGGGTTCGGTGCCTGCACCGAATCCACTGCTCCTGGAGGCTGTTTTCCCCATTTTGTTGCCTTTCTTGTTATTGTTGTTGATTTTTACTCTTTCTCATCACTCTCATTAGTGAATAAATTAATAAAAAAAAAAACCCAGAATACTAGGAGCCCAAAAGGTGGTACAATGGATAAAATCTTGGTCTCTAAATCATGAGGTTCAAGGTTTAATCCCCAGAATGGCACATACCAGAATGATGCCCAGCTTTTCTCAATCTATCTATCTCATTAATAAATAAATAATTAAATACTTTTTGTAAGATGTTGGAGTACTGGAGACCAGGGGTGTATCTCCAAATAAAACACATTTCATATTTTAGATGTGAAGATGGGTTAGATCCCAGTCACCAAAAATTAACTACTAACTTCATATTTGTGCATACCACTGTATGTGGTATATTTTGCTTTCCTCAATACCTCCCAAAAAAAGAAAAGGGGAAATGAATATTGTATTTGAGTCAATTATAAATATGGTAAAGAGGCAAAATGTAGTAATGTTTGAGACTTTGAAAGGTATTAAAAAAAAGATATATTGACAGATATGTGATAAAGTAAATACACTAATAGAAATACATAAAACACTAATTGTATGTATTGCACCAAAGTAAAAGACTCTGGGGTGAGGGAAAGTTCAGGTCCTGGAACATGATGGCAGAGGAGGACCTGGGGTGGGATAGATTGTTATGTAGAAAACTGAGAAATGTTACACATGTACAAAGTACTGCATTTTACTGTCAACTGTAAACTATTAATCCCCCCAGTAAAGAAAAAAAATTCTATCAGTAGCAAAACCTGAAATAATTGCATTGGGGGACACTGACTAAGATTATTGCTTGATGATAAAAATGTCATCTATATCATGTTTTTATACAATCATCTTTTTAAATTGTGTACATAGCTAAAGGAAAATCAAGTTCCTCTAAATATTCAATAACAAGTATTCCACCTGATTTTTCTTTGTGGTTCAGTGAGTTTGGTTGTTCATTAAATGTTTTGTTTTGAGAAAGAAAAAAAAAAAACACTGACTGTAGAATCTGGGTGATAGGGATATGTTCCCTGTAAAACTCTTTTTTCTTTCTGTATGAACTTTTTAGTAATAAAACGAAAAGAAAAAAAAACCCAACAAAAAGCACTGAACATTGTCTTGCTATACCTCACGGGAAACACTGTGGGTGGCAGGGAGGAGGAAGTAATAGAAAGCTCCTAAATTTGAAGAAGAAGTGGAAATGTGTGTAGATTCAAGCATATGGATTCTTCCTTACCTCTGGTCTAGCCATAAATTCCCCAGCCTTCATTCTCCTCAAAGAATAGGTAGACCAGATGCGTAACTCTCCAGTCTCCATCTCCTTTCAACCACAGTGCCACCACAAAGTCTCTGTCCAAAGGGCCTTGCACCACTGCCCTTACTAATGTGTATGACTAGAGAATGCTGCCAGCTGCAGGAAGTTCACCTGCCTCGCCCTCACCTCCTTTCTCAGCACCAATTGTCAACACTTTTCTGTCCTCGCCTAGCAATAGTGCTCATGTCATCTAGTGTGGCTGACTCTGACTGTTGTGTGTTGCTCAGTAAGCCAAGGAGCTTGCTGTTTACAACCCCAGAGCACCAGGCAAGTCACCAAATTCTCAGTCTGATGTGGGAACCAGGATGTGTGTCTACATATATATAGCAGGGTCATGGTCTCTCAGCAAATGCATTGTGAAGGATAATTGGGAGCAAGTTCATCAAGGGAAACACCAGAAAGAGATGTAGATTCACTAGCTCCTTGCAGGATCGATAGGATGGCTGAAGCTGGGGAGAGTGGGAGTATAGGCTTAGTTCTAGTTCCAAGAGTCTGAAAGGAAAGATGTTGTAACTCAGCCCTCAAACTCTAACTTCCTGTCCCAACGATTGTGGGGTGGTGCTCAGGCTGAAGGAGAAGCTAAGGCTAAAGCGGGGGGGGGGGGGGGGGGGGGGGGCAGGGGGATGGGCAGAGATGTCTGAAGTGGTCACACTCCTCCCCACCCAGTAGCTCTACCAGTTGTTCCCCCTGTAAGTTATTGACTAAGAGTCTGGGACCCTGGTGGGGAGAATGGCATGTGGTGGGTGTACAGAAGGGGCAGTCACACCCAGAATGAACAGAGGCCACAATGAAGGAAGAGAGAGTATGACTCTGACGTCCCCTAGGCCACATGCTCTGTTCAGCTTTTGCCACTGCTCACCAAAGAAAATAAAACAATTCACTTCTGTGGTCACTGCCCCTTAGGGCTACCTCCTCCCCATCTGTGCTTCTGCCCCCACCCCACACACACCCTGGCATCCTCTAGAAACCAGGAAAGACTCAGTTTCCAGCTCCTGGGCAGTGCATACAGGTGTAGTCAGCAGCCCTTTCTTTATCCTCAAACAGGAACCAGTGGTTAAAGGACAGGAAGTGCCTGAGGGGAAGTTGTGGGGCCCAAACACTCATGCCCCACTTTAGCCCTAGCAATTTTTTGTTTGTTTGTTTAATTTTTTTTGGTATTATCTTTATTTATTTATTTATTGGATAGAGACAGCCAGAAATAGAAAAGGAAGGGGATGATGGGGGGGAGAGAGACACCTGCAGCCCTGCTTCATCACTTGTTAAGCTTTCCCCCTGCAGATGGGGACCAGGGGCTGGAACCCAAGTCCTTGCACATTGTAACATGTGCACTCAACCAGGTGAGCCACCACCTGGCCCCAGCCCTAGCAGTTTTTACCTGGGGAAAGCAGCTCTCCGTTCCAGCCCAGCAGGCCTGGGGGAGGGACTATCTTCTGAGTTGTGGGGCTGAGGAGATCACCAGAGGCACTGAATAGCATTCTCCCTATTTTTCCACCAGACCCTCCCTGCTACCACTCCAGATCCTGGCTCTTCCTCCAACTGCCCCTTCACCTAAACTTAGAACTATTGAGGGTTGGAGAGGCTTCTAGGAACCTCCTGCTCAGCCTAGAACAGAGAAAAGAGGTGGACTCTGGAACTAGACAGGGCTGGTTTCAAACCTTATCTCTTCCACTCCTAGGCTAGATGTCCCTGCAAGAATTCAGGCTCCAGTCTCAGGTTCCTCAACCAACGAATGCAGTAGCTGAAAATCCTATGCTGTGGGAATGAGCAGTGATGAAGGGAAATGCCCAGCTCAGGATTGGCAAATAAATAAGTCTCCACAGTGCAGGAATGGTTGTAACAGGGGCCCCAACACTTTACAAATGAGGAACTCAAGGCACGTGACTCACCCCAGGCCTTTCAGCCAAACCCAGCAGGAGCTAAATTTCCTAACCTTCAGGCCAGTCTTTGGTCTCCAACCTAATGGCAACTTGTAAGAGCTGGACAACCGGTAAGATTACCCTCCACACAGGGAAGGCTGAGGGTGCACAGGAAGTGGTGGGTAAAAAAGGGTATCTTGGGCTGGGAGATAGCATAATGGGTATGTAAAATATTTCTATGCCTGAGGCTATAAGGATCCCAGGTTCAATCTCCAACACCACCCTAAGCCAGAGCTAAGCAGTGCCCTGGCCTCTCTCTTTCCCTCTATATCTCTCATTCATTTTAAAAAAATGAACAAATAATTTTTTTAAAGTGGCATCTTCAGGGGCTATAGAGATAGCTCACCCGGGAGGGCACCTGTGTTGCCATATGGGCAACCCAGTTTCAAACCCCCAATAAGCCACACGGGAGTACTATAGTACTAGGACAAACTTCAGTGCTGTGGTGTCTCCCCTTCTTTCTTTTTTTTTTTTTTGGGGGGGGGAACCTTTTGGTATAGACCTGAAGACCTGCTAGACAAATTCTAAAAGAGTTGTAACATGTCTCTCCCTCTTTCTTTAGCTCTAAAAAAAATAATAATAAAAGTGGTATTTACCATTTCTGAGTAGGTGTTCAGGGCCTCTCATGACTAGTCGGTACAGGAGGGAGACCCAGAGGTGGCCGGGATAGCTGTGGGAAGCCTCTGAGGAGGTGAGCAGTCTCAGGTGTGAGTGAGGTACAAGATGAGGGATGGATACTCTTGATAGGCAGCGAGGCAGAAGGATCTGGGGAAAGCACGTCTAAGAGCTTTTCTGTCCCTGAGACTGTTAGAGAGGGGAGCTGAGACTTCCATTCCAACTAAGGATCTGGGGTAAGCTGAAGAGGGATGTGGGCCCTGTAACCATCACCCTTTCCCCCTACAGATCTATGTTTTACTGTATCTTATGGAGCATTGGGAGGGGTCCTGCTCCTAATTGTGGTCCTTCTATCCGTATGTCTGTGTTGGCTCCATCGGAGAGGTAAGCCCTACCCCTACGTCCCTCACCTATGCACAGCAATGCCCCTATTGCCCCTGCCCCAAAGTCTCCCCATTGGACCTGATGTGCAAGGTGAGGAAGGTGACAGAAGAAAGGATGTCCAGAGAGAGAGAGGCTGGGGTTTTGACCATGGGGGCCACAGGGAAGTCTGCAAGTATGGAAACACCCCTGGGGGGGAGACTAATAAAGAAGCTGGAAGTCACAGTGGGAGGGCAGGACCACACTGAACTGCTGCTTTTCTTTCAGTGAGGAGGCTGGAGAGGAGCTGGGTGAGTCTGGGGGTAGGGCAAGGGGTGATGGGGTGACCAGAGGGAGCTGAGGGCAGAGATGGAGAGCAAGAGAAGAGAGGTAAAAGGAGAGCATGAGAGAGACAGAAAATAAGAGAAAGAAAGCCAGAAAAAGAAGATGGAAAAGAAATGCTATAGAGCCAGGAAGAAGGAAGGAAGGAAGGAAGGAAGAAAGAGAGAGAGAGAAAGTGAAATGAGAGAAAGATGAAGATCTATGGCCCATGATGTGGTACAGTGGATAAAATATTGGACTCTCAAGCATGTGGTCTCAAGTTTGATCACCAGCATCTAATATGCTAAAGTGATGCTGTGGCTCTCTCCTTCTCATTCATTAATAAATAATAAAATAAATATTTAAAAACTAGATGAAGGATGAGAAAGATAATCATAGCACAAGAAAGTAAAAATAAGAGAAAAAACAAAATAAAAAATAAGAGAGAAAATAAGTGTGAGATCAGTGGAAAAACAGAGACACACAGAGAAGGACCATGAGAAAAACCAAACAAGAGCCTGTGCTTGCAGGAGGAATAACAGAAAGAGTTAAAGAGAAGAGAGAGGAGGGAGAAAGGAGAGAGGAGCCTGGAGGGAGGGTTAGAGTGAAGGAAGGAGTGAAAGGAGAGGAAGAGAGGTAAGGAGGTGGGGTGGAGCAAGAACAGACCCTACGGGGAAGCCTCCAGGGTGACCTCTCACCTCACACCTTATGCCCTGACCTCTCACCTCACACCTCTTGCCCGGCCCAGTCCCAGCCTTCAGAGCAGGAGCTCCACTATGCATCTCTGCAGAGGCTGCCTGACAGTGAAAGAGAAGGCATCAAAGAGGACCCCAGTGCTGACTACGCCTGCATTGCCCAAAACAAAGCCACATGACAGGCCCCAAATGACTCCCTCAACCCAGGGGTGCCTGCCAGAGTTGTCTTATGGTTCACCTAATAAAAGCCTTTGTCTTGCAGGCACAGGGTCCTGGGTTTTTTCCACATCATCATGCAAAATGTCAGAACAGTAATTTAATCTCATAATATCCAAACTTAATTAAAAAAAATTTTAAAGTCTATGGTCTCATCACCTTCTGTGTCTCAGGCTCCTCAGTCTAGCTCCAACCTCCTTCTAATATAGCTACAATCAAGCTGTAAGCAACTTTCTCTCCACTCACTCTGGAGTTTACTAAGTGAAAGAGGGTATTTAGGGTCCTGAGCTTCCCTGAGAGCCAGACAGGAGCATCTGTCTTTGAGCAGTTGAGCAGGATTTATTGCATCTGATCCTCCTCACCTCTCAAGAAATTAGACCTCAGTCTCTTGGGCCTGAGTGTATTGAATCCCATGCTAACGGTGGGAAGGGGCTCTGGGCATCAAAGCTGGGACACTCCCTTGCTGCACCTTCCCAGGCCAAACATAATAGAAGAGTCCAGAATTGAGGGAACCCAGAGGGGGTACACACAGGCATCTGGAAAATGAAGAAGGAACATACAAGACTCACAAAGGAGTTAGCTGTAGGGCACAAAGGGATTTATTGGAATCTTCTGAAGAAAGCTGGGATCCCTCGGATCTGAATCACTCCACTCATCAGAGGCCATTCAAGGAAGGGTTGTGTGATCCCATGTGACAGCGACCTGGTGGGAGACACAGGAGTTGCTGAAGGCTTCCTCCTCCTCCTCTCTTTGTTTCTGTCTCTTGACCTCTAATTCTTATCACGGCTCTTCCCATCCCTTCCACTATTGCCCCAACTTTGTTACTCACATTTGCCTTGGTAATAGATGGTGCTGCCCATTACCACAGAGAGAAAGCTGAAAGCATAGAATCCCATTCGGAGGAGGAGGAGGTTTGTGCTGGATGATAACCACTGTGGGTCTACATGTGGGCAATAGAGAAGAGCTTGGGAAAAGTGGCCAGAGAAAGAGTAATGCCCAAGCTCAAGAAGAAACATTGGGAAGAACTTCTAAATGCCAAAAATGCTGAGCTGATGCCTCACCTTTCTCTATCACCAGCAGAGTCCCATTCCCTGTTCCAGTACCCAGGCCTAGAACCTCCACTCTGCACACATAGACTCCTGTATCATGGCTTCGGGCATCCCAGATGTGCAGCTCAGCCTGGTGGTCCTTGAGGAAACGGGAAGATACAAGAGGGACCAAGCGGCCCCTGAACTCTGGGGTCCCATTATTCACCTCCTTCCCTAGGGCCACCTTATCTCGGTACCATGTGACAGAACCGATGGCCAGTTTCCCTTGGCTGGCATTGAAGGAGCAAGGCAGGATGGCAGCTTTGCCTTCCTGGATATGAATCTCAGGAGGCTGAGACACCCATAGAGTGCAGGATCCTAGCAATAGAGAGAAGAACCAAAGACATCTTAGTTACTGCAAAGAGAAAAAACAAGATAGCTTGCAGTAGAATAGCCCAGCTGTCCCATCACCTGTGAAAGACCCAGAGGGACAAGCACTTTGGGTGGTTCATTAAGCCTTTTCCTCTTTAACAACATAATTTCTCAGCACAGCTTATTGACTAGGTTATTACATACTGTTCCATACTATCTCTTACCCTCACATTCTATTGTCATTCTCCAATTACATTTATTCATTGTTAATTAATATATTGATGTAATCTACCCTGCCATAATGAAGTTGAAACCAGTTAATGAATATCACTGCCTAGTTAACCCATATCACTAATTACATTATTCTAAATAGTATTTTAATGACATTCTTTTTTAAAAAATATTTATTTATGAGAAAGATAGGAGGAGAGAGAAAGAATCGGACATCACCTGGTACATGTGCTGCCAGAGATTGAACTCAGGACCTCATGCTTGAGAGTCTAATGCTTCATCTAATGCACCACCTTTAAGACCACTTTAATGACATTCTATTGTGTATGATTCTTGCCATTTTTGCTTTTATTGAGAGTATTAACTAAATCTTCAGGTAGAGAAATGACTATAAGTTGAGATCCCCATTTAACTCATCCAAATCAATAAACTAAACCAGTTACTAAAGTCCCTGATTAAACTTTCTAGTTAGTGGAATTTACTAGTTATTCATCTTTTTCAGCAGTTCTGAAAGTTGACAACTCAGTGAAACCATCTGTAATGATTGATAAAGCATATTCCTGGGCTCCACCCCCAGGATTTCTTAGTGGTGCCTGAGAATTCGCTCAAGTTCCCAGTGGATGTTGAAGCTGTGGGTTTGAAGTCCACATTGCATTTAGTTAATGAATATGTTTGACAGCTAAGATCTCTCATTTAATTAAAATCAGTTTCACTAAGAAACTTATCTTAGATATAATTAGGTTTTCAACACTCCTAATTATATCTAAACCTCAGATGATAAGCCTTGTTTAAATGGCTTAGTAAATTTATCAAATTAAAACTTATACCTTAAAAATAATTCACTCTTGGGGGTAGGGCAGTGGCTCAGCGGGTTAAGGGCACATGGTGCGAAATGCAAGGACCAGTGTAAGGATCCTGGTTCTAGCCCAGGCTCCCCACCAGGGGGGTCGCTTCATAAGCAGTGAAGCAGGTCTGCACGTGTCTCTCTTTCTCCCCCTCTCTGTCTTCCCCTCCTCTCTCCATTTTTCTCTGTCCTATCTAACAACGACAACATCAACAACTACAATAATAAAACTACAACAACAATAAAACAAGGGCCAAAAAAAAGGAAAAATAAATAATAAAGTAGTTCACTTTTCCATTTAAATCCCTTTCTCTTTCCATTTTTTTAAACCAACTTTATTTTATTAGGAATATGTCTAAAAAGAAAAGAGTACTAGAATGGATGTCAGAAGGTGATTCAGCGGAAGTTGGGCGGTAGCACACCGGGTTAAAAACGTGGCACAAAGCACAAGGAAGGGCGAAACCATTCCGTTCGAGCCCCCGGCTCCCCACCTTGAGGGAGTTGCTTCACAGCCGGTAAAGCAGGTCTGTAGGTGTCTATCTTTCTCTCCCCCTCTTTGTCTTCCCCTCCTCTGTCTCCATTTCATTCTGTCCTATCCAACATCAGTAACAACAACAATTAAAAAAAGCAAGTGCAACAAGAGGGAAAATAAATAAATATTAAAAACATATATTAAAAAGTATATATATTAAGGGAGCCTGGCGGTAGCGCAGCGGGTTAACGGGTTAAATGCAGGTGGCGTGAAGTGCAAGGACCTGCGTAAAGATCTGGGTTCGAACCCCCGAGTCCCCACCTGAAGGGGAGTTGCTTCACAAGCGGTGAAGCAGGTCTGTAGGTGTCTATCTTTCTCTCCCCGTCTATGTCTTCCTCTCCTCTCTCCATTTCTCTCTGTCTTATCCAACAACAACAATATTAACTACAATAATAAAGCAACAAGGGCAACAAAAGGGAATAAATAAATAAATAAATAAAAGTCTTAAAAATATATATATTTTTAAAAAAGAAAGTGATTCAGCTGGTAACATAAAGACATAGAAGGAACTATAAATTGGCTTTGGAGAACCCCAACTGCTCCCACTCTCCTTTCCTTACCATTCACCCAGGATTCAATGTTCAGCCCAAACCGAGCCTTCTCTCTTGGCACATCTATATCCAGCCTCCTCAGTCTTTCCTCCTCCCAAACCTCACATCCCTCCAGTTCTTGGCAGAAAACTCTGTCACCTGAATGGATCATGATAAAGATGAGCAACAGTCTTCGGGTCATGTCCAAGGGCATTCCAATTGGCAAGGGGGCTGCGAGCCGGGAGGTCTGGCTGGCGGAAGAACAACCCACTGTTTGTGATCAGGCTTTTTGTCACCAAATGGTGGTGGGGAACTTCCTATGAAACATAGGATCACATATCACTTACCAATGATCTCAAATGCCAGAGACTTTGAGCATCAAATGCGTATATCCCCAAAAACAGAAGATGCTACTGATGGCACTATCTAGTTTGCTAGGAGAAGGAGCAGCAAGTGGGCAGGTTGCTAAACTTTTTGAATAAGAGGATGGTGTTTAGATAACAGTTAACTCTAGGGTGAATGGGCAAGCGAGACCAGGATGTGGTTCCCCCAACTTATGATACTTAAGATTTTTTTTTTTGCCTCACGGTTATTGCTGGGGCTCGGTGCCTGCACCACGAATCCACTGCTCCTGGAGGCCATTATTTTCCCCCCTTTGTTGCCCTTGTTGTAGCTTTGTTGTTGTTATTATTGTTGTTGTTGATGTCTTTCGTTGTTGGATAGGACAGAGAGAAATGGAGAGAGGAGGGGAAGACAAAGAGGGGGAGAGAAAGACACCTGCAGACCTGCTTCACCGCCTTTGAAGCGACTCCCCTACAGGTGGGGAGTAGGGTGGGGGGAGAGGCTCTAACCCGGATCCTCACGCCGGTCCTTGCACTTTGCACCACGTGCACTTAACCCGCTGCACTACCGCCCAACCCCCATTCTTTACTCAGAATAAGCCTCAGTAGCCCTGATGGGCCCAGAATTAACCTACTTCCCTGACTTAATTCATTCCATCAAGTCTTACCTTACCCCAGGGCTGTTCTAGAAATTCTATAATTGAGACTAGGAGAAACAAGGTGATTGGCGAGGCACTGGGCTTCTAGGGAGTTTGGGAGCTCTATTTGCATAACAAGCATTGGTCTTACTTAGTCTGCATTGACTTGGCACAGTGTAGAAAAGTTAGGACTAGGGAGTAGCGCAATGGGTTAAGCGCATGTGGAGCAAAGCATAAGGACCTGAGTAAGAATCCCCGGCTCCCCACCTGCAGGGGAGTCGCTTCACAGGTTGTGAAGCAAGTCTGCAGCTGTCTTTCTCTCCCCACCTCTGTCTTCCCCCTCCTCTCTCCATTTCTCCCTCCCTCTCTCTCTCTCTCTCTCTCTCTCTCATCCAACAACAATAACTAAAACAATGAAACAACAAGGGCAACAAAAGGGAATAAATAAATAAATAATTAAAAAATCTTAAAAAATAAAAAAAGAGAAAAGTTAGGACTTATTCATATTCAGATCTCCATTAAGGAATATATGTCTCAGAGAGGTTTACATAAAAAGAGAGAGAGAGGGGAGTGGTAGTGCAGTGGGTTAAGCGCATGTGGTGCAAAGCACAAGGACCAGCAGAAGGATACCGGTAGAGCCCCCCCCCACCCACCCACCTGCAGGGGAGTTGCTTCACAGGCAGTGAAGCAGGTCTGCAGGTGTCTTTCTCTCCTCCTCTCTGTCTTCCCCTCCTCTCTCCATTTCTCTCTGTCCTATCCAACAACAACAACAATAACAACTACAGCAACAATAAAAAAAAGACTTAAAAAAGAAGATAAGAGAAGAAAAAGATTTCTAATATAAGAAAGGGAAGGAGAAGAGAGAATAGGAGCCTCACTCCGTCATGTGCAATGCTGGAGACTGAACATGCAAGACTAATGCTCTACCTGCTTCATCATCTCACAGATAAAAAGGTCTGCTTTATCTCACACAATATTGCAAGAACTTAGCATCTACTAATAAATCCACTCATTTACTTTTTTTTGTTTGTTTAATTTCTTTATTGGAGAAAATCCACTCATTTACTATTTTACACATTATTTAATGTTTATGGAGAAGCCACAAAGTGTCCATTACATAAAGTATATATTTTACAGGCACAAATGTAAGATCTATTCTATTAAATGAAGTTTGGAGGCTACATCAAGATTAGTACAAAAGTATGGCATACATTCATACATATGTTCCACACTCAAATGAATTAACACAGTACAAAGTAGAGATATCCCCAGTACCACCACAAGTCAAAGTTGAGCAGTGGCTCTGGTGATATATATATATATATATATATATATATATATATATATATATATATATATATATATGTATGTATGTATATATGCTGGCTTATTCGACTTGGGAGGTGTCACAGTGTCTAGAGTGCTGAGCTTGCAAACACGAGGTCCTAGGTTCACTTACTGGCATCACTTGTACCAAAATGATACACTATTTGCTCTAGTTCTCTCTCATTAATAAGTAAATAGGACTTCCGGAGGCGGAGCTACGAGCAGCAGATCCCTTTCTCTCCTCTCCTCTCCTCTCCCAGATCAACTAGGAATACCAAAGGGGACCACCCAGACCGAAACAAGACAGGACTAGAATGACCACAGGAACCCAGTAAATCACACGTGAGTACAAACACGCGTGGCTGGTGACAGAGAAGAGAGAGGGGCCTAAGGAGAGATTAAGTGACTGCTAACATTCAGCAGTTTATCAGTGGAGACACCACCTCCAGTCTGCTCCACAACAAGGGGACGGCTGAAGGGAGGAAAGGACTCCCCAGAGACTCACCAAGTGCAACTCTGAGTCTCCATTGCTACTTCCCTCAGAATCTGGAGCAGCAACAGGGAGGGACACCAGGGGACAGAGATCTAACCGGGAAACTCAGGAGAAGACCTATACCTCGGTGGCATAGCTGAGGGGCTGTGAAAGTCTCTTTGCATAGCCACTGGATTATCTCTGCCACACCCTGCTTTATCTCTTGGTTAGGAGTCAGTGATTAAGCGAAGAAGCCTATTGATAGTTTAAAAGCCCTCAGGCATCCATAGCCTACAGGAAGAAAAAAAAGAGGCTTTTACACCACTGAGCTTCAACTCAGGGATTGAAAAAAAAACTGTTAATTTTCACCACGGTAAACCCTTTAATTAAATTACTTAGACACAAGTCAATCCAGGCAATAGTGATCAATAATTTGAAAAGTACTGATAAAGGGAACTCATAACATAACA
This sequence comes from Erinaceus europaeus, assembly GCF_950295315.1. Classification (NCBI taxonomy): domain Eukaryota; kingdom Metazoa; phylum Chordata; class Mammalia; order Eulipotyphla; family Erinaceidae; genus Erinaceus; species Erinaceus europaeus. The sequence continues at coordinate 54,714,691 of NC_080165.1, forward strand.
TAATATATAAAATGGCTAAAACAACAAGAAAAAATATTGGAGACTCGAACCAGGACAAGAGTCCAGCTAAAAGTCCTCCAGAGGGTGAAGCACAAAACAACGAGTTCAACATCCAAACATTAGCTAAGGAAATAATAACAGGAGTGAGTAAAGAATTTGAAAAAATTGTAATCAGAAATGCAGGAACAACAAATGAGAATATGGAAGAAAATTCTAATAATCTCATGGTTATTAGAGAGCTGAAAGCTGAAATCTCTGAGCTAAGAAGGCAACTAGCTGAACAAGCTAAAACAGTATCAGAGCAGGGCAACAAAATAGATGAACTCCAGAAAGCAGTAGAGGGCAGAGAGAATAGAATCTATGAGGCTGAAGACAGAATTAGCAAGATTGAGGATGAATTAGAGACAACTAAAAAAGAAGTAAGAGATCTCAAAAAGAGATTAAGAGATGCTGAAAACAACAACAGAGTCCTATGGGATGACTTCAAAAGAAACAATATACGCATTATTGGCTTACCAGAGGAAGAAAGAGAAGGAGAGGAAGAAAGCATTCTCCAGGCCATAATAGCTGAAAATTTCTCTAGTCTAGACAACACCAAAGACATAAAGATTCAAGAAGGCCAGAGGGTCCCAAACAGAATTAATCCAGACCTAAAGACACCAAGACATGTCATACTTAGAATGGAAAGGAATAAGGGTAAAGAAAGGATCCTCAAGGCTGCAAGAGAAAAACAAAGAGTCACCTACAAAGGAAAACCCATAAGATTAGCAGCAGACTTCTCCATACAAACACTACAGGCCAGAAGAGAATGGCAAGATATCTATCGAGTGCTCAATGAGAAAGGCTTTCAGCCAAGAATACTATATCCTGCTAGACTGTCATTCAGACTAGATGGAAGCATCAAAACCTTCTCAGACAAGCAACAGTTGAAGGAAGCAACCATCACCAAGCCTGCCCTGAAAGAAGTTCTGAAAGGTCTCCTATAAACAACCTGACCACCACAAATAGGACATATATCAAAACACTCTAAAACTCTAGAAGAATGGCGTTAAAATATCTTCAATCTTTGATATCAATAAATTTCAATGGCCTGAATTCACCTATTAAAAGACACAGAGTAGGAAGATGGATCAGAAAACACAACCCAACAATATGTTGTCTACAGGAAACTCACCTAACTCAACAAGACAAACACAGACTTAAAGTGAAAGGATGGAAAACTATCATTCAAGCCAATGGTCCACATAAAAGGTCAGGAACAGCTATTCTCATATCTGACATGATAGACTTTAAAATAGATAAGATTAAAAAAGATAGGAATGGACACTACTTAATGCTCAGAGGATCAGTCAATCAAGAGGACTTAACAATTATTAATATCTATGCACCCAATGAGAAGCCATCTAAATACATCAAACTTCTACTGAAAGACCTACAGCAATATATTAACAGTAACACAATCATAGTAGGGGACTTCAACACCCCACTCTCTCAACTTGACAGATCATCCAGGAAGAAAATCAGTAAAGACATAAGGGAGCTAAATGAAGAGATAGATAAACTAGAACTATTGGACATTTTCAGAGTCATTCATCCCAAGAAACTGGAATACACATTTTACTCAAATCCACATGGATCATTCTCAAGGATAGACCATATGTTAGGCCACAAAGACAGCATCAGCCTATTCAAGAGCACTGAAATCATCCCAAGCATCTTCTCAGACCACAGTGGAATTAAACTAACACTTAACAATCAACAAAAGATTAGTAACAGTCCCAAAATGTGGAAGCTCAACAGTACACTTCTTAACAACTTCTGGGTCAAAGAGGAAATCAAGGAAGAAATCAAAATGTTTCGAGAGTTCAATGAAAATGAAGACACAAGCTATCAAAATATTTGGGACACAGCTAAAGCAGTCCTAAGAGGGAAGTTCATAGCTATTCAAGCACACATTAGGAAACAAGAAAAGGCACAAATAAACAGCCTGATTGCACATCTTAAAGACCTAGAAGAAGAACAAAAAAGAAATCCTAAAGCAACCAGAAGGACAGAAATTACTAAAGTTAGGGCAGAAATAAATAACATTGAGAATAGGAAAACCATACAAAAGATCAACGAAAGTAAATGTTGGTTCTTCGAAAGAGTAAACAAAATCGACAAACCTTTAGCCAGACTCACAAAACAAAAAAGGGAGAAAACCCAAATAAATCGGATAGTAAATGAAAGAGGAGAAATCACAACAGACACTGCAGAAATTCAACATATCATGCGAGGCTTCTATGAACAACTATATGCCACCAAGCTAGAGAACCTGGAAGAAATGAATGATTTCCTAGATACCTACCAACTTCCAAAACTAAGTAAAGAGGAAGTGGATAACATGAACAGGCCCATCACAGCTAATGAAATTGAAACAGTTATCAAAAATCTTCCCAAAAATAAAAGTCCTGGACCAGATGTTTTTACAAATGAATTCTACAAAACTTTCAAAGAAGAACTAATACCTCTACTTTTAAAACTCTTCCAGAAGATTGAAGACACTGGAATACTCCCTGCCAGCTTCTATGAAGCCAACATCATTCTGATACCAAAAGCAGACAGGGACACAACCAAAAAAGAAAACTACAGACCAATATCTCTGATGAACATAGATGCGAAAATATTGAACAAAATTCTAGCCAACCGGATACAGCAGTATATCAAAAAGATTGTTCATCATGACCAAGTGGGGTTTATCCCAGGCATGCAAGGTTGGTTTAATATACGTAAATCAATCAATGTGATCCACCACATCAACAAAAGCAAGACCAAAAACCACATGGTCATATCAATAGATGCAGAGAAAGCCTTTGACAAAATACAACATCCCTTTAGGATCAAAACACTACAAAAAATGGGAATAGAATAGATGGAAAATTCCTGAAGATAGTGGAGTCTATGTATAGCAAACCTACAGCCAACATCATACTCAATGGTGAAAAACTGGAAGCATTTCCACTCAGATCAAGTACTAGACAGGGCTGCCCACTATCACCATTACTATTCAACATAGTGTTGGAAGTTCTTGCCATAGCAATCAGGCAGGAGCAAGGAATTAAAGGCATACAGATTGGAAGAGAAGAAGTCAAACTCTCCTTATTTGCAGATGACATGATAGTATACATGGAAAAACCTAAGGAATCCAGCAAGAAGCTTTTGGAAATCATCAGGCAATACAGTAATGTGTCAGGCTATAAAATTAACATTCAAAAGTCAGTGGCATTCCTCTATGCAAACACTAAGTTAGAAGAAATTGAAATCCAGAAATCAGTTCCTTTTTCTATAGCAACAAAAACAGTAAAATATCTAGGAGTAAACCTAACCAAAGAAGTGAAAGACTTGTATACTGAAAATTATGAGTCACTACTCAAAGAAATTGAAAAAGACACAAAGAAGTGGAAAGATATTCCATGTTCATGGGTTGGAAGAATTAACATCATCAAAATGAATATATTACCCAGAGCCATCTACAAATTTAATGCTATCCCCATCAAGGTCCCAAGCACATTTTTAGGAGAATAGAAAAAATGCTACAAATGTTTATCTGGAACCAGAAAAGACCTAGAATTGCCAAAACAATCTTGAGAAAAAAGAACAGAACCGGAGGCATCACACTGCCAGATCTCAAACTGTATTATAGAGCCATTGTCATCAAAACTGCTTGGTACTGGAACATGAATAGACACACTGACCAGTGGAATAGAATTGAGAGCCCAGAAATGAGGCCCCACACGTATGGACATCTAATCTTTGACAAAGGGGCCCAGACTATTATATGGGGAAAGCAGAGTCTCTTCAACAAATGGTATTGGAAACAATGGGTTGAAACATGCAGAAGAATGAAACTGAATCACTGTATTTCACCAAATACAAAAGTAAATTCCAAGTGGATCAAGGACTTGGATGTTAAACCAGAAACTATCAGATACTTAGAGGAAAATATTGGCAGAACTTTTTTCCGCATAAATTTTAAAGACATTTTCAATGAAACGAATCCAATTACAAGGAAGACTAAGGCAAGTATAAACCTATGGGACTACATCAAATTAAAAAGCTTCTTCACAGCAAAAGAAACCACTACCCAAATCAAAAGACCCCTCACAGAATGGGAGAAGATCTTTACATGCCATACATCAGATAAGAGTTTAATAACCAACATATATAAAGAGCTTGCCAGACTCAACAACAAGACAACAAATAACCCCATCCAAAAATGGGGGGAGGACTTGGACAGAATATTCACCACAGAAGAGATCCAAAAGGCCGAAAAACACATGAAAAAATGCTCCAAGTCTCTGATTGTCAGAGAAATGCAAATCAAGACAACAACGAGATATCACTTCACTCCTGTGAGAATGTCACACATCAGAAAAGGTAACAGCAGCAAATGCTGGAGAGGGTGTGGGGTTAAAGGAACCCTCCTGCACTGCTGGTGGGAATGTCAATTGGTCCAACCTCTGTAGAGAACAGTCTGGAGAACTCTCAGAAGGCTAGAAATGGACCTACCCTATGACCCTGCAATTCCCCTCCTGGGGATATATCCTAAGGAACCTAACACATCGATCCAAAAAGATCTGTGTACACATATGTTCTTGGCAGCACAATTTGTAATAGCCAAAACCTGGAAGCAACCCAGGTGTCCAACAACAGATGAGTGGCTGAGCAAGTTGTGGTATATATACACAATGGAATACTACTCAGCTGTAAAAAATGGTGACTTCACCGTTTTCAGCCGATCTTGGATGGACCTTGAAAAAATCATGTTGAGTGAAATAAGTCAGAAACAGAAGGATGAATACGGGATGATCTCACTCTCAGGCCGAAGTTGAAAAACAAGATTAGAAAAGAAAACACAAGTAGAACCTGAAATGGAATTGGAGTATTACACCAAAGTAAAAGACTCTGGGGTGGGTAGGTGGGTGGGGAGAATACAGGTCCATGAAAAATGATGAATGAAATAGTGGGGATTGTATTGTTAAATGGGAATCTGGGGAATGTTATGCATGTAAAAAAAAAAAAAAAAGAAGAAGTAGAAACGCAAAGCAGAAATTGACTGAGTTGGGAGTATGGCACCAAAGTAAGAAAGCAGAAGTACACTAGAGTTTGCAGTGAGTACCCTCCCTAACACTTCCTCTCCACTATTCCAAGCTTTGGGTCCATGATTGCTCAACAATTTGTTTGGCTTTGTATGTTAACTCTCTTTTCAGCCACCACGTTCCAGGTGTCATCAGGATGCCGGCCAGGCTTCCCTGGATTGAAGACCCCACCAATATGTCCTGGAGCTCAGCTTCCCCAGAGACCCACCCTATAGGGAAAGAGAGAGACAGACTGGGAGTATGGACCGACCAGTCAAAGCCCATGTTCAGCGAGGAAGCAATTACAGAAGCCAGACCTTCTACCTTCTGCAACCCTCAATGACCCTGGGTCCATGCTCCCAGAGGGATAGAGAATGGGAAAGCTACTGGGGAGGGGGTGGGATATGGAGATTGGGTGGTGGGAATTGTGTGGAATTGTACCACTCCTACCCTATGGTTTTGTTAATTAATCCTTTCTTAAATAAAATAAAAAAAATAAGTAAATAAATCTTTTTTTTTAAACTGTCTTGGAATCAGACTGCATTCAAATACCAGTGCCCCCAGGGAATCAGGCAGTAGTGCAGCAGATTAAGCGCACATGGTGCAAAGTGCAAGGACCTGCATAAGGATCCTGGTTCAAGCCCCTGGCTCCCCACCTGCAGGGAAGTCGCTTCACAGGTGGTGAAGCAGGTCTGTAGGTGTCTATCTTTCTCTTCCCCTCTCTGTCTTCTCTTCCTCTCTCCATTTCTCTCTGTCTTATCCAACAACGACGATAACAATAACAACAACAATAATAACTACAATAAAAAACAAGAGCAACAAAAGGGAATGAATATTTTAAAAAATACCAGCGCCCCCACAGACTAGTTACATAATCTTGAACAAATGATTTAACCTCTCTGAAACACCTAGACAACCACAGTTTTGTCTCCAAGATGCTACACAACCTTGAAAAGACTTGACTCAACCATTCTCCATGGGTGGTGGGTGGATTCTTCCTCCTCAGGACTAAGGGTTTGTGACTCAGGTGTCATAGCAAGTCAGGGGCTGCCCCCTGGTGGTCACAGCATAGGGAGAGCTTTAGTTCCAGCTTCTGCCCTTTTCCTTCTACTTTCCGCTATTTTTTTTTTTATTAGATAGAGACAGCCAGAAATTAAGAAAGAAGGGGTTGATAAGGAGAGAGACAGAAAGACAACTGCAGTCCTCCTTCACCAGGTGGGGACCAGGGTCTTGAACTTGAGTCCTTGCATATTATAACATATGCACTCAACCAGGTGCGCCACCACCTGGTCCAATCAGTCACACATCTGTAAAATGGACGTGGCATCTATCAACTTCCAGGTTTTATTGTATTGGATGCCCAGTATACATTAGTCCCTAATTTCTCCCCAGTCTTGGGCGAGGATGACCAACATCATATCATCACCTGAACTCAGAGCTATCTTACTTTCTTTATATGTATTATTTTTATTTTTAATTTAATCATGAGAAAGATAGAAGGAGAGAAAGAAAGAACCAGAGAAAGAAAGAACCAGACATCACTCTGGTACATGTGCTGCTGGGGATTGAAATTGGGAGCTCATACTTGAGAATCTTTATCCATTGACCACCAGGAACTCATCTTTTTTTTTAAATTTTTATTTATAAAAAGGAAATACTGATAAGAAACATAGGATAAGAGGGGTACAACTTCACACAATTCCCATCACCAGAACTCCATATCCCATCCCCTCCCTTGATAACTTTCGTATTCTTTTTTTTTAATATTTTATTTATTTGTTTGTTTATTTATGAGGAACATAGGAGGAAAGAGAAAGAGCCAGACATCACTCTGGTACATGTGCTGCTGGGGACTGAACTCAGGACCTCGTGCTTGAGAGTCCGATGCTTTATCTACTGTGCCACCTCCCAGACCACAACTTTCGTATTCTTTATCCCTCTGGGAGTATGGACCCAGGGTCATTATGGGGTGCAGAAGGTGGAAAGTCTGGCTTCTGTAATTGCTTCCCCGCTGAACATGGGCGCTGGCAGGTCTATCCATACTCCCAGCCTGTCTCTCTTTCCCTAGTGGGGTGGGGTTCTGGGGAAGCAGGGCTCCAAGACATATTGGTGGGGTTATCTGCCCAGGGAAGTCCGGTTGGCATCATGGTAGCATATGGAACCTGGTGGCTGAAAGAAGAGTTAATATATAAAGCCAAGGGAGTCAGGTGGTAGCAAGTCTGCAGGTGTCTTTCTCTCTCCCTATCTTCCCCTCCTCTCTCCATTTCTCTCAATATTATCCAGCAACAACAACAGCAATGGCAATGATAAAAATAACAAGGGGAGTCGGGCAGTAGCACAGCAGGTTAAGCGCAGGCAGCGCAAAGTGCAAGGACCAGAGTAAGGATCCCGGTTCAAGCCCTGGCTCCCCACCTGCAGTGGAGTCGCTTCACAGGCGGTGAAGCAGGTTTGCAGGTGTCTGTCTTTTTCTCTCCCTCTCTGTCTTCCCCTCCTCTCTCCATTTCTCTATGTCTTATCCAACAACGATGACATCAATAATGACTGCAACAATAAAACAACAAGGACAACAAAATGGAATAAATAAATAAATATTTAAAAATTAAATATATATATAAAGCAAAACAAATTATAGACTAATAATGAACCTAAAAATTAAATAAATAAATATATATATATATATATATAAAGCAAAACAAATTATTGACTAATAATGAACCTAAAGGCTGGATTATAACTAAAGTTAGGGTAGAAATAAATAACACTGAAAATAAGAAAACCATACAAAAGATCAACGAAAGTAAATGTTGGTTGTTCCAAAGAGTGAACAAAATCAACAAACATTTAGCCAGCTTTGTCACAAAACAAAAAGGGAGAAGACCCAAATAAATCAGATCATAAATGAAAGAGGAGATATCACAACAGAGACTGCAGAAATTCAACATATCATGTGAGGCTTCTATGAACAACTATATGCCACCAAACTAGAGAACCTGGAAGAAATGGACAATTTCCTAGATACCTACCAACTTCCAAAATTAAACAAAGAGGAACTAGATAATATGAACAGGCCCATCACAGCCAACGAAATTGAAACAGTTATTAAAAACCTTCCCAAGAATAAAAGTCCTGGACCAGATGGTTTTACAAATGAATTCTACAAAACCTTCAAAAAAGAACTAATACCTCTACTTTTAAAAGTCTTCCAGAAGACTGAAGACACTGGAATACTCCCTTCCAGCTTCTATGAAGCCAACATCACCCTGATACCAAAAGCAGACAGGGACACAACCAAAAAAGGAAAACTACAGACCAATGTCTCTGATGAACATAGATGCTAAAATATTGAACAAAATTCTAGCCAACCAGATACAGCAGTCTATTAAAAAGATTGTTCATCATGACCAAGTGGGGTTTATCCCAGGCATGCAAGGTTGGTTTAAAATATGTAAATCAATCAACGTGATCCACCACATCAATAAAAGCAAGACCAAAAACCACATGGTCATATCAATAGATGCAGAGAAAGCCTTTGACAAAATACAACATCCCTTTAGGATCAAAACACTACAAAAAATGGGAATAGAGGGGAGTCGGGCTGTAGCGCAGTGGGTTAAGCGCAGGTGGCGCAAAGCACAAGGACCGGCATAAGGATCCCGGTTCGAACCCCGGCTCCCCACCTGCAGGGGAGTCGCTTCACAGGCGGTGAAGCAGGTCTGCAGGTGTCTATCTTTCTCTCCCCCTCTCTGTCTTCCCCTCCTCTCTCCGTTTCTCTCTGTCCTATCCAACAACGATGACAACAACAATAATAACTACAACAATAAAAAAAAACAATAAGGGCAACAAAAGGGAATAAATAAATAAATAATAAAAAAATAAAATAAATAAAAAAAATTATAAATATTTAAAAAAAAAATGGGAATAGAATAGATGGAAAATTCCTGAAGATAGTGGAGTCTATATATAGCAAACCTACAGCCAACATCATACTCAATGGTGAAAAACTGGAAGCATTTCCCCTCAGATCAGGTACTAGACAGGGCTGCCCACTATCACCATTACTATTCAACGTAGTGTTGGAATTTTTTGCCATAGCAATCAGGCAGGAGCAAGGAATTACGGGGATACAGACTGGAAGAAAAGAAGTCAGACTCTCCCTATTTGCAGATGACATGATAGTATACATAGAAAAACCTAAAGAATCCAGCAAGAAACTTTTGGAAATCATCAGGCAATACAGTAATGTGTCAGGCTACAAAATTAACATTCAAAAGTCAGTGGCATTCCTCTATGCAAACACTAAGCTAGAAGATGAAACCCAGAAACCAATTCCTTTTACTATAGCAACAAAAACAGTCAAATATCTAGGAATAAACCTAACCAAGAAAGTGAAAGTGTTGTATACTGAAAATTATGAGTCATTACTCAAGGAAATAGAAAAAGACACAAAGAAGTGGAAAGATATTCCATGTTCATGTGTTGGAAGAATTAACATCATCAAAATGAATATACTACCCAGAGCTATATACAAATTTAATGCTATCCCCATCAAGATCCCAAACACATTTTTTAGGAGAACAGAACAAATACTACAAATGTTTACCTGGAACCAGAAAAGACCTAGAATTGCCAAAACAATCTTGAGAAGACAGAACTGGAGGCATCACACTCCCAGATCTCAAATTGTATTATAGGTCCATTGTCATCAAAACTGCTTGGTACTGGAACATGAATAGACACACTGACCAGTGGAATAGAATTGAGAGCCCAGAAGTAAGCTCCCACACCTATGGACATCTAATCTTTGACAAAGGTGTCCAGACTATTAAATGGGGAAAGCAGAGTCTCTTCAACAAATGGTGTTGGATTAAATGGGTTGAAACATGCAGAAGAATGAAACTGAAACACTATTTTTCACCAAACACAAAAGTAAATTCCAAGTGGATCAAGGACTTGGATGTTAGACCAGAAACTATCAGATACTTAGAAGAAAATATCGGCAGAACTCTTTTCCACATAAATTTCAAAGACATCTTCAATGAAACGAATCCAATTACAAAGAAGACTAAGGCAAGTATAAACCTATGGGACTACATCAAATTAAAAAGCTTCTGCACAGCAAAAGAAACCACTACCCAAACCAAGAGACCCCTCACAGAATGGGAGAAGATCTTTACATGCCATACATCAGACAATAGTTTAATAAGCAAAATATACAAAGAGCTTGCCAAAGTCAACAACAAAAAAACAAATGACCCTATCTGAAAATGGGGAGAGGACATGGACAGAATATTGACCACAGAAGAGATCCAAAAGGCAGAGAAACACATGAAAAAATGCTCCAAGTCTTTAATTGTCAGAGAAATGCAAATAAAGCCAAACCTCCACCCTCAGAGATTTTTACTTTGGTGCCCTACTCCACACTCAGTCAAATTCTACTTTTGAGTTTCCCTTTCTGTTCTTTTTTCTCAACTTTGGTTTATGAGTGGGATCATCCCATACTCATCTTTGTCTTTCTGACTTAGCTCACTTAACGTAAGTCCTTCTAGCTCCATCCAAGATGGGTCAGAGAAGGTGAGTTCATTGTTCTTAATAGCTGCATAATATTCCATTGTGCATATATACTACAGCTTTCTCAGCCATTCATCTGTTTTAGTTCTGGTTTATGGTGTGGGGATTGAACCTGGGACTTTGAAGTGAAAGCATGAGAATCTCTTTACATAACCATTATGCTATCAATCCCTTGTGCTATCTTACTTTCTTTACCTCATTTTTCCTGCCCAATACGTGTGTGTGTGTGTGTGTGTGTGTGTGTGTGTGTGTGTGTGTGTTATGAAACTAGTACAATTGCTTCTCTAATGGATGGTGTGGTTTATTCTCAAAAGCCAAAAGTCCATCTATAATAAGCCCTGGTAATATGCAAATACAAGGACTCCTTTTCAATAGTTCTGAAACCTTTTAAAGAACTTTAACACTTGTGATGGGAATTTATGTGTAATCATCTCACCGAACAAAAGGATGGAACTGGGAGTTGGGCTGTAGCGCAGCGGGTTAAGCGCAGGTGGCACAAGCACAAGGACCGGCATAAGGATCCCGGTTCAAGCCCCGGCTCCCCACCTGCAGGGGAGTCGCTTCACAGGTGGTGAAGCAGGTCTGCAGGTGTCTATCTTTCTCTCCTCCTCTCTGTCTTCCCCTCCTCTCTCCATTTCTCTCTGTCCTATCCAACAACGACAACAACAATAATAACTACAACAATAAAACAACAAGGGCAACAAAAGGGAATAAATAAATAAATAAATATTTTTTTAAAAAAAGGATGGAACTTTTCCAAAGAAACTTTGACTGAGGACTTAAAAGGAAAAACAATGAATAAAACTACACACACATTACTGGCCTAATTTTCTCCTTTTTATTTGATAGGACAAAGAGAAATTGATAGGGGAAGGAGAGAGGGAGATAGGAAGAGAGACACCTGCAGCATTGCTTCGCTGCTAGTGATACCCAACCCCCCTCCACAGGTGGAGACTAGAGGCTTGAACCAGGATTCTTGTGCATTGTAATATGCACATGCAACTAGGTACACCATGACCTGGCCCCATGACCTTTTTTAAACTTCCAATTGTGTACTGAGTTCAGAGTAGTCAGGGTCAATAAACTCTAACTCAGAGCCCTAAGCAGGAAAAGAGGTGAAAAACCAAGGGCTGAGTGGTGGCACATATAGTTAAGTGCACTTAATTCTAAGCGCAAGGACCAGCGCAAGGATCTGGGTTCCAGCCCCTGGCTCTCCACTTGCAGTGGAAGCAGGTCTGCAGGTGTCTTTCTTTCTCTCCACCCCTCCTCTCTGTCTTATCCAATAAAATGGGGAAAAGATGGCTTCCAGGAGCAGTGGATTTGTGGTGCCAGCAACTGAGCCCCAGCTATAACCTTGGAGGCAGAAAAAGAAAGAAAGAAAGAGAGAGAGAGAAAGGAAGCAAGGAAGGAAGGATGGATGGAGGGAGGGAGGGAAGGAGGGAAGCAGGAAGGAAGGAAGGAAGAAAGGGGTTAAAAAAAAAAAAACCAGAAGGAATGCTGGAATCCCATTCAGAATGGGTAATAACACTTCTTCCAAGAGCTAGCAGGGGTGAGATGTGAGTGATTCCTCTAACGACATCATTGTAAACATTTTTTGTCCCCCCCCCCCCCAGTCTCAGGCACATAGTTTCCCCACTCCCTCTGGCATTCTTTTTTTTAAATATTTTATTTATTTATTCCCTTTGGTTGCCCTTGTTGTTTTATTGTTGTAGTTATTATTGTATATACCAACTCCAATCCCAGTTCTGCTTTGTGTTTTCCTTTCTGAATAACAGCAGTTTTTAAGTACTATTCTCTTTTGTGTTCCCAATCTCACTTCCACTTTAGATCTCTTTCTTAAAGTCTGAATCCAGGGGGCCAGGTAGTGGAACACCTGGTTAAGCACACACATTACAGTACACAAAGATTCAGGTTCGAGTCCATGGTCCTTACCTGCAGGGGAAAAACTTCACAAGTGGTGAAGCAAGGCTGCAGGTGTCTCTGTATTCCTCCCTCTCTATCTCCCCCTTCTCTCTCAATTTCTGGCTGTCTATCCAATAAACAAATGAAGATAATAAATTAAATTAATTAATTAAAAGGTCTGAATCCAGAATATCTGCCTTCTAGGTCTCTCTCTTACCAGAGCACTGCTCAGCTATGGCTTATGATGGTACAGGGGATTGAGCCTGGGACTCTGGAGCCTCAGGCATGAGAATCTCTTTGCATAACCATTATGCTATCTACCCTTGCCCTCTTCTAGATATCTCTTTCAGAAATTTCTGAAGGCATTTCAGAATTGTCTTGGTCCACCTGAAGCAAACTAGCCTTCAATATTCCCTGTCTCTGAATGGAGACACAATCTATCCAGTCACTAAAATAATGACTTGGAGTCTACCCTATCTTCCTTTTTCCTTCAATTTCTCCCATCCAGTCTCCAAGTCCTGTCTGTTCTGCCTCTGAAACATCTTGGGTATCTCCATCTCTTAATTATGTTTCTGCTGGGAGTCGGGCTGTAGCGCAGCGGGTTAAGCACAGGTGGCGCAAAGCACAAGGACCGGCATAAGGATCCCGGTTCAAGCCCCGGCTCCCCACCTGCAGGGGAGTCGCTTCACAGGCAGTGAAGCAGGTCTGCAGGTGTCTATCTTTCTCTCCTCCTCTCTGTCGTCTCCTCTCTCCATTTCTCTCTGTCCTATCCAACAACGACAACAACAATAATAACTACAACAATAAAAAAAAAACCAGCAAGGGCAACAAAAGGGAATAAATTAAATAAAATAAATATTTAAAAAAATTATGTTTCTGCTAGTTAAGACCCTGATAGTATCAAGATGGAACTAGTATGGCTCTGGAGAAGTAGTGCAGAAGTATATCAGAAGACTTGCATGTGAAAGATCCCTGGTTCAGGCTCCAGCATCATCAGTAGCTAGATTGAATGTGGTGTCCAGGTTAAAAAAAAAAAAAAGTAAGTGTGTGTGTGTTAAAGACAAATACAATTGTTTTTCTAATGAATGGTGTAGTTACTTCTCAATAGTCAATCCATATTCTATCACAGAACACTGAGTTTAGTCTGACATTCAATAAGGTTTTTTTGTTTGTTTTCATGAGATGTATTTACTTAGTAGAGTAGAAGTCAGAACATCACTTTGTCACATTCAGTGGTAGAAATCAAACTCAGAACCTCACTTGCAAGTCTGACATTCTAGCCACTGTGTCACATCCTAGGGTGCTCAACAAGATTTAAGAAATGTTTTTAGGGTCATGGCACCTGGTTAAGCACTCACATTACAGTGCACAAGGACCCAGGTTCAAGCCCTGGTCCCCACCTGCAAGGGGAAAGCTTTACAAGCTGTAAAACAGTGCTTCCGATGTTTCTCTGCCTCTCTCCTCAACCCATCTCAATTTGTCTCTGTCTCTATCCAATAATAAACAAATAAAAAATATTTATTCCCTTTTGTTGCCCTTGTTTTATTATTGTAGTTATTATTATTGTTGTTATTGATGTCATCATTGTTGGATAGGACAGAGAGAAATGGAGAGAGGAGGGGAAGACAGAGAAGGAGAGAGAAAGATAGACATCTGCAGACCTGCTTCACTGCTTGTGAAGCGACTCCCCTGCAGGTGGGGAGCCAGAGGCTCGAACTGGTATCCTTAAGCTGGTCCTTGCACTTTGCACTACCTGAGCTTAACCTGCTGCACAACCACCTGACTCCCAATAAAAAAAAATTGTTGGGTAGTATGCCAGCTTCCCCTGACTTCTGCTTAACCAAGCACCGGTATGCCTGTATAGGGATTGGTTTGATCCCATTCAAAGAGGTCTATTTATATAAATCACTTTTACATTTACATAAAACACCACACTCCCTCCAGGGGATTAGTGGTTCAGTGGTAGAATTCTCGCCTGCTCCGCCCCCTCTCCTTGTCACACCCTGATTTTCACCAGTCACTTTTCTCTCCACCCTCTCTACATCACATCCTGTTTACACCCTACTTGGAAAGTATATAAGAACAGCATTGTTCATTTTGGTGGTGGAAAGTTGAAGTTGGTAGTTGTGTTAGTTTTAGTCTAGCTCGGCTTAGATTGTGTTGCGTCCTGCATGAATAAAGAGATACTGTGTACAGCTCAACCATGAGTCCCTGGTCGTCTTCTGTCTCCTCTCATGAAGTCAGACCGACATAATGGCGCCCAACGTGGGACCAGACCTGCTCAACTCCCAGATAAGTGAAGACTTTGCCTACCTATGCACTATGGTCTTCTCTTCTACTTACGAAGAGGTTTGCCAAAGCCTCTACTGTTTCATCATGAGACAGTTACTCTGTCTCTGGAACATTTTGCTTTGGGCCACACTTTGTTTCCCTGACAGGGAACTTTGGTTTCTTGTGACCCTAATCATAGAGCTTGGGAGATGCATGGAGATTTCTCCTTGGACTTTCTGGATTCCCTCTCCCATGTTTCCTAAGGAAAAGGACTACATTTTGCTCCAGGCCACAGTTTGGTTCTTTATGACCGTGATCGTAGACCTTGGGATATGCATGGGGATTTCTCCTGGGACTTTCTGGACTTCTTCTCGAATGTTTCCCATAGAGAAGGACTACTTTAATTTGAGGAGCATTCTCAAGTACCCTGGCAGTCCCCAAGAATGGAGACACGTGGTTAGTTCTACTCTCCTGACTGGATTCTTTCTTCGATGGGAAGACACTTTTAAAAATGGGTGCCTGAAGCAATCCAGCAGGAACAGTCAGAAGCACCCTAAATGGAATTTTGAGGAGCTTTTTGGACTAGGACGCCCTCCGGGGACTCTTGATGCTACTTGGTGAGATCTGGATAATCTGGTTCAAATTGCGTTTCATAAGAGTGATTTGAATGACTGAATTTTTGCTTGACATTGACTTAAACCAAAAAATGCTGGATGCGGCCATTTCTAGAGACATCCAGAAACAATCCAAAAAATTGTTTTTTCCTCCTTTGTTTTATTTTTTTACGTCTTGGCATAAATCTGAAACGTTTAATCCTAAAACTGTATGAGTTATGGGCGGGGCAGATAGTGGAATGATTATGTTAATTATTCTCATGCCTGAGGCTTTTAACCGTGATTCTTCTGTTTACCTTTCCACATTTTATTGAGTTTAAACTGTTTAAACAAACCTTAAAATCATACTAGAAAGGACTTCCAATTATAATGGAGTTATCAATTATAGTAAACTTCTATTCTGCTACAAGTTTTGTTTGACAAGTAAGTGAATTTCAGCTGTCAAGTCTTCACATGAAAAAGCATCTACTCAAATGGAATTCCCAGAAATCCATTTGGACCCCTGTTCTCTGACATTGCCTACAAGATGGAATGACTACAACACATCCCCGGAAACCAATGATGTGACCTGGCACGACCTGAAGAAACAGATTCACAGACTCCAAAGCTCACTCTCTACAGAAAAGCACAATTCTGGTGGCCAACATTCCCCATAGAGACAGACATGCAGCATTTCAACCCCTGGCATTTTCTTCCATGGTCATCTACTTTGGACTGACACCTCCATCGGACTTACTGGTACACGCTGCTTTGTTTCTCAAAGACTAACTTCAGCCAGTTGCCTTGAGACTTTATAGACCATGTCCCCTCGCTTGCAGGCTCTGCTCCAAGAGACAGAAAACTCCTCTACCTTACTAGGTTATGCCCACAGAGGCAGGAAACGCCCTTTGAGGCAAGAGATGTCCACAGAGGCATGAAGCGCCCCCAGAGGTAATAGATGCCCCAAGAGGCAAGAAATGTCCTTTTGCCTGCTAAGTCTTGCCCTTTGAGGTAGGAAACGCTCCCCTTGGCATCACACTGGTTCTTGCTGCTCTCCTATTTTGTTTTCCATGTCTTATGCCAGTTCTTTTGAAAATGCCTGTATGATATAGGTTTCTGTTCACCCCTACACTGCTATTCCCCTGACAGGGATGAAGTCTTTTACAGACATTGACCCAGTTATATATGGCCACAAAGTAAGAGGGAGATGTTGGGGAATTGTGAGGATATGGTTGAGCTTGGAAGGGCTTGAGCTTGAGGAGTGTGTCAATCCTGTTAGTTTCTCTCTCTACGGAGAGGTTGAGCAAGGAGGGACAGTAGAACCCCAAAAGGTGTGCCTCTTATCAGTCTCCCTGCCTCACAAAGTGCCCCACACTCCTGATACTATGGCAAATAGTTAAAAAGAAAGGGGGAGATGTTGGGTAGTATGCCAGCTCCCCCTGACTTCTGCTTAACCAAGCACCGGTATGCCTGTATAGGGATTGGTTTGATCCCATTCAAAGAGGTCTATTTATATAAATCACTTTTACATTTACATAAAGCACCACACTCCCTCCAGGGCATTAGTGGTTCAGTGGTAGAATTCTCGCCTGCTCCGCCCCCTCTCCTTGTCACACCCTGATTTTCACCAGTCACTTTTCTCTCCACCCTCTCTACATCACATCCTGTTTACACCCTACTTGGATAGTATATAAGAACAGCATTGTTCATTTTGGTGGTGGAAAGTTGAAGTTGGTAGTTGTGTTAGTTTTAGTCTAGCTCAGCTTAGATTGTGTTGCGTCCTGCATGAATAAAGAGATACTGCGTACAGCTCAACCATGAGTCCCTGGTAAAAAGTGTTTTTACATGCTGGATATTCTCTCTCTCTGTCTCTCTCTCTCTCTGTCTTGCCTCCAGTGTTATTGGTAGGGCTCGGTACCTGCACTATGAATCCACTGCTCCTGGTGACTGTTTTTTTTTAATTTAATTTATTTATTCCTTTTGTTGCCCTTGTTGTTTTATTGTTGTAGTTATTATTGATGTCATTGTTGTTGGATAGGACAGAGAGAAATGGAGAGAGGCGGGGAAGAAGGAGAGAAAGATAGACACCTGTAGACCTGCTTCACCGCCTGTGAAGCGACTTCCCTGCAGTTGTGGAGCGGGGGCTCAAACCGGGATCCTCCCGCTGGTCCTTGTGCTTAGCACCACCTGCACTTAACTCGCTGCGCTACCACCCGACTCCCCTGGTGACCGTTTTTATCCCCCCCTTTTTTTTTGGAAAATTGCTGTTATTTGCAATGTCAATTTTTATTTATTTATTTATTTTCCCTTTTGTTGGCCTTGTTGTTCTTTATTGTTGTTATAGTTGTTCTTATTGATGTCGTCGTTGCTAGATAGGGGAAGACAGAGAGGAGAAGAGAAAGACAGACACCTGCAGACCTGCTTCACCACTTGTGAAGCGACCCGCCCTGCAGGTGGAGAGCTGGGGGCTCGAACCAGGATCCTGTCCTTGCGCTTCACAATGCGCTTAACCTGCTTTGCTACCGCCCAAGTCCCACAATGTTAACTTTTTAAAAAGTCACTAAGGGAGTCAGGCTGTAGTGCAGCAGGTTAAACGCAGGTGGCGCAAAGCACAAGGACCGGCATAAGGATCCCGGTTCGAACCCCGGCTCCCCACCTGCAGGGGAGTCCCTTCACAGGTGGTGAAGCAGGTCTGCAGGTGTCTATCTTTCTCTCCTCCTCTCTGTCTTCCCCTCCTCTCTCCATTTCTCTCTGTCCTATCCAACAACGATGACAACAACAATAATAACTACAACAATAAAAAAAAAAAAACAGCAAGGGCAACAAAAGGGAATAAATAAATAAAATAAAATATATTTTTTTAAAAAGTCACTAAAGTTAACTGGACAATAAACTAGGCAGAAATTGCTTTACAAAAGGAGGGGAAGCCCAAAATGCCACTTTTTCTAGAGAACCCATAGTTTAGTTTTATTCAGAACAAAGAAAAAAGAAAAAAATTTATCACACTATGAAAAACTCAGCCATAAGTCTGGAATCTGTACTCAAAACTACACATGCAAAGAGGACAATATTCTGTTAATACAATTGATTTACTGCTGCATGTGTCTACTGTTAGTCTAATATTAACAATTATAAACAAAGCAGTGCAACTAGTATTTGGAACAATCCTTACGTGTTACAGTGTCAGGAATAGAATTTCACTTCTCTTCACACCACTGGTTCTCTTTGAGTACCTGGACTTCTTCAGTAAAATCATTTTTTATATTGAGAGTCTTACAAATCTCCTCAGGAGTTTTCCCCTTGATGATATTGACAATAGTCTTATATGTAACATCAAGCAGACCTTTGATGTCTAAATAGTTTGGAGCCAGAATAAGTTCAAAAAGTGTTCCTTGGTCAACTTTCAGGAACTCTTGGTCCCAATCAGGGATATCATCTGTTCGATTCTCATTATTCTCATCATCCTCATGAGGAAGAGGGTCATCCTTGTGGTGGGTGCACCACTGAATAACCTTTTTTAATATTGCTGTATTAACATTTAGTAGGGGAACTGGATCATCGTCTTCTTCAACATCCATTCCCAAATCTTCCAACATGGTTTTGATAGTCACAGATTTGTTTGGCAATTTCCACATCAACTTCAAATATTTCTCCATCAGAACTCTGCAATTTAATTGAATGCATGATGTTGGATTTCCAGCAGACACCTGCAGACCTGCTTCACCGCCTGTGAAGCGACTCCCCTGCAGGTGGGGAGCCTGGTCCTCGAACGGAGATTCTTATACCAGTCATTGCGCTTTGCTCCATGTGCACTTAACCCGCTGCGCTACTGCCCGACTCCCCTTTGTCTTTCTTAATGTTCTTCCTTAACCTCTCCTTATCTCTCTTTTTTTTAAAATTTATTTTATTTTATTTATTTATTCCCTTTTATTGCCCTTGTTGTTTTATTGTTGTAGTTATTATTGTTGTCGTCGTTGTTGGATAGGACAGAGAGAAATGGAGAGAGGAGGGGAAGACAGAGAGGAGGAGAGAAAGACAGACACCTGCAGACCTGCTTCACCGCCTGTGAAGCGACTCCCCTGCAGGCGGGGAGCCGGGGTTCGAACCGGGATCCTTATGCCGGTCCTCGTGCTTTGCGCCACCTGCGCTTAACCCACTGCACTACAGCCCGACTCCCAACCTCTCCTTATCTCTCATATCTCCCACATCTCTGTTTATAACTCTTCTTATGATTTTTTTCTATTTTATTTATTTTTACCAGACTCTTCTCATGATTTTTTTTGCTTGTATCATTCGTTTCTTTTTATTTCTTTTTTTAAGTATTTATTTATTTATTCCCTTTTGTTGCCCTAGTTGTTTTCTTGTTGTAGTTATTATTGTTGTCGTTATTGGACAGGACAAAGAGAAATGGAGAGAGGAGGGGAAGACAGAGGGGGGAGAGAAAGATAGACACCTGCAGACCTGCTTCACCGCCTGTGAAGCGACTCCCCTGCAGGTGGGGAGCCGGGGGCTCGAACTGGGATCCTTCTGCCGGTCCTTGTGCTTTGCGCCACATGCGCTTAACCTGCTGTGCTACTGCCCGACTCCCTTATTTCTCTTTTTTAAATAATAATTTTAAAAGATTTTATTTTATTAATGAGGATAATAGGCGGAGAGAGAGAAAGAACCAGACGTCATTCTTGTACATGTGCTGTCAGAGATTGAACTTGGGACCTCATGCTGGAGAGTCCAATTCTTTATCCACTGCACCATCTCTGGGACCACCTTTTCATTTCTCTACCAAGACCCCCATATCTTTCTTTTTTTAAAATTTTTTTTAAGTTTTTATTTATTTATTTATTTATTTATTTTCCTTTTTGTTGCCCTTGTTGTTTAACATTGTTGTGGTTATTAATGTCGTCGTTGTTGCATAGGACAGAGAGAAATGGAGAGAGGAAGGGGAGACAGACAGACACCTGCAGACCTGCTTCACCGCTTGAGAAGCAATTCCGCTGCAGGTGGGGAGCCGGGGGCTGGAACCGGGATCCTTATGCAGGTCCTGGCGATTTGCGCCACGTGCGTTTAACCCGCTGCGCCACCGCCCGACTCCCCCCCCCCCCCATATCTTTCTTTCTTTCATTTATTTATTTCACCAGAGCATTGATCACCTCTGGTTTATGGTGGTGTAGGGAAATGAATCTAGGACTGTGGAGCCTCAGACATGAAAGTCTCGTTACATAACCATTATGCTATCTACCCCCTCCCCCATTTTTTCTATGGTTCTGCTTTCTCTTCCTAAGTCACACCTACACCTATTACTGCTTTCTAGTGTCTCCTTTTTCCTCTCCTCTCTCAGGATCCAGATGGAATTGGGGTTCAGAGCCCTCTCAACATCTTCCCCTATCATCTCTTACTCCACTAGGAGTATAGACAAAATTCTTTTTGGAATGCAGAAGGTGGGAATTCTGGCTTTTGTAATTGCTTCTCCACTGAACATGGGTGTTGGAAGGTCAGTAACCTCAGCCTATTTCTTTCTGTCTTTCCTTAGTAGGGTAGAATACTGAAAGGTGATGTTCCAGGACACGCTGGTGAAGTCGTCTGCCCAGGGAGTTCCAGATGTAATCATAGTAGCATCTGCAATTTTTCACCCCATCTTTTAAAGTTGTTTGTTTTATTGTTGCTGAGTTTGTGATTTCATTATATGTTTCCGTTGGTAGCCCTTTGTCTGTCGTGTAGCATGTAAAGATCTTCTCCATTTAGTAGGGTGTCTTTCTGTTTTGGTGAGGATTTTTTTAACTGCACAGAAGCTTTTCAGTTGATTTGTTTTCTTTTTCTTTTTTAATTTTTTATTATTATCTTTATTTATTGGATAGAAACACTCATAAATCAAGGGGAAGGGGGAGAGAGGAAGAGAGACAGAGAGATACCTGCAGCCCTGCTTCACCACTTGCAAAGCTTCTCCCTGCATGTGTATCTCCCTCTCCCCTTTCAATTTCTGTCCTATGAAATAAAAAAAAAAAAAAAGACAATAGCTGCTGGAACAGGTGGATTTGTCATGCAGGCACCAACTCCCAGTGACAACTCTGGCCAAAAAAAAAAAAAAAAAAAAGCAGCCTAGAGCAGAGAAATCATGTATGTGTGAGACCTCCAACTCAAATAAATAAATGTAAAAAAAAAAAAAAACACGCAAAGCCAAAGGACCGGCAGGAGGATCCCAGTTAGAGCCCTAGCTCTCCACCTTCAGGGGAGTCGTTTCACAGGTGGTGAAGCAGGTCTGCAGGTGATTATCTTTCTCTCCCCCTCTCTGTCTTTCCCTCCTCTCTCCATTTCTCTCTGTCCTATCTAACAACAACGACATCAATAACAACAACAGTAACCAAAACAACAAAAAACAACAAGGGCAACAAAAGGGAAAATAAATATTAAAACATTAAAAAAAACACACATGAGTCAGGGTTATCTTCTGTTCATGAATTTCACAAGAATCTCTACATTCATCAGGTTGGTCATCTAACATCTAGTAGTTTCTTAGGCTCTCTGATGGTATGATTCAAACTCCAGACAGTAGCTTTTCTCCAAGGAACCTATTAATTTTGGTGACAGCTTTATCTTTGCACAATTTCAAGTAGTGCAATATTTGGTGTGCCGAGTACTGAAGCATGAAGAGGAATCCCATGTATCGTGCTATCTCCAGGATGGAAGCCAGCATGAAACGAACATAGTCTGCTCCCATAGGTTAGTTGGTATCTCACTGTAGTTTTGATTTGCATTTCCCTTATAGTAAATGCTAATAAGCATTTTCATGTGTCTGCTGGCCCTCTGTATATAGTATACATACACAATGGGATGCTTCTCAGCTGTAAGATGAGATCTTTTCTTCCACTACACCATGGATGGAACTGGAGAGGGCTTATGCTAAATGAAATATAACAGAGTGGGAAAAGCAAATACTAGATGATCTCACTCCCATCTGGAATATAAAAAAATACAGCAAGGGAAAAGATAGGGTGAAACATTAATAAACTCTGTCTATCTCAGCAGATTTGTAGAGATTAATGTAGGGTGGGGGAGGTGTCAAAAGGAGATAAAATCCAGCTCCATATAGTTCCAAGAGATGGTACTTCAGTGATACATGAAGTATGCTGGAACAGATTTTGTTGAGATGTGAAACTTCACCACTGAGACAATAACTGTAGAACATTTCCTCAATGCATATTTTTAGAAAAAGAGAGAGAAGTCAGAAGACCACTGTAGTGCTTTAGGAAAACCTAGGATCAAACTGATTGGGCACCTCAGGCACACACATCCGACATTTTACTAGTTATGCTATATCCCAGGCTGCCTCTTTTTGTTAATCCTATTTAAGTGAGACATTTAAATAGATTTAAAGGCCAGGTGGTGGACTATCCAGTTGAACACACTCATTACAGTGTGTAAGGACCCATGTTCAAGTCCCTGGTTCCCACCTGCAAGGGGGAAGCTTCCCCAAGCGGTGAAGCCGTGATACAGGTGTCCCCTTCTCCCTCTCTCTCTCTCTCTCCCTATCTCATTTCCCCCCTCTCTCAATTTCTCTCTCTCTGTCTATATATATATATATACACAAATAAATAAAGTTGTAAAAATATTAAAATAAACCAATAAGTAGATTTCTGAACTACTGCAGGAGGACACTGGGGGAGAGGGTGATAAGAAAGCCCAAGACCGGTTTTCCAAACTTTGAGTTCAAGGGCTCCTTCTCTTGCTATCACAATATGCTTTCCTTAAATTTCGTACCTCTCTGTGACCACTACCTCCTTTTCTCAGAAAACATCTCCCAATCGTTAAGCAAGCATCTTCCTCCAGCCTGAGACTTTTTTTTCTCACAGGCTCCCCTGACCTTTTTTTTTTTTTTTTGCCTCCAGGGTTATTGCTGGGGCTAGGTGCCTGCACTATGAGTCCACTGCTCCTGGTGACCAACTTTTTTTCTTTTTTCTTTCTTTCTTTCTTTTTTTTTTTTTTAAATTTTTTATTTAAGAAAGGATTAACGAACAAAACCATAAGGTAGGAGGGGTACAACTCCACACAATTCCCACCACCCAATCTCCTTAACCCACCCCCTCCCCTGATAGCTTTCCCATTCTCTAGCCCTCTGGGAGCATGGACCCAGGGTCATTGAGGGTTGCAGAAGGTAGAAGGTCTGGCTTCTGTAATTGCTTCCCCGCTGAACATGGGCGTTGACTGGTCGGTCCATACCCCCAGTCTGTCTCTCTCTTTCCCTAGTAGGGTGGGTCTCTGGGGAAGCTGAGCTCCAGGACACATTGGTGGGGTCTTCAATCCAGGGAAGCCTGGCCAGCATCCTGGTGGCATCTGGAACCTGGTGATTGAAAAGAGAGTTAACATACGAAGCCAAACAATTTGTCGAGCAATCATGGATCCCAAGCTTGGAATAGTGGAGAGGAAGTGTTAGGGGGGTACTCACTACAAATTCTAGTGTACTTCTGCTTTCAGGTATATATTTTGCAGTAGTTTATGGATACGTGTGAACATAAGCTCTCTCTCACAGAAACTGGTGTATATCTAGGTTATGGGACTTTGTTAGAAGGTGAACCACCTGAGATGAAATTAGAGTGTACTATGAAAGGAAAGGTCTCACCAGAGTAATGAAGCTGAAGGGTTGTCATTCCACACGTGAAGTCTCTGGACACAGTCTGAGGTGAAGCATGTTGAGGTGGCAATCATTGCGTTGGTTAGGTTGTGATCGGTGGATGCAATATTATTTGGTATGGATTGGGAGACACATACAGGAAAGTGGGCCCTATCCAAGGGTTCCAGGACTGGGGGAAGTAGGGGCTCTATAGTGGAGATGTGAGGTTCCTGCTGTCTTAGGGTTCAAAAAGACAATCGATAGTTAATGTTATCACATTATTTGGTAATTGGGTTAACTTTGAAAATTCCTTTTGTTATGGTTTCCTGTACAGTATCCAGTATCTTGTATATAGCTGTGCTATTGGATGCTTCTAATCTACTTGGTCTAGGCTTTTGAGAGAGTCTGCATATCAAATACACAGCCTATATATTAAAAAGATTCAGTTAGTGTTTTGAGAAACTTTGAGACGTACAATTGACTTTCCCCCCCTCATATTAATTAACTACTGATTTATATGTCTACATTTTGCTAGGAGTGTACAGAAACACCATTCCCACCACCAAAAGACTGTGACCCATCCCTCCCACCCACTCCCACCCCCCACTGGCCCAGGAAGCTGCCCCTCACCACAGGGTTTTTACTTTGGTACCCTACTTACAATTTGATCAGGTCCTGCTTTTAGTTTCCCTTTCAGATCTTCTTACTCAACTTCTGTTGATGAGTGGGATCATCCCATACTCATCTTTATCTTTTTGACTTAGTTCACTTAACATAATTCCTTCTAGCTCTGTCCAAGATGGGTCAGAGAAGGTGGGTTCATTGTTCTTGATAGCTGCATATCTTTCTTTTTTTTTTTTTAAAGGATTTTATTTATTTATGAAAAAGATAGGAGGAGAGAGAAAGAACCAGACACCACTCTGGCACATGTGCTGCCGGGGATGGAACTCAGGATCTCATGCTTGAGAGTCCAAAGCTTTATCACTGCGCCACCTCCAGGACCATAGCGGCCATCTTTTTTTCCATTGTTGTTGCTTTTATTGTTGTTTCTGCTGCTGTTGTTGGGTAGGACGGAGAGAAATTGAGAGAGAAGAGGGAAGATAGGGAGAGAAAGATAGACACCTACAGACCTGCTTCACCGCTTGTGAAGCCACCCCCCTGCAGGTGGGGAGCCAAGGGTTGAACCAGGGTCCTTGAGCCAGTCTTGTACTTCACACTGTATATGGAATCATCTGGCCCCTCAGGCTGCCATTTAAAAAAATTTATTTATTTATTCCCTTTTGTTACCCTTGTTGTTTTGTTGTTGTTATCGATGTCGTTGTTAGATAGGACAGAGAGAAATGGAGAGAGGAGGGGAAGACAGAGAGGGGGAGAGAAAGATAGACACCTGCAGACCTGCTTCACCGCCTGTGAAGCGACTTCCCTGCAGGGGGGGCTCAAACTGGGATCCTGCCATCAGGCTGCCATTTTTTTAAATATTTATTTATTCCCTTTTGTTGCCCTTGTTTTATTATTGTAGTTGTTATTATTGTTGTTATTGATGTCATCGTTGTTGGATAAGACAGAGAGAAATGGAGAGAGGAGGGAAAGACAGAGAGAGGGAAAGATGGACACCTACAGACCTGCTTCACCGCCTGTGAAGTGACGCCCCTGCAGGTGGGGAGTCCGGGGCTTGAACCGGGATCCTTATGCCGGTCCTTGCGCTTTGCGCCATGTGCGCTTAACCCGCTGCGCTAACCGCGGACTCCCCAGGCTGCCATTTTTAATGTATACCTAATGCAATGCAGTTAAGAGGAAAATTATGCTGGTACTTTCTGAGATTTGCTACCTCTGGGTCCCTTTGGGCACATGCTCACTTTGTGGCCCAGGAAGTGCCACATTTGATCCCTAATACTGCATTAGTCAGAATACTTCTCCTTTTTTAAAAATTATTTTATTATCGATATTTATTGGGTAGAGACAGCCAGAAATTGAGTGGAGTGGGGAAGATGGAGAGGGAAAAAGAGAGACACCTGCAGCCCTACTTTACCACTCATGAAGCTTCCCCTCTGCAGGTGGGGGTTGGGGGCTCGAACCCTGGTCCTTGCATATTCTAACGTGCCACCACCCGTTCCCTGTCATAATACTTCTCTGGCCTCTCTCTTCCCAGTCCCCTCTATTTCATGAACTAAAATTAAGAAATTGGGGAGAGTACAGGTCCAAAAAGGATGACAGAGGGCCTAGTGAGTGTTGTATAGTTATGTGGAAAACTGAGAAATGTTATGCATATACAAACCATTGTATTTACTGTCAACTATAAAACATTAATCCCACAATAAACAAAATTTAAAAATAAAGAAAGAAATTAAGAAAGGGGGGAAGAAAGAAAAAAGGGAGGGCCAGGTGGTAGTGCAGTGGATTAAGTGCACATGGCACTAAGCACGAGGACCAGAGTAAGGATCCCAGTTCGAGCCCCAAGCTAGTGCCCCACCTGCAGGGGGTGGGGGGTCACTTTCCAAGCAGTGAAGCAGGTCTGCAGGTGTCTTTTTCTCCCCCTCTGTCTTCCCCTCCTCTCGATTTCTCTCTGTTCTATCCAATAATGACAGCAATAACAACAACAACAACAATAAATAAGCAGGGCAACAAAAATGGGGAAAAAATGGCCTCCAGGATCAGTGGACTCATAGTGCAGGCACCGAGCACCAGCAATAACCCTGGAGGAAATTAAAAAAATTAATTGAGAGAAAGAAAGAAAAAAGGAAGAAAAAAAATCCAAAGAGGATTTTAACTTTACAATAAGAAATTAAAATAGCATTAGTCATTGGTTTTGCAGCAGCCACTCCAGAGGCAGTGTCACCCAAAGCAGCAGAGCAACTCAGCTAAGTTCCCCCTCAAAGAGCTACCTGGTATACAGGTATACTATTACTACCTGTAACACAGGCTGTACATCACACAGTTCCTGCTTTTACCATATGTTACTGCTCTTTCTTAAAGATTTATTTATTGTGTGAGAGAATGAAAGAAAAGGGAGACAGACCAGAGAAGTGCTCCACTCTGGCATATGATGGTTCTGGGGATTAAACCATCAGCCTATGGGCCTCAGGCGTGCAAGTTGGTGCTCTAAGAGACTCAGTCTCCCAACCATGTCAATGTTAATTTGGGTTATGTGTCATAGTTGGTATGATTTGGTTACTTTGGGAACCTTAAAAAAATAACATGAAACCCACAACGACCCTGGATCCATACTCCCAGAGAGATAGAGAATGGGAAGGCTATCAGGGGAGGGGGTGGGATGTGGAGATCGGGTTATGGGAATTGTGCGGAACTATACCCCTCTTATTCTATGGTTTTGTTAATGTCTCCTTTCTTAAATAAAAATAAATAAATAAATAACATGAAAAGGGGCCCAGACGCTTAAGTACACACATTACCATGCACAAGGACCAAGGTTCAAGCCTCTGGTCCCCACCTGCAGGGGAGAAGTTTTACAAGTGGTGAAGCAGTGTTACAGGTGTCTTTGTCTCCCTCCCCTTTCAATTTCTGTTTTAGCAGAAGAGAGAGAGAGAGAGAGAGAGAGAGAGGGAAAGGAAGGAAGGAAGGAAGAAAGAAGAAAATGGCTGCTCAGAGTAGTAGATTCATTGTGCCAGCACCGTGCCCCAGTGATAACTCTGGAAGCAATGAAAAATAAATAAAAATAAAATACACATGAAAAATGATAAATTCAAATGGTTTCCACATAAATTAGTGGTAACTGCTTCTTTAAGCCATCTCAGCTAATGGAAATTTCATAGAAATGCTCTGCTTTCAGATAGTGAGGGAAGCCTATACTCAATTTGTCCTCAGCTCTGTCCCCAAGAGGACTTCTTCAAGGGAAGGAATAGCACATAATCACCAGGAAATGCTTCTTTTCCTGCTCATCTCTGAGGCACTACTGGAAACTGCCTGCTCAGATTGGAACCTGATGGCAATACAAAGAAGTTGTAGATGAAGTGTTCTGAGTCTTCTAGTTTCTCTGACAATGTGGTGTGTGTGTGTGTGTGTGTGTGTGTGTGTGTGTGTGTGTGTGTTTCTCCAGTCTCTTTATTGCTCTATTTGGTTTCCAGGAAACAAGAGGAGAGGTTTAAAAATAAACTACTGCCACATTCCCCTCCAAACCCTACAGCAAGGGTTTTTAGAAACCCATTGCTTTTGGCAATGGCAACATTAGGTGAATTGGTTATGATTCTACAGGATGGTATCTTATAGGTTCTAAATCTTGACATATTTTCCTGCCTTGCTTCAGGGAGAGCCTCTGGCTAACCAAATCCCAGTAATGATGCATATATCAGGGTGCTCTTTTGATCATGAACAGTAAGAAACTGATCCATTTGTTCCCAGTCTCTCATACTACCTGTATACTCGCCAAGCACACTGCTATCTGTCAGAATCCTACCAGGAAACTAGAATAATTTGAGGAGCTAGTTTATTTAGTTTATTTAGAATGCCACGAGCAAGTGCAGGGGAACCACAAGGGATATTGCCACTCTGGCCCAAAGGGATAAGGGGAAGGAGAATTTCCAGTAAGAATTCTTACTAATTTGTGTCACAGCATTAAACTATAATATATGGAGCAGAGGGTAGACAGCATAAGTGTTATGCAAAGAGACTCTCATGCCTGAAGCTCCAAAGTCCCAGGTTCAATCCCCCTGCACCACCATAAACCAGAGCTAAACAGTGCTCTGGTAAAAAAATAAAAAATAAAAATAAAAAACCCTATATGTAATATACTACATAATATATATATATATTAAGCCAATTATATTGAATCCTGATTTCCAGTAGGTATAAAATGCTGCAGTGAGGCATGCACCACTTCTTTCTGCCACATGAAATAAAAGTGACCTTTAGTTTTATTTTTTTATTATGTCATTCCAGGAATTGAACCCAGGGCCTCACACATGCAAGGCATGTGAGATACCTCCTCAAATCAAGATAAGAAACTTAAACCATAGACAAGTTGAAACTAGAGTTTAATAAAGACATTATCAATGCAGATGGTGTTGTTGAGTTTCCTTTTTTTAGAGACTTTTTATATCTATTTATTTTCCCTTTTGTTACCCTTGGTTTTTTTTATTGTTGTTGTAGTTGTTGTTATTGATGTCGTCGTCCTCGTTAGATAGGAGAGAAATAGAGAGAGGAGGGGAAGACAGAGAGGGGATGAGAAAGACAGATACCTGCAGACCTGCTTCACCGCCTATGAAGAGACTCCCCTGCAGGTGGGGAGCCAGGGACTCAAACTGGGATCCTTACACCAGTCCTTGTGCTTTGCGCCATATGTACTTAACCCACTGCACTACTGCCCGACTCCCAAGAGTTTCTTTTTTAAGATTTTTTTTTTTATGAGAAAGAGAGGAGAAAGAACTAGAGCATCACTCTGGTGCATTTGATGCTAGGCATTAAATTCATGACCTCAGACTTAAGAATCCAATACTTTATTTACTGCATCACCTCCCAGGGAACATAAGTAAGAGTTTCTATTTTATTCTACTGTTTATTTATTTTAAAGGTTTGTTTGATTTATTTCATGAGATAGAGATCAGAGCAGCATTCTGGCATATGTGGTGCTGGGAAATGAACCTGAGATCTCAGCCACATGAATAAGGGTTTTTTTTTTTTTTAAGATTTTATTTATTCATGAGGAATAATAGGAGGAGAGAGAAAGAACCAGACATTACTCTGGTACATGTGCTGCCAGGGATTGAACTCGGGACCTCATGCTTGAGAGTTTGATGCTTTATCCACTGCGCCACCTCCCGGACCACAAATAAGGGTTTTTAACTGTGAAGTAGTCTTTGACAAAACAACACAATGAAGAGATAAGGTACATTTTTCCCTCCCAAGTCCTTTGATACCACTTGGTATCTATTTCCTGAGCTACTAAAAGTTGGAGGAGGCTAGTCTTGTAAAGCAGGTGGCCTGGAGAAGAGCACTGCCTTCATGTAGGTGGCATTTCCAACCAGCCTAAGGTGACCTTGTGGGAAGGTAATCAGAGGAATGAATATTCTCAATATAGTGTCCTCCCTCCAGCTTTCTTGTCAGACCTCCATGAACCAAAAAAATTGCTAGAAGTCACAGGCGCCTTTGACATAATTTATATAGGTTAGCCTCCTAGATAAAAGTAGAAGAGGGAGAGGGAAAATACTGAAAGACAGAGAAACACTAACTCGTTTTCTGGCCAGTGTATTCTTTTCCCATAGGCACATTCCATGGGGCCTAATTTTAACCAGCAGTTGCCCTGGAGAGGATGGAGTCATAACAAGAGCCCTTAGCAACACAGTGCCAGCTCCATATGGGACTCTAATCTCATGAGGATCTATCAGGTCACTTCTTGAGCCAGTTTCGCATTCTCTCACTAACTGCTTGGCTGGAGACTAACCACTCTGAACTTGGTGACTCCCCCCATGTTAAACAGCCCCACCACCCACTGACACTTGCTTAGGCTATGTTGACACCTTTAGTCTGGATTCAGACTGCTTAGGAATCACTCTATTTCTTTAAGGTAGTGGCCCTCAAACTTAAGTGTACTGGGGCCAGGTGGTGGCAAACCTGGTTAAGTGCTCACATTATAGTGTGTAAGAACACAGGTTCAAGTCTCTGGTCCCAGCTGCAAGGGGAAAGCTTCACAAGTGGTGAAGCAGTGCTGCAGGTATCTTCTTCTCTCTCCCTCCTTGCCTACCCCCACCCTCTCAATTTCTCTCTCTTTATCCAATAATAAATAAAATGACAAATAAATTTTTAAAAAAAACTTTAGTGTATCTGAACTGAGACACTTGTTAAAAAGTGATTGTTGGGAGCAGGGTGGTGGCACACTTGGTTAAGCGCACATTACAATGCACAAGGCAGACCCGAGTTCAAGTCCCCAGTCCCCAGTCCCCAACTGCAGGGAGAATGCTTTGCAGGTGTCTCTCTCCCTATCACCCCCTTCTCTCTTGATTTCTGGCTGTCTCTATCCAATAAATAAATAAAGATTTTTAAAAAATGGGACTGGGTAGTGGCACACCTGGCTAAATACACATTACAATGCACAAGGACCCAGGTTTGAGCCCCAGTCCCCAACTGCAGGGGGAACACTTTGCAAGTAGTGAAGCACAGCTGCCAGTGTCTCTCTTCCTATCACCCCTCCACTCTCAATTTTTGGCTATCTCTATCCAATAAATAAATAAAGATAATAAAAAAGATATTTTAAAAAAGTGATTGTTGGGTGGAGAGGATAGCACTGTGGTTATACAAAAAGACTTTAATGCCTGAGGCTCTAAAGTCTCAGGTACAATCCCCCATACCACCATAAGCCAGAGCGGTATAGTGCTCTGGTTAATAACAACAGCAACAATAAAAGTGACTGCTGCTCCCTACTCTAAGCTTTTGTTTCTGATTCAGTAGGCCTGAACAGGGAACCAACCATGTACATTTCTGGCATGTTTTCATTTTGTGCTGGTGGAAGGAGTACTTACTGAGAACCACAGTTTTAAGGAAATTCTGCATACCACTGTTCAGATCGAGACTTACAGCCCCTCAGAATGATCTACTTCCCCTATTTCCAAATTTTCTAGTGGGTTCCTTCCTGGGTTCCTCTGATGCACCTTAGCAGCTCTCTGCCTAGAGCTCTTACTTCCCTCCAGCCCTAACTACTATGGGCTAGCATTCTCTGTGGTCAGGGGGCCTGGGGCCTGAGCTTGGGTAGATGTCTTTTTACATTTCTGTTCCCACAGGCCTTTCCCACATCTGTCTTGAGGATAAGTTTCTTTTTCCACCTGTTTGGCCTTCTAAATACTCATTCATCTTCACTTTTGTCCCATGGTGAGAGCAGCTGTCATTTTATTTATTTTTTTTATTTATTTTTGCCACCAGGGTTATTGCTAGGGCTACCTGCCTGCACAATGAATCCACTACTCCCAGAAGCCATTATTTTTCCTTTAAAAAAATTTATAGAGATAGAGATAAACTGAGAGGGAGGAAAAAGAGAGATACCTGCAGCACTGCTCCACCACCTATGAAGCCCTCCCACACACAAGTGCAAGTGGAGATGAGGGCTTGAACCCAGGTCCTTGTGCATAATAATGTATACTTTCCTCTAGATGTCTCACCATCACTCGGCCCCTGAGCAGCTGTCATTTTATTCCAGCAAGTCTTTATGAGTAGCTAAACTCTGTTACTATGGTATTCTGCTAAGCCATCCTTTATGGAAATAATATCATTCTGAATAAAAGCTGCCATCCTGGAAGTCAGGCAGTAGCACAGCGGGTTAAGCGCATGTGGCACAAAGCACAAGGACTGGCTTAAGGATCCCGGTTCGAGGCCCCGGCTCCCCACCTGCAGGGGAGTCACTTCACAGGCGGTGAAGCAGGTCTGCAGGTGTCTGTCTTTCTCTCCGTCTCTGTCTTCCCCTCCTCTCTCCATTTCTCTCTGTCCTATCTAACGACGACGACATCAATAACAACAACAATGAAAAACAACAAGGGCAACAAAGGGGAAAATAAATAAATATTAAAAAAAAAAAAAGCTGCCATCCTGTGGACAGGGAAATAGCTCATGCGAGACTTATATGCTTAAGGTTCCTGTTCCTGTGTATGGCTGGGAGTTCGGTCCCTGGGATCGCATGTGCTGGAGTAGTACTCTGGCATCTCTCTTTCTAACTCTCTTTTCTGACTCCCTATACTCACTTTTACTATCTGTTTGGTTTTTTTTTTTTTTTTACAATTACACTGCCATGAGGACAAGGTTCCACATTTGTTTGGCTTACTCGGCTAGAAACATGCAGTACAATGTGGATGAATGGATGTACAAATAAAGAAATGAGCACCACCACCACTATCCACACACACCAGGCAATGAGAGCATTGCAAGTGCAGGTTTGCAGCTTTCACTGCTTGGGGAGAGGCAGCTGCAATAAACGGAAGTCAAGAAGCCAGTGTTCCCCTACTCTTCCAGTATTTTTCCCCCACCTGCCTGGGTTAGAGGAAGGACAATGAGAAGTTGAAACTCTCAGCTGCAAAACACAAGAGAAGGGAGATCAGGAAGAAGAGAGGTGGCTCCATCTATCTGGGGAGAGTAGACAGAACTCTGGGTAGGGAGTCTGGCAAGCCTGTCTCAGAGTGAGGACCCACTGGCTCCTAGCAGCAAAGGGGGGCAATGGCTGTGCCTAATAAAGGCCTCTCTCCTAGGCTACTCATCTACTCTACTGAACTCAGTGACCAGCACCCCCACCAGCACGCAAGCACCAACACACACGCGTGTACACATACACACACACACACACACACACACACACCCCTAATATCAGCCTCTGTCATTCTTAGTACCACTTGCTCCAAAGAATCTGTTCAAATTCTCAAGTTCCTGAGCTCTGCAGATTTTACCAAAGGGAGTTAAACTCCACATACAAAGCAAACAAACTTAAAACCTCCTCATTGAACAGTTCCTTATTTCCAAGTGCCTATCAAAAGGTAGAGGTCTGGGGGTGAAGATTCTCTCCTCTTCCAGGCCCTGAGCCTACCTATCCTGTTGCTTTCCCAGAGCTGAGAGCAGGCTTTAGATTCTTCTCCATCCACAGTTCAGAAGAATCCTCTCAACTCTCCCTTGGCTCCCTACCCCAAATCTGCAGGCTCAGGTTCACAAGCATGACAAAATATAGTACCTGAGCATTACCCAAACCTCCAGACCTGGTCAAAGACCATTGGTCCAAGGGTGACAGAATAATGGTTTATCAAAGAATCTGTGCTTGAGGCTTCAAGGTCTCATTTTCAATCCCCAGCATCAGCCAGATCTGAAAAGTGCTTCAGAAAACCAAAACCAAAACAAACAAACAAACAAAACCCAAATGCCCTTTCCTGACACCTCCAATGACTTCTAAAAATATTTTTCTTTTTACCAGAGTACTGATCAGCTCTGAACCTGGCACCCTGGAGCCTCAGGTATAAGAGTATCTTTGCATAACCATTATGCTATCTATCCCTACCTTGAAAATATTTCTTTCATGCACATGTTGAGCTCTCCTTAATAGGAATTTGGGAGAATGCTATTTTCTCATTTCCACTCTCCCCCCCCACCCCTTTCTTACTGGGGTGCTAATGTCAGCAGAAGCTGATGGGGAAGTAGGGCCTTGGGACGAAGGGGAGGAGAGAATAAGAGGAAAGGGGAAGTTTGGGAGGGAGGCCTTCTAAAGGGCTGGTGGAAGTGGAAAGCAATCAGATAGAGGCTTCAACGTGACCTGTCTCCATCAGCACCTGCTGGGCTATGAGCCAAACCAGGGATTTACAGGGTAGGGAACGTGGAACAGGCAGAAGCAGAAAGATGGGCATACCCGGGCTGAGGATTGAGCAGGAGTTAGGTGGCCTAGAAAGGCAGCACTAGGTAGCCCTGGGCTGGGCATGGGATGCAGAGAAAAGGGGCAAGGGTGAGGTAGAGGTAAGGATACATTCATTTGGTTCCCTCAGGAGGAAAAGCTTTTGGGCAGCTGAAGGCCCAGCAGGAGGAGAGACTAGACGAAATCAACAAGGTAAAAGAGCTGTGGGGGCAGGTCTTGGGAGGAAGGGGCGTTGGACAGGAGGGGTTTACCTTGGCTCTTGATTTCTCCCACAGCGATTCCTGGATGATCCCAAATACAGCAGTGATGAGGATCTGCCCTGTAAACTGGAAGCCTTCAAGAGTGAGGGGAAATCTATAGGGTCCAGGGGTGTGGGGACTGGAGGGGATAGGGCTTCCTAACAATAGATCCAGGACAGGAAAGACAGAAAGTCTTACTTTGTGGTAGGAAGAAAAGCTGTCTCTTCTGCCTCCACCTCAACCCCCCTTGCTGCTGTCTCTTTTCCTGGCTGTCCCGCCTAACATCCCCTCTAGTTCCCTATACCTTACCAGGGGCCCCTAACTCTCCCAGCCTTCACTTCCTCTGCCTACCCTACCTCCGCCTTCTCCCCATAGCACTGGTCAGCAATCCCTTTCTCAATCTCTTGCCCTGTACTGCCCAGCTGGTCTGTGACCCTCAGCCAGCTCTTACTCTCTCTTTCTCCCCTCATGCAGAAAAATACATGGAATTTGACCTAGATGGAAATGGAGATATCGGTGAGAAAACTGATTTGGGGGGTGGGGTGGGGTAGGCAGGGTGCAGAGCTAGGAAAAGGGACATCTGTCTTACAGGGCTCCATTCCCAGTGAGGTGGGAAAGGACTCAACTAGCAGAATAAAAGTCAAGGTGGAAATACGGAAATGGGGAAGAGAGACAAAAAGAAGGAGACACTCCTCTTGTGACCACCCCCCTCCTCTGCCTTCAGATATCATGTCCCTGAAAAGAATGCTGGAGAAACTTGGGGTTCCCAAAACCCATCTGGAACTAAAGAAATTAATCAAGGAAGTTTCCAGTGGCTCTGGAGAGACTTTCAGCTACTCGGACTTTCTTAACATGATGCTGGGAAAGAGATCAGCCATCCTAAAAATGTGAGTCTGTTCTCCTGACCTGTTCTCCTCACTTTTTATTTCTTTCATTCTTTGAGAGGCTCAGGAGATTCTCCTCATATCTCCTCATTGTGCAGAGGAGATAGCACAATGTTTATGCAAAGAGGTATGCCCGAGCTAAGCAGTGCTCTGGAAAAAAAAAAAGTGTGTGTGGTCTGGGAGGTGGCGTAGTGGTGAAGCTTTGGACTCTCAAGCATGAGGTCGCAAGTTCGATCCCCGGCAGCACATGTGCCTGAGTGATGTCTGGTTCTTTCTCTCTCCTCCTATCTTTCTCATAAATAAATAAAATCTTTAAAAAAAAATATGTGTGGGGTGGTGGTGGTGGGGACTCTTACTCTTCTATTTTTTTTTAAATTGCCACTAGTGTTATTGCTGGGGCACAATGCCTACATGATTAATCTATCACTACTGGTGGCTTCCCCCCCTTTTTTTATATAAATAGAAAGAACTTAAGGGAAGTTAGGTGGGTTGGGTTTAGAGAGAAAGAAACAGACACTTGCAGCCCTGCTTCACTACTTGTGAAACTTACCCCCTGCAGATAGAAAACAGGGACTTGAACCTGGGTCCTTGTACATGGTAACATGTGCTCTATGTGTGTGCTAGTGCCAGGCCTGTCTCAAAGTGCTATTCCCAGTCATGGTTCTTGTTCCCATAGTCCCTGGTACTCCCACCCCAGGTCTTCTCTTTTTCTACCCTCATAGTCCCCACCTTCTGGACTTTCAGAGCAGCCTAAGATTAATTATCTTAAAAGAACTATCCCCTGACCCCTATGTCTCTTCCCATCTCAACCAGGATCCTGATGTATGAGGAGAAAGCTAAAGAACAGGAGAAGCCAGTGGGCCCCCCCGCCAAGAAAACTATCTCTGAACTGCCCTGACTTGTCAGGGAGAGATGTGGTGAGATTGAAGGGGATTCTAATAACTTTAACATGGAAAAAGAAGATATTATTGTGAGCCAGTATCTAAATTAAATAAATTATCCTCTTCCTTCAGATCAAGTCAGTTTGGGGTAATTTTTTTCCCTGGGTTTGGGGAGAAGTGAAATCTTTTTGCAAGAAGGACAGTAATGATTTGCCCATAGGAACAGTCCATTTCCTATTCTGTAGTGTGTTTACTCGAGCACATGGTTTTGTATACCAATGGGGTGGTGGTTCTGGATGTATAAAATAACCTGGACCAGGGGTTGGGCGGTAGCACAGTAGGTTAAGCCCACACGGCGCAAAGCGCAAGGATGGGCGCAAGGACCCTGGTTGGAGCAAGCGGCTCCCCACCTGCAGGGGGGTCACTTCATGGGTGGTGAAGCAGGTCTGCAGGTGTTTGTCTTTGCCTCCCCCCTCAGTCTCTCCTTCTCTCTCGATTTCTGTCTTATCCAACAACAGCAATAACAACAATAATAACAACAACAAAATAAAAAAATAACCTGGACCTCAAAGAATGTAAGTGGTACAAAAAGACATACACAGGTCAGGGGGTTGGGCAGTAGCACAGCAGGCTAAGCCCACATGGCGCAGAGTGCAAGGACTGGCTGAAGGATCTTGGTTCGAGCCCCTGGCTCCCCCCCTGCAGGGAGTCACTTCGCAGGCGGTGAAGCAGGTCTGCGGGTGACTATTTTCCTCTCCCCGTCTCTGTCTTCCCCTCCTCTCTCAATTTCTCTCTGTTCTATCCAGCAACAGCAGCAATGACAATAATAATAATGACAACAAGGGCAACAAAATGGAAAAGATGGCCTCTAGGAGCAGTGGATTCGTAGTGCAGGCACCAAGCCCCAGCAATAACCCTGAAAACAAAAAACAAAACAAACAAACAAAATATATACAGGTCAAAAGAGAACATTAGTCTCTCTGAATCTTTCATCTGAAAATGGGGATATGATGTACTGTAGTACCTGACATATCATAAACTCTCAATAATGCTTACAACTTGAATGAGGTGCTAGGCAATGGTGCATCTGGTAGAGTGCATACATTGCCACACATGAGGACGTGAGTTCAAGTCCCCAGTACCCACTTATAAGGAGGAAGCTTCATAAGCTGTGGAGTAGTGTTGCAGGTGTCTCTTTCTCACTCTCTCCCTATTTCTCTATCAGAAAAGAAAAAAAAAAACTGGTCACCAGGAACACCAGCGAAATGATTTCACCAGTGAAATCATTATGTAGGCAATGAGCCCTGGCAATAACCTTGGTGTGAAAAAGAAAAAAAAAACTTGAATGAATGGAAGAACTGGTGTTACTTTTTCTACATATAGAAGTATTCTTATGTATATAGATATATTCTGTATACAGTGTATCAAATATATGCTATGTATATACATATATTATATTTATAACCGATAAGGGAAAGTTGCTTAAATACACATGCATATTGTTTTTGTTGTTTTTTTAACCAGAGCACTGCTCAGTTCTGCCTTATGGTGTTGCAGGAGGTTGAACCTGGGACTTTGGGGCCTCAGGCATGAGAGTTTCTTTGCATTGCCATTATGCTATCTACCTCCACCCTAGTTTTTACTAAATTATGACAGTGAACTAGCTCCAGTATTATACAGTGCTAAGGGTCAAATGTGGGGCCTCACTGAGCTACCTCCCCATTCTATGTCTTTTTAA
The DNA here is from genome assembly GCF_950295315.1 of Erinaceus europaeus. NCBI lineage: Eukaryota > Metazoa > Chordata > Mammalia > Eulipotyphla > Erinaceidae > Erinaceus > Erinaceus europaeus. The sequence continues at coordinate 54,752,807 of NC_080165.1, forward strand.
AAAAAAAAAAATTATTTATTATACATGTGGCAGAGAGGAAAGAGAAAGAGAAAGAGAGAGAGAGAGAGATGCCAAAGTGTCACTTCAAGATGTGTGGTACCTGGGATCCAACCAGGAACCTCAGGCTAGAAAGTTCAGTGTTCTGTTAGCTGAGCTATTTTTCTGACTGCCAAGTGGATGAGAGACAGAGAAGGATAGAGAGGAGAAATGCCATACTGCACTTCTTGTGAAACCTCCCTTTGTACCTGGTGCTTTCATGTGGTAGCCAGGGTTGAACCCAGGTCTACAAGCATGATAAAGTATATGTTCTATCAGGTGAATTATCTCCCAGTCCCTATAAATCATTAATCAATTAATTTTTTAAACATTTAATTAATGAGAGGGCAGGAGAGAGAACCAGAGCACCATTCTGGCACATGAGATGCTGGGGCTTGAACTTGGGACCTTGTGCTTGGGAGTCTAACGCTTCAACCACTATGCTAACTCCTGGGCTGCTAATTTATTTAAGAAAAGACCAGAACACTGCTCAGCTCTGACATATGATGATGCAGGGAATTAAGCCTGCAATTTTGGGGATAGCAGTTTGGTGTGCTGTTGTGCTGCTCCTGGGTCCTAAACCCATGTAAATCCTACACGTTCATTATGTAGTATTTTTTCCCCATTTTTTATTTGTGATTAGTAGGCTACAATATTGTAAGATTATAATGTATAATACCACACCACCATAGTTCAGTATCCCTATACTTCCACTTCCCAAAGATAAACACCATAGTTCACAAGTCTTAGAAATAGTTTGTTTGCTTGTTTTTTTTTCCACCCAAATTCATGTATACCAAATCTCTAGATTCCACATATGACTGAAAATATCTGGTAGTTGTCTTTCATCTCTTATTTTGTTCAGCATAATTACCTCCTGTTCCATCCTTTTTGTCCCAAAGGACACAATATCTTTTTTGAGTTCCTATGCTATATTTTTCACTTCCTCACCTTCCCATGTGAAGTTCAGTAATTCATAACAATTGTTATATTTTCATGACTTTTTATTTTCTTTTTTAAATTTTATTTATTTATGTTATTGGATAGAGACAGAAAGAAATTGCAAGAGAATGGGGAGACAGAGAGGAAGAGAGACAGAGAGACACCTGCAGACCTGCTTCACCACCTGTAGACCTGCTTCACCACCTGTGAAGGGGCTCCTCTGCAGGTGGGGAGCTGGGGGCTTGAACTGGGATCCTGACCAGTCCTTGCACTTTGTGCCACATGCACTTAACCCGCTGCGCTACCGCCCAACTCCCTTCTTCTTCTTCTAACGTTTGCCCTTCTTCCGTAGCCAGTCAACAGCGTCAGGTAGAAAGCTGTCAGGAGCTGCTTGTTGCTGGCTTTGAAAGTGACTGGGATCCATGTGGATTCAGTCGGCTAGGAAGGATCGTCAGTTTCCCCAATGAATGGGTACTCACGGGATGCACCACGAGAAGGTCGATCCAATGCATCCCGCCCAACTCCCTTATTTTCTATCCAATGCATCCCTCCCAACTCCCTTATTTTCTATTAAAAACAAACAAACAAAAAAAGTTTCAAGTTCTGCTTTGTTTTCTTACCAGAGCACTGTTCAGCTCTGGCTTATGATGGTGTCAAGAGATTAAACCTGGAAACTTGAGGCATGAAAGTCTTTTTACATAACCACTGTTATCTTCCTGTATCTCCTGGGCTCAGAAAGGCAGAGGACAGACACCACAGCACTGCTCCAGTATTTATGGGGCTTTCCCAGGTGCTGTAAAGGGCGTTCCTCTGTGGTCGCAATGGCCTGAACCTAGTTCATCACCAATTTTGTTATGGCTCACTGCTCCAGGCCAACTTTTTCAGTGAGAAACATGAACAGAGAGGCTGAGAAAGATACTACAACAACAAAGGTTTCTCAGCACAGTGGGGACTAGGGCTTAAACCTGGGTAGTAGGCATGGCAAAGTAGGCACACTATTCAGGTGAGCTACCTTACTGACCCTGATTCTTGTTTATGTTTCTAGAGTTTCTCCACCCCCTTTTTTTATTTAGAATAAAGACAGAGAAATTGGGGGGTGGGGGGGAAGAGACCTGCAGCACAGCTCAGCTTCACCGCTTGTGAACAACCACCATCCCTTACTTAGCACAACTCTAAGATCACCTTTTCTTCTTTTCGGTTATCAGGACCTAGCACAAGTGTTTACGGGTCAATTTTTTTCATTACTTTAATTTCGGGTGCAGAGAGAAAAGGAGATCCACCACAGTACCTGAGCACACTATACTGGCACACTCCCATGTAGTGTTGGGGCTCCAACTAGGACTTCCTGTATGGCAAGGCACACAGCCTGCTGGTTGAGCTATCTTCTAGTCTTTTTCTAAAATCCTCTGTATCCCTACCTAGTCTGATTTTATCCCTCTGCTTCTATAATATTATGTGCTTATCACTGGTGCCTTCAAAATAGTTGCTGAAATATTTGCTGACCTGGTAGTACGGCATATTAGCAGAGGACAAAAGAGGAGGAAGTACCGCATTTCGTAGAATGGAAGCCGTTGTTAAAATCCAGCAAACTGCCAACATCAAATACAAATATAATCATGAAAATCATAGGTCACAAAATTGAATGTTCGTCTTGGAGGCCAATAGGCCTCCAAGAGTTTGAAGATGAGACCATTCCTAAACCTATCTTTGTTCAAACGATTTACATACATTATGTAAATAAATAGAACTACCCAAAGAATGCCAACGCAGAGCGGTGCCCACAAAACTCCCCCTTGGACATTTGGATTGGCTTGTCTATCACTTCATTTGCATGACGAGTTTAATAAATGATGGCCCCTCCCCTCTGGCGCTTTCACCTCTCGCGAAGACACGCGGGAGTTGGGAAGTTTCCCTGGTTACGTAAGCTCCGCTCTTGGCAGCTAATCCCTTCCGTCTAGTCCTCTCGCTGCGACTCCTCTGCTGAAAGCGCCACAGGCCTTGCATCGTTTCCTTCCACTCTCGGCGTCCCTACGTCTATCCGCTCCCATCTTCCCACGAACTCACGACGCACACTCCAACACTTTCTCCCCCACCCCCACCCCTCCGTCGCGCAAATTCTGCGCCCTAACTGCCTGGCTGACCGGCGCCGCATTCCTATCACTATCCCTCTTTACGTCTCAACGGCCGACGCCGTGTTCGCCTCTTCAGCCAACCGGCATCTTAGCACCTGTAAGCCCCTCCTATTTATGCAAATTATATAGGCCAGCTCCCGCGCCCAGCTTGCGTTTTTTTTTTTTTTAATAAATAAGGACAGTCCTGGAAGTAAAGAGGGATAGGGTAGGAAGCGCCCCTCCCCTTATGCAAATTAAGGGGCGAGCCTAGGCGCGGAGGGAGGCGGGAGGTGGGGGTGCGCTCCCGGGGGCGGCGGTTGCCCGGATGGGCCGTTAGTCGGAGCCCAGCCGCGGAGTGAGCGAGGGAGACGGGAGGAGCCGAACCCGGCGCCATCCGCCGCCATCCGCCCCCGCCCCACTGCCATCCTATCCCGGGGACACCCTAAGCCCGGGTCCCGGGCCCCCGCGCACCCGGCTAGGTGAGTCTGGGCGAGTGGAGCGCTATCACCCTTTTCCGGTTCGGGAGCGGTGGTGGCAACGGCGGCGGCGGCGGTGGCGGTGGCGGTGGCGGGCCGCGGGGAGGGGGGGAGGAGGAGAAGCTGCCATTAGCCGCCGCCATTTTGTCCTCGTAGTGCCGGGACCTGCCTGCCCCTCCCCCTCCGATACCCCCGCCCGGCAACCCGCACCTCCAGCGCTCCCCTCAGAATCTGCAGTCTCCCTCTCGCCACTCACGGTCCCGGCTTCCAGGGTGGCCCCCTCTTAGGCTTGTAACTCTCCACCCTCCTGTCCTCTCCTAGTTTCTCACCTCTGTCTGTGGGCCCCCTTCCCCGCCGTCGCTCTGGGATGTGCCGCGCCCGACGGTCCCCTCCGGTAGTCTTCTCGCCTCCATATTGAAACCCCCCATTACCTAGAGCTGTGGATGGGGTCGCCCCCCACCTCCCTGTTTGCGTTGAGTCACTCGCACTGTGGAACCCTGCTTTTGTCCCGTACTTTAGCTTTCTGCATATTTCAGTTTACCACCTGCTTTTTTCATACTCCTACTCCTTACTGTTCGTTTTTAACCCCCCCCCCCCCCCGCACACCTTCCTTGGTCTCTTGACACTGCTGTCTTATTTTGCATCCCTGTTTGTGTTACTCCTTGTCTGCTTTCATACTGACTCCTTTTCCAGTTTGATTCTCGATTTTGTCATCCCTTTTCTTTCGTATATTTACTCTCGAAGATTCACTTCCTTAGGCACCTACAAAGCAACCCCCCTCTTCTCATCTAGCCTGTTCGCAATGATTCTGGTCTTCATCCTGTATCTGCCTTGATTTCCCTGTTTTCTTCTCACTGCCTTCCCATCTCTTCCTTTACACCATCTCCCACCACCCCATGAGTGCCTGCCTGGTCATCAGAAACTGACTGATTGCTGATGGAGAATCTGATCAGCTTGGAGACAGAAAGAAATGATTGCTGGTGATTCTCATGGAGCTTAGCAAAATGAAGTTGAATCTGGCCTGGGCCCCATGGTTACAGCGTGCTTTAGAGGGGGCTCCACATTGCTTTGTTGTTCTCACATCTACAAAGGGTAAACCAGATCCTACCCGTGTTATATTTGGATAAAAGATCCCTCCACCCCCCAGGGTTTGAGGTGGGGTACTCCAAATACTTGGTTTTCTGTAGCTTGTGCTATGTAGAGCCCCAATTGTCCCATGAGGAATCTGGCACCAGCCCCTAGTCTGGCAGAGCAAGCTTGTAAAATCCATTATACCATCCTGCAAACCTCCGGATGGGTGTGAAGCTGCTGGGAATGGAACCTGGGGCACAGGGAGCTGATGTCTGGGCAGGGAGATAGCATAATGGTTATGCAAAGAGACTCTCATGCCTAAGGCTCCAGAGTCCCAGGTTCACCACCATAAGCCAGAGCTGAACAGTGCTCTGGTTTCTTTTTTTTAAAAGGGAGCCGCAATACATAGAGTATCTAAAGCTCTGATCCTTGCAAGTGCCTTTTTGTTTTGTTTCTTTGAAGCTTGGACTTCTCTGTTTGATTCTAGTCTCTGAAATGATTTTGGTGGGGGGAGAAGAGATTACTACTTTGTGAGAAGGAAGAGGCAGTTACCTCTTGGACTGTCAGAGGAGGAGGGAGTGTTTATAGTAGGAATATATTTGGTTTTGTAATTTCCTTGGCAGGAGATCTGGGAAAAGAGGGAACATGACATTTGGGCTCTGTTGGTGCTGAGCAGTAAGTTGCTTATTGGGACTGGGAATTTGTTTGCTCTTCTGGAAAAAAAGACAACAAATATTCAGGTCCCAAATAAATGTGAAAGGGAGTTTTGAGGATTTTTGTTGGTCTGTAAAGGCAGCAGAGACTGACACACTGGGTGTCTGACCCACAGGCTCCGGCACGTTTTGGGGGAGGTGCCTGCAGGACCCAACGTACTCAATGAGCTTCCAGCGCAATGTCCGATCGCTTGGGGCCGACTGCCAAGGGGAAGGATGGAAAGAAGTATTCCTCGCTCAACCTGTTTGATACATATAAGGGCAAGTCCTTAGAGATCCAGAAACCCACTGGTGAGGGACCTTCAAAGGTGCTCCTAATTTTTGGAGGCTAGGCATGAATGGGGTATACATTTTAAATTTCTTTGAATGGAAACAGCTATAGTATAGATAAAATTAAAAAAAAAAAACTATAGGAATTCTAGAGACTTCCTTTAACTTGGGTACCATAGAGGATGATGGGCTTTGGATCAGTATCAATTATCCTCCTCCAAAGGCGTGTCTTTAGTTCCTTATCTCTGGACATGTAAGAATTGGAGGTAAAGCAATGCGGATTTGGAGAAGTCTTGGACCAGCTTGCTCCCTGAAGGTTCAAGATCAACCTTCCCACAAAGATGTGGCATATTGTGTATCTTGGCCTTTTCAGTAGAATTTCAGAAATTATCAAGGGCAAAGAAAGGGATGGTTGCAGTGAGGAGCTTGGTGATAAGGAAGAGAATGAGGATGGCTAAATGAAATTTAGAGGCTGTCATCTTCCACGTGAGGCATTTTTTCACGCTCTCTCCACCTTTTCTCTAGTTGCCCCTCGCCATGGCCTGCAGAGTCTCGGGAAAGTTGCTATTGCCCGGCGTATGCCACCCCCTGCCAATCTTCCAAGCCTGAAAGCTGAGAACAAAGGCAATGACCCAAACGTCTCACTAGTGCCGAAAGACGGAACAGGATGGGCAAGCAAACAGGAGCAGTCCGACCCCAAGAGGTAGAGAGAGACTTAGGGGCTCTGGAGTGATGAGTATTTTAATTTTGAATTTAAGGATGAACTGGGACTTGGTCTAGCTTGACCATAAAAGCCAGTGACTAAGAGGAAAGTCCCTTTCCTGCCTGTTCCAGGGCTCTGTAGACGACTGAGAAATGGTACCTTTAGCTTTCTATCAGTTGGAAATTAAGCATTGAGAATAGATGACAGTCTGTGCACTACAGTTGGTTATAATATTTGATCTTAGCATTTGTAAACTGATGGGCCTGGGTTCGGTTCCTATCCTCCACCAGTTGAAGTAGGGAGGCATCTCAGGTTCTGGATAACCTTCCCATCCTGCTATCCCCTTAGTTCCGATGCCTCAACCGCTCAGCCGCCGGAATCGCAGCCACTGCCGGCTTCACAGACGCCTGCCTCCAGCCAACAGAAACGACCCCCAACAGCCCCCGAGGTCTGAAAAACCAAATATTCCTAAAGGGATAGAAGACAAGAATTGCTTTGTATAGCTTGAATGACTTGAACAGCTTCCTCATTTACATTGCCATTTATTACTTCTATCTCCCCCAGAACACTCCTTCGGTTCCAAGCGGGGTAAAGTCCTGGGCGCAAGCCAGCGTCACCCATGGAGCACATGGAGATGGTGAGTGGCCGTGACTATTTGGGGAGTGCTGTCTGGGCACCGTAGTAGGCTCGGAAACCCTTCACTATAACACCAGAAAAATGTCTTTGGTCTTCTTTGACTAAAATTTGGATACCTTATTCTGTTTATATGAATGTGGGGTGAGTGCACCATAGCTGACCTAATCCTTAAGAAATGAACACTTGGGAATCGGGTGGTAGCGCAGCGGGTTAAGCACAGGTGGCACAAAGTGCGAAGACCGTCGTAAGGATTCCGGTTTGAGCCCCCGGCTTCCCACCTTCAGGGGAGTTGCTTCACAGGCGGTGAAGCAGGTCTGCAGGTGTCTGTCTTTCCCCCTCTCTGTCTTCCCCTCCTCTCTCCATCTCTCTGTCCTATCTAACAGCGACGACATCAATAACAACAATAATAACTACAATAATAAAACAAGGGCAACAAAAGGAAATAAATATTTAAAAAAGAAGAAGAGGAAGAAGAAGAAATGAACACTTGTGGCCCGGGAGGTGGTGCAGTGGTAAAGCTTTGGACTCAAGCATAAGGTCCCAAGTTTGATCCCCGGCAGCACATGTGCCTGTGCCAGAGTGATGTCTGGTTTTTTCTCTCCTATCTTTCTCATAAATAAGTAAAATCTTTTAAAAAAAAAAAAAAAAGGAAGAAATGAACTCTTAATATGGGTGAGTTTAAAGACAGGAACTGATAATATAGTATCTGTAAGAGACCTCTGCCTTCCTCGCCAAATGTTTCTGTTATTCTGCACCTTGAACCCAATAGGTGGAAGGGCATCAAACCTACTGTCGCGATTCTCTCGAGAGGAATTTCCGACCCTGCAGGCGGCTGGCGACCAGGACAAGGCTGCCAAGGAAAGGGAGTCTGCCGAACAGTCGTCTGGGCCCGGACCAAACCTCCGCCCCCAAAGTGAGTGGCTACCAGTTGTGGGTGGGTGAGTGGTTTACCTTTTGGTTAGGACATTGCCTTATTCCATATTGAAGTTGTCTACTATTCTCAGCTATATTTACTCTCTGCTTTTTCTAAAATACAGATTCTACAACTTGGAGGGACGGAGGTGGACGTGGTCCTGATGAGCTGGAGGGCCCGGACTCCAAACTTCATCATGGCCATGATCCCCGGGGGGGCCTGCAACCTTCAGGCCCACCCCAGTTCCCTCCCTACCGCGGAATGATGCCGCCCTTTGTGAGTTTGAACATCTTAATTTAGACTGGGTAAATGGGAGCTGGAAAGGTAGGGCTTAGTTTTTGGAATGATCAGCTGTAAAGCAGGAGCCCTGACAGAGGGTGGATAGGGAGGATGATGGTAGGCTTAAGGAGCTGACAGGCTGTCTGTCTATCCCTCTGAACAACTGTTGTTACTGGTCCTTTTCCAGATGTACCCTCCCTATCTCCCATTTCCTCCGCCCTATGGACCCCAGGGGCCTTATCGATACCCCACTCCTGATGGACCTAGGTGAGTGATCTAGGAAAGGATACGTGCTTGGGGACATGGAGAGTCTATTAGGGGGAGGGGGAGATTGTTTTCTAGTTCGGAGGCTCTTTTAGGAGGTGATACAACGTGCAATCTTTTTTTTCAAATATTTATTTCCTTTTGTTGCCCTTGTTTTATGTTTGTAGTTATTATTGTTGTCACTGATGTTGTCATTGTTGGATAGACAGAGAAATGGAGAGAGAAGGGGAGGACAGAGATGGGGAGAGAAAGACAGACACCTGCAGACCTGCTTCACCACCTGTGAAGCGACTCCCCTGCAGGTGGGGAGCCGGGGCTTGAACCGGGATCTTTATGCCGGTCCTTGCGCTTTGCGCCACCTGCGCTTAGCCTGCTGCGCTACCATCTGACTCCCACAACGTGCCATCTTTTATCTTCTCTCCCATCTGCCTTTCCATTTACAGTCGTTTCCCACGTGTGGCAGGCCCTCGTGGCTCAGGGCCACCTATGCGCCTTGTAGAGCCTGTGGGTCGGCCTTCCATTCTGAAAGAAGATAACCTTAAAGAGTTTGACCAATTGGATCAGGAGAATGATGATGGTTGGGCAGGTAAGTGGATGTTTACCAAGTATTTTTCACACACCCCCAAAAAGCAAGCAAACAGACAAACAAAAGTTTACTGAATACTACCAGAGGAGTTTACAAGTATTTTTTAAAATATAAAATCTGGTGGGGGGTGGTATTGTTGGGAGAAAAACAAATTTTAAGTGCAGGAGAACAATGTAGGGAAACCAAGTCCTGATAAAAACCTGAGAAGATTGGGCAAGGGTAGACAGCACAGTGGTTATGCAAACAGACTCTCATGCCTGAGGCTCCAAAGTCCCAGGTTCAACCACACACACACACACACACACTAGAGCTGATCAGTGCTCTGGTAAAAATAAAAAATAAAAATAAATTTAAAAAGGAAAAAACCTGAGATTAAGAATGATGAGACTCATTGTAGATCTAAATTTTAGAGGGAGAGAAATAGGTGCATCCATCCCTTCACATTATTCCAAGACACTTCCTGTGTTGCAAATGGTATTCAGTTGGAGAGCAGAATGCTTGGCTTACTAATATTCTCTTTCCCTTCAGGGGCGCATGAGGAGGTTGACTACACTGAAAAGCTTAAGTTCAGTGATGAGGAAGATGGACGAGACTCCGATGAAGAGGGAACGGAGGGCCAGTGAGTTGGGACCCTCTGGGGAGGAGGACAGAGGTCATTTTCCCTTACGGTAATAAATGCTTGAAGAAACTGGGGTGCAGTTGATATTAATCATATTGTTGGTCTGTTCACAGCAAGGAATCCCAGTCATCTGCTGTTGAGGAACGACCTCCAGAAGCTGATAGCAAGAAGGGCAATTCTCCTGGCAATGAACCGCCCCCTCCCAAGACTGCCTGGGCAGAGACCCCTCGGCCTTCAGAGACAGAACAGGGACCTCCTGCCCCAAAACCTCCCCCGCCCCCACATCGGGGCCCCACCGGGAACTGGGGCCCCCCCGGGGACTACCCAGTGAGTGTCTACAATAAGGGTTCAGAGGATCACTTGTGGGAAATTAGTGCCAGCTGAGTGATGGAAGCAACAGTAATAGAAGAGATTGAAAGGAGGGCTAAAAATGGGCTACCAGTATAGCATTATAGAAAGTCTCTGAAGAGGTTTAGTGTATTCCCAGGTTTAAGGGTATGAAGATGAAGAAAGATATGAGTACTGTTGAAGAACAAGAAGGCCTGGTTATTTCTGAAAGGAGATGGGGAAATTAAAAAAAAAAAAATGAAAAACAAGTTGGAGCCCAGGTAGTGGCTACTTTTATGCATGAGGGCCTGGGTTCAAGGTCCTAACTACCACATGGGAACACCTGTGGAGATGGGAGCTTCATTGGGACAGTGCATCGGTTGGTATCTCTTCTTTCTCTTTCCTTTTCTACCTCTCTACCTTAAGAGTGAGAAATGGCCATCAGGAACAATGGAGTTATGTAGGCAAACAAGCCCCAGCAATAACCCTGGTGGCAAAAAAAAAAAAGTCATGATAATATTGTCTCTATTCAGAGGCCATCAGCCCCTAGCTAGAGACAGTAGAGGCAGTTGATCACACTAATAAAGAGAAATATAATGACTGACCCCTCTCGCCTTGCTGGGTCTGCTTATTGACAGGATCGTGGAGGCCCTCCCTGTAAGCCCCCAGCACCAGAGGATGAGGATGAAGCATGGCGCCAGCGTCGAAAACAGTCTTCATCCGAGATCTCCCTAGCCGTGGAGCGGGCGAGACGACGGCGAGAAGAGGAGGAGCGGCGTATGCAGGAAGAGCGACGGGCAGCCTGTGCTGAGAAGCTCAAGAGACTTGATGAGAAGTTTGGGGCACCTGACAAGCGCCTCAAAGCAGAGCCAGCACCCCCACCTGCCCCCACTGCTCCTGCTCAGCCACCTACAGTCCCTAAAGAACTTCCAGCAGCCCCTCCATCTGCACCAGCTCCAGTGCCAGAGAAAGAGCCAGAGGAGCCAACACAGGCCCCTCCTGCCCGGTCCACTCCCACTCCAGGTGTGGCTCCAGCTCCCACCCTAGTGAGTGGTGGTGGCAGTGCCAGTAGCACCAGCAGTGGCAGCTTTGAAGCCAGTCCAGGTATGTAGACGGAGGATAGGCGCTACTATATGTCAGGTTTCTCCACTATTTGGGTAGAGGATGTAGCTGGTAAGATAGACAGTAAATGAAGTACAAGTCAATTAATTTAGTTTATTGGACTGCCTTTGGCATGGGTGAAAAATAATTGTTTTTAGGGGACCAGACTGTAGCACACTGGGTTAAGTGCACATAGTATAAAGTGCAGGGATCCTAGTTCAAGTCTCTAGTTCCCCAGCTGTAAGGGGTCACTTCACAGACAGATGTCTGTCTCTCCCCCCTTTGTCTTCCCCTTTCTCAATTTCTTTCTGTCCTATCCAACAATAACAACAAAAGTTGGGGAGGTGGGAGATGGCCACCAGGAGCAGTGGATTTGTGATGTAGCGATAACCCTGGAGGCAAAAAAAAAGTTTTTGCAGGTAGCTAAGGAGGAAAGGTATTATTACTAGTTGGGAGCTAGTAATAACTTTCTAGTCCCTTTGAGCAGTGGGGATGCAACTCCCAGAGACCTAAAATCCAGAGCTACTCAAGATAGAGGAAGTAGCTTAAGGCCACTTTCTGTAAAGCACAACAAAACCCCAGTGTGCAGGGACCCAGGTTCAAACCTCTGGGGGAAAGATTCTGGGGGAAAGCAGGGCTGCAGGTGTACCTCTGTGCTTCTCCATCTCAGTCACCTTCTCCCCTCTCAAATTCTATCAAGTAATAAAATACGCTTTTTAAAAGTGTCTTATTTTGGTGGCTTCAGGGTATGTTGTTGCTACCACCATTTACTCTTTTTTTTATATATATTTATTCCATTTTGTTGCCCTTGGTTTTTTTTTTGTTGTTGTTGTTGTTGTTGTTGTTGTTGATGTCATTGTTGAATATGACAGAAATGGAGAGAGGAGGGGAAGATGGGGAGAGAAAGACACCTGCAGACCTGCTACACCACCTGTGAAGCAACTCCCCTGCAGGTGGGGAGCCACGGGCTCAAACTGGGATCCTTACCATGGTCCTTGTGCTTTGTGTCACCTACACTTAACCCACTGTTCTACCGCCCAACTCCCCCATTTACTCTTAAGAGGCCATGAAGTGGGGGTCGGGCGGTAGCTCAGCGGGTTAAGCGCATGTGGCACAAAGTGCAAGGACCAGCATAAGGAGCCTGCTTCGAGCCCCCAGCTCCCCACTTGCAGGGGAGTTGCTTCACAGGCAGTGAAGCAGGTCTGCAGGTGTCTTTCGCCCTCTCTGTCTTCCCCTCCTCTCTCCATTTCTCTGTCCTGTCCAACAATGATGATAATAACAACAACAATAATAATAAAGGGGCAACAACAAGGAAAATTTTTTTTTATATATAAAATCTTGATTTTTTTATTTTATTTTATTCCCTTTTGTTGTCCTTGTTGTTTTATTGTTGTAATTATTGTTATCATCGTTGGGTGGGACAGAGAGAAATGGAGAGGGGAGGGGGAAGACAGAGAGAGGGAGAGAAAGATAGACACCTGCAAACCTGCTTCACCGCTTGTGAAGCGACCCCCCCCTGCAGGTGGGGAGCCAGGCCTCGAACCAGGATCCTTACGCGGGTCTTTGTGCTTAGCGCCACCTGCGCTTAACCCGCTGCGCTACAGCCGGACTCCATGGGAAAATATTTTTTAAAAATTTTAAAAAAGAGGCCATGAAGTAATTTTCATATGAAAAAGACTTATCTTGGGAGTTAGGCAGTAAGTAGCACAGCAGGTTAAGTGCAGGTGGTGCAAAGTGCAAGGACCAGCATAAGGATCCCAGTTCAAGCCCCCGGCTCCCCACCTGCAGGGGAGTCGCTTCACAAGCGGTGAAGCAGGTCTGTAGGTGTCTTATCTTTCTCTCCCCTCTCTGTCTTCCCCTCCTCTCCATTTCTGTCTGTCCTATCCAACAAAAACAATAACTACAACAATAAAACAAGGGCAACAAACGGAAATATTTTTTTTAAAAAAAGACATCTTCAGAGAAGGAGCTAGAAATGAGAACTGAAAATCTGATGTTAACTGTTGGAAGACTACACTTCTCTGATTACTGCTTTCTCTTTAATGTAGTGGAACCCCAGCTGCTCTCAAAAGAGGGCCCTGAACCACCAGAAGAGGTTCCTTCTCCTTCCACACCTCCAGCTCCAAAGGTGGAATCCAAGGGTGATGTGGTTGGTCCATCCCGGCAGCCCCCCAGCCAGGGCTTGGGCTATCCCAAATATCAGAAGTCATTGCCTCCTCGTTTCCAGCGGCAGCAGCAGGTGAAATGGAGTTCCTTCCCCTCTTAAAGGCTGCTTTCTGGCTTCAGTTCATAAGTTAGTCTCTCTTATCAGTTCTATATCATTTCAAATTCCATCTAGTCCAGGTATTGTCTTACTGGACAAAATAACTGTTTTCTCTGCTGGTTCTTCTGTATTTGGATCAGCATTAGGGTTCCTGATGTCTTTCTCTTCCCCCTTTTGTTCTACCTAGGAACAGCTCCTAAAGCAGCAGCAACAGCAACAGTGGCAGCAGCATCAACAAGGCTCAGTTCCACCTACTCCAGTGCCCCCATCACCACCACAGCCTGTGACCATGGGGGCTGTGCCAGCACCACAGGCCCCACCACCACCCCCCAAGGCCTTATACCCAGGTGCTCTAGGCCGGCCCCCACCCATGCCTCCAATGAACTTTGATCCTCGATGGATGATGATTCCTCCTTATGTAGATCCTCGGCTTCTGCAGGGACGACCCCCTCTGGATTTCTACTCTCCCAGTGTGCATCCCTCTGGTAAGAGGAACATAGAAGATTTGTGGAATGTTGAGTTCCCAGGCTCAATCCCCAGCACCACCAGCAAACCAGAAGGTGGAATGTGAAATCTCTCAGTTCTAGGAAATGGATATTGGGGTATTAGACTGAAGGGTTGCCAGTGAAGGAAGGCGTGTGTTTCTTTTTTAAAGAATGAACTTGGAACAAGTAAACAGTGGTCCTTTGTAGGTAGGGCTAGAGTAGTTGCTCTGTTTATAGGGAAGTTGATTGGATAACCCTGTTTCATCAAAGTAGGCAAGGTTAAAATAAAAGATGGGGGGACGGTGCCGAGTGGTGGCACACCTGGTTAAGTGCACAGAGTACTAGGTTCAAGCCCCTGGTCCCCACCTGCAGGGGGAAAGTTTCATGAGTTGTGAAGCAGGGCTGCAGGTTTCTGTCTCTCTCTCCCTCTCTGCCTCCCCTCCCTCTGTTTCTTTCTGTTCTATCAAAGATTTAAGAGAGGAAGATGGCTCAGTCAGTAAAGCACAAGCCTTAACATATGTGAGGCCCTAGGGGATAGCCAATACTACATAGGGCACCATAGATGGTGTGGCAGTGCTTTGGTATATTTTCTTTCTCTCCTTTGTTTTGTTTGTTTGTTTGTTTTTTGCTTCCAGGGTTATTGCTGGGGCCCAGTGCCTGCACCACAAATCCACTGCTTCTGGAGGCTACTTTTCCCCCTTTTTGTTGCTCTTGTTTTATCGTTGTTGTTATTGATGTCATTGTTGGGTAGGACAGAGAGAAATGCAGAGAGGAGGGGAAGCAGAGAGAGGAAGAGAAAGACATTTGCAGACTTGTTTCACCGATTGTGAAGCGACTCCCCTGCAGATGGAAGCCAGGGGCTTGAACCGAGATTCTTACTCCGGTCTCTGCACTTTGCACCACCTGTGCTTAACCTGCTGTGCTACTGCCCAGCCCCCCCCCCTTTTGTCTCGCATACAGAATAAAAGGATTAGCCTTCGGTAGTTGCTCAGTGGTGCTGTATATGTGAGGAGAAACTCTTGGTTCATTCCCCAGTAGCTCATTTGAAGAGGGGGAAAATTGGCATTTACTTAACAGGATTACATTTGGCAGACACTTAAGCTGGAGAAGAGTAACATTAAAGGGGGTTACTCTTACTTTGATTCCTCAGGCTTGGTTCCCCGGGAGCGTTCAGACAGTGGGGGCTCAAGTTCAGAGCCATTTGAGCGTCATGCACCTCCACTCCTACGGGATCGGGGTACTCCACCAGTGGATCCAAAGTTGGCCTGGGTAGGAGATGTCTTCACCACCACAACTGCTGAACCCCGTCCGATTACTTCCCCTCTGCGTCAGGCTGTCGATGAGGATGATAAGGGAATAAGGTAGGTGAATAGTGAGAAGTGGGTGCATTCCTAGTGAAAGGACCTAGTCTAAAAGAGCTATTCAATACTTTGGATTATCAGTGAGATGGTAGGGTAGGTAGTGCCTGGGTCATAATAAAGTGCTTCCTTACCCTACCTCATTCCATTTTATTTTACTTGGAGATACTTATTTATATTCTTCTCTTTCCCCTTCAGGAGCGAGACCCCTCCTGTGCCTCCCCCACCACCCTATCTGGCCAGTTACCCAGGCTTTCCTGAGAACGGAGCCCCTGGACCTCCAGTTGCTCGATTCCCTCTGGAGGAGCCAGCACAGCCAGGGGGCCGTCCACTTCCCTGGCCTCCAGGCAATGATGAAGTGGCCAAGATACAAACTCCACCACCAAAGAAGGAAACACCCAAGGAAGAAACTCCACAACTGACAGGGCCTGAAACAGGCCGAAAGCCCACTCGTGGAGTTGGTGGCCAAGGCCCCCCACCACCTCGTAGAGAGAGTCGCACTGAAACCCGCTGGGGCCCTCGTCCTGGCAGTAGTCGTCGTGGCATACCTCCAGAGGAGCCTGGGGCTCCTCTCCGCCGGGCTGGACCTATAAAGAAACCCCCACCACCTACTAAAGTTGAGGAGCTGCCTCCCAAGCCCCTTGAACAGAGTGATGAAACGCCCAAGGTCCCAAAGCCAGACCCACTCAAGACAGTGAAGGGGAAGATAGGAGGGCCCAAAGAGACCCCACCCAGCGGAAATCTTTCTCCTGCTCCAAGACTTAGGAGAGACTATTCCTATGAGAGAGTGGGTCCTACCTCTTGCCGGGGTCGGGGCCGAGGGGAGTATTTTGCCAGAGGAAGGGGTTTTCGGGGAACATATGGGGGTCGGGGTCGGGGAACCAGAAGCAGAGAGTTCCGTAGTTACAGAGAGTTCCGAGGAGATGATGGCCGTGGAGGTGGGGCAGGAGGCCCAAATCATCCTCCTCGAGGCCGCACAGCCAGTGAGACACGAAGTGAGGGTTCGGAGTATGAAGAAATCCCCAAGCGTCGCCGCCAGCGAGGCTCAGAAACAGGCAGCGAGACCCATGAGAGTGATCTGGCCCCCTCGGACAAGGAGGCCCCACCACCTAAGGAAGGCATGCTCACCCAGGTTCCTCTTGCTCCCCCACTATCAGGAGCCCCCCCTTCACCAGCCCCAGCTCGATTTTCCACCGCCCGAGGTGGACGAGTTTTCACTCCCAGAGGGGTGCCATCACGCAGGGGCCGAGGGGGAGGACGTCCACCTCCACCCATTTGCCCAGGTTGGAGCCCTCCAACCAAACCCCTGGCTCCCAAGAAGCCGCCTACAGGTCCTTTGCCAACAAGCAAGGAACCTTTGAAAGAGAAACCAATCCCAGGCCCTCTGTCCCCCATGGCCCGGGTAGGTAACAATGGAGGCAGCAATATGGGCATGAGTGTAGAAGACGGGGAGCGACCCCGAAGGAGACGGCATGGGAGGGCTCAGCAGCAGGACAAACCACCTCGTTTCCGGAGACTGAAACAGGAACGGGAGAATGCTGCCAGAGGGGCAGAGGTTAAGCCCTCTCCCCTACCCCTTCCAGCCTCTGCTCCTCTCTCAGAGGAAGCTCTCACCACAGTAGCAGTGCTTCCACCTCCTCGCAGGGCAGCTGCCAAGTCTCCTGATCTTTCAAACCAGAACTCAGACCAAGCGAATGAGGAATGGGAGACTGCATCAGAGAGCAGTGATTTTGCCAGTGAGCGTCGGGGAGACAAGGAGGCTCCCCCACCAGCACTGCTAACACCCAAAGCTATGGGAAGCGGGAGCAGTGGAACTGCACCAGGCATTTCAACCTTGACTCGTGGAGATTTAAGCCAGAGAGCCAAGGATTTGAGCAAGCGGAGCTTCTCAAGTCAGCGACCAGGCATGGAAAGGCAGAACCGGCGCCCAGGCCCAGGAGGCAAAGCTGGCGGTGGTGGTGGCAGTGGAGGAGGTGGGGGTCCTGGAGGGAGGAGTGGCCCTGGACGAGGGGACAAGAGAAGTTGGCCATCTCCAAAAAACCGAAGGTATGTAGGAACAGATTTAAAGATTAAAAACTTGGTGGGGGGAGAGTGTAGGAAGGTAGTTAGGTGTTATAAAGACTTGTAAGGAGGGGAGCAGGTGGTGGCACATGAGGTTGAGTGCACATAGAGCAAAGCTCAAGGACCAGTGCGAGGATCCCAGTTTGGGCCCCTGACTCCCCACTTGCAGGGTGGGGGGGGTCACTTCATGGGCAGTGAAGTAGGTCTGCAGGTATCTCTGTCTGTCTTCCCCTCCTCTTGATTTTTCTCTATCCAACAACAACAAAGGCAACAAAATGGGAAAATGGCCTCCAGGAGCAGTGAATTCGTAGTGCAGGTACCGAGCGCCAGCACAATAACCCTAGAGGCAAAAAAAAAAACAACAAAACAAAAAAAACCTTGTATGGGACCAGGTGGTTGGTGCACCTAGTTGAGTCCTCATTACCATATTCAAGGACCCAGTTCAAACACCCAGTCCCCACCTACAGGGGAAAAGCTTCACAGTAACTCCAGCAATAACTCTGACAATAATCAATCATAATTTTAATAAGGCATAAAGTCCAGTGAAATTTATTTAAATATTTGTTGGGGGTGCTCACATGGTTGAGTACATATGTGCTATAGGTGTCTCAGTTTCTGTCCTATCAAAGAGAAAAAGATGCTCCAATATAGGTAAGCTAATTGGAAAGCAAGTTGAAAATTTTTAAACATCCTTACAGTTCCTTGGCTTTCTGCTCTGTGGACATGCCTACACAGAGATCTTCAGTAGTTTCAAAAACACCTAAATTTTAACTTAGAGGTTGAAAGAATTTGATTTATGGGGGGTAAAGTAGCAATTTGTGAGTCAGTGTTCTGTTCTCTTCAGCAGGCCTGCAGAGGAGCGTCCTCCAGGGCTTCCTCTACCACCTCCTCCCCCTAGCAGTTCTGCTGTCTTCCGCCTGGACCAGGTTATCCACAGCAATCCTGCTGGCATCCAACAGGCTCTGGCCCAGCTCAGCAGCCGCCAAGGGAATGCAACTGCACCAGGTGGTCACCCAAGATCCAAGCCTGGGCCTCCTCAAGCCCCTCAAGGTCCCTCCCCTCGACCCTCAACCCGATATGATACCCAGAGGGCCAACAACAACATTAATTCAGGTAAGCTGGACAGGCTACGGGTAGCACTGTCTATTCCAGAGGAGGTCAGGTGCTAGAAGGGGAAAAAAATCTGGCTTTTGGGGCCCCAATGCTAAGTGTTTGCACTGAGAAGGGTGGAAGTATTGGGTGGTAATAGAGTAAGGAGGAAAAGCTAGGGTTGATAGAGTGAGGCAGATGGTGACAGATTTTCCCCCTTTTTCCCAGACCCACACTTCGAGGAGCCAGGGCCGATGGTGAGAGGGGTGGGTGGGACTCCCCGGGACTCTGCCGGGGTTAATCCCTTCCCCACCAAACGCCGGGAACGGCCTCCCAGAAAACCGGAGCTGCTACAGGAGGTGAGAATGGGGCTGAAGAATATGCTTCACTACTGTGATTCCTAAAGGGTTTTGTTATATTTTCTTACTCTTTTCCTATTCTTGTCTCTATGTTATTATGCCATATACTCTATTATACTAGTCCCTGCTTACCTCATTTCTCCCTTGTTGCCCTCACCACACTTTGTCCCAGCCTACCATTCCCCAGTCCCTGCTTAATTCATGTTCTCATCTCTGGTCTCTGTCACCTTTAGGAATCTTTGCCACCTCCTCATAGCTCTGGATTCTTGGGCCCCAAAACTGAGGGCCCAGATCCTCAGGGGGAGTCCAGAGATGCAGGAACAGAAACCCTGACCCCTCATATCTGGAATCATTTACATACTGGTGAGTAAAGCTAAACAGGAGGATGAACGAACTGCCTTAGGGGGCTCGGTGCAGTGTGCTTCAGATCTTGATCATTTTCTTTTTGTGTTGGTTTGTGCCCTTCTCAGCCACAAGCCGAAAGAGTTACCAGCCTGGGTCCATGGAGCCCTGGATAGAGCCCCTGAGTCCTTTTGAGGATGTGGCTGGCACAGAGGTGAGGATGGAAATAGAGTATCTGAACTGGGCTAGGACTTTATGAAGCACTGAACATACTATATTATTCATGTTTCTGGATTGAGTCTGATGCTAGGCTTTCACAATACATTTCCTTCCTTCAGTTAGATTTATTTTTTATTTAATGAGAGGGATCATAACTAGTTCCACTCACCTGGCATGTGTATAGTGCCAAGGCTTGACTGTAGGCTCTTACACTGCAAATCTTGTGCTCTACCACTGAATTGTCTCCTGGGCCCTAGTCTGTGTATTTGTGTACATGTCAGGTGTTGGGATACTTGTTACCCTGACATTCATTCATTCTTCCACTTCTCTCAGATGAGTCAGTCTGACAGTGGGGTGGACCTGAGCGGGGATTCCCAGGTGTCATCAGGTCCTTGCAGCCAACGAAGTTCCCCAGATGGAGGACTCAAGGGGGCAGCAGAGGGACCTCCCAAGCGGTCTGGAGGCCCTTCAACCCTGAATGCTGTTCCTGGTGAGGGTCCAACTGGCTCTGAAACCTCTGAACCTCCTAGGAGACGGTCACCTGCCACCCATGATGGGGACAGAAAGGTAAAAAAGATCAAGAAAGGAGAAGTGTTTGGGAAATTCAAAGTCTTAGCTGTTTCTCTCCCCTTTCTCTGCCTATATGTTCTGGGGCTTTTTGGCCTTCCCTTTCCTAACCCAACTTTACTGTCTTCCTCACCCTAGGAGCTACCCCTGGAACAACCTCTGCCCCCTGGCCCCATTGGCACAGAACGATTACAGCGAACAGAGAGAGGCCCAGAGCCTGGCTCCCTCCGGCCAACCCGTCGGCCTGGTCCCCCAGTCCAGTTTGGCACCAGTGACAAGGTCTGCATGGGCTAGATCTGGGTAATCCTAGGGGTGGAGAGAAGGGAGGGATTGAGGGTGGGACAGGGAGAACACACGTAATCTCTGGATCTCCCCTTCCTCGTGGTCATAGGACTCGGACTTGCGCCTAGTGGTAGGAGACAGTTTAAAAGCAGAGAAGGAGCTATCAACATCAGTCACTGAGGTACATGGGAGAGTGAAAGTTTGCTGCTGGTGGAAACCTTTAGGCATTCCATTGCTGGGGGAGATGGCTGGGAGTAAGTAACCTGGGGTATCCAGGATGCCCAGACATTGCTTTTAACAGAACGTCTCCTCATCAGGCCATTCCTATATCCCGAGACTGGGAACTGCTCCCTAATGCTTCTGCCTCAGCTGAGCCACAATCCAAGAATATGGGTTCTGGGCCCTGTGGCCCAGAGCCCAGCTCCTCAGGCCAGCGCTTGTATCCTGAGGTTTTTTATGATAGCCCAGGGCCTCCCAGTTCTCAGGTGAGTCCTATTTCCTATCCCATCACCCTTTGGGTAAATCAGTAGTCATTTCTGCTTGCTATGCTTTATAAGCAAGCCACCAGTTGTGTAGCTGAAAACATTTTTGCCTTTTTTTTTTTTTTCCTCTTTGCTCTTACTGTATTGTGGGTAAAATGGGTGAGCTTTTCTTGACCAAAAAAAAAATTGGAACTATTGCAGCCTTGCTCTCCTGCAGGTCTCAGGGGGAACCATGGACTCTCAGTTACACCCTAACAATGGAGGCTTTCGCCCTGGGACACCCTCACTACACCCTTACAGGTAAGAGCAGATAGATAACAGATAACAGAAATAGAACCATGCTGCAGGCAAGATAGATGAGGGGATACTTATTTCTCCGAAGGCATCAAAAGCAATGTTTGGAATGAATGACTAGCTTCCTGATTACCTCCCTTTTACTCCAATTTCTTTTTAGATCACAACCTCTGTACCTACCCCCGGGCCCAGCTGCCCCCTCAGCACTGCTATCTGGGGTAGCAGTCAAAGGCCAGTTTCTGGATTTCTCAGCCTTGCAAGCAACAGAGCTGGGGAAGTTGCAGGCTGGGGTTCTCTACCCTCCACCTTCCTTCCTCTACCCTCCAGCTTTTTGCCCTAGTCCTTTGCCTGATCCGCCTCTGCTTCAGGTAAGAGGTGGGCAGGGGTTAGGGGTGAGGTCTGAGAATGGTTTGGGGGTGAATTGACTTTTGTCATCATTCCCCATAGGTGCGCCAAGATCTGCCATCCCCTTCAGATTTTTATTCTTCTCCTCTGCAACCTAGTGGCCAAAGTGGCTTCCTACCCTCGGGGGCACCTGCCCAACAGGTACCTTTGATTTTCCACATTTGCCCATTGTTCTGTTTCTCTGACAAACATCTGGCAGATTTTAATGTGTTTTGATGTCATCTCTGGTTTTCTGACTGTGCTCTCCGCCATATTTCTTGTTAGATGCTTTTACCCGTGGTGGACTCACAGCTGCCTGTGGTGAACTTTGGATCCCTGCAGCCAGCACCTCCTCCTGCCCCACCCCCTCTTTCTCTGTTACCTGTGGGCCCTGCTCTACAGCCCCCTAGTCTGGCTGTGCGGCCCCCACCTGCTCCTGCTACTCGGGTGCTGCCTTCACCTGCCAGGCCCTTCCCTCCTAGCTTAGGGCGAGCAGAGGTAAGGTACAGGACTATGTACTAGAAAATGCCCAAGAATTAATAGAATTTCGGTATCTCAAGATGATTCTGAGAGGTAAACATTTTTTTTTTCTTTTTTCTTCCTCTTCAGCTTCACCCAGTGGAACTAAAGCCCTTCCAGGATTATCAAAAATTGAGCAGCAATCTTGGGGGACCGGGGTCATCACGTGCTCCCCCAGCTGGCAGGCAAGAAAGGGGATGTTGACTCCCTAGTGCTTTATTGGGTGAGGGTAGTCAGAAACATGCTTTCAAAAAACATTCTTTCATTAGGTCCTTCTCTGGCCTCAATTCCCGCCTCAAGGCCCCACCTTCCACTTACAGTGGCGTCTTCCGCACCCAGCGTGTTGAGCTCTACCAGCAGGTGAAGGAGGAAACCTCTGTGCCCCACAAGTACGAGCTCCTGCTCTGACTTCGCAGTGTGACTTACTCCTCTGTACCTATCTTCTAGGCCTCCCCGCCTGATGCCCTGCACTGGATGCCGAAGCCTTGGGAGCGGACAGGGCCACCTTCTAGAGACAGGCCCTCCCGGCGGGCAGAGGAACCTGGGTCCCGAGGAGACAAGGAGCCTGGGTTACCCCCACCCCACTGAGGAAATTCCCTTTGCCCCCCCAATTCCTTCCCCCGGGGCATGTATATAGATTATAAATATATAAGGGGAAAAGGGGTGGGTGGGGAGGGGATTGTGGGGCTAGGGCCTCACTTCCCCTCCTCCCCCTTCCCCTGGCCCCCTATCCCTGGGGCCATTTGTTAAAAAAGAATAATAAAAGGATTAAAAAAATGTTTGGGGGATGGGTTATTTATAATCACTTGTATTATACATAGGGTAGTACTGTGTGATGTGTACGAATGGTTTCAGTTAATTTTGTGACCTATTGTAACAAAACTTGAACAGGTCTTTTTTTAAAATAATCCCTTTTGTTGCCCTAGTTTTATTGCTGTAGTTGTTGTCATCGTTGGATAGGACAGAGAGAAATGGAGAGAGGAGTAGAAGACAGAGGGAGAGAAAGACACTACAGACCTGCTTCACCACCTGTGAAGTGATGCCTCTGTAGGTGGGGTGCTGGGGGCTCAAACTGGGATCCTTAGCCGTGCCACATGCGCTTAACCCGCTGCAACTACCGCCCGACTCCCCAGGTCTTTTTTATTTTTATTTTTTCTTTCATTTATTCCCTTTTGTTGCTCTTGTTTTTATTGTTGTAGTTGTTGTTACTGATGTCATCGTTGTTGGATAGGACAGAGAGAAATGGAAAGGGGAAGACAGGGAGAGAAAGACACCTGCAGACCTGCTTCACTGCCTGTGAAGGGACCCCTTTGTAGGTGAGGAGCCGGGGCCTCGAACCGGGATCCTTATGCCGGTCCTTGAGCTTTGCACCACCTGCGCTTAACCGCTGCGCTACTGCCTGACTCCCAGGTGTTAACTTTTTATATAGAGAGAGACAATTGTAGCACTGCTCCACTGGGGGCTTGAACCTAGGTTTTCATGCATAACGTGCATTCTAGCAGCTATGCTACCACCTTGCCCATGCACTGCAATGTTTTATTAGAGTGGGGCTCCTGGGTAAATCTGTGCCAGTGAGTACAGGAGTGGGTTTGTTACCACTCTGCGGTTGGCACCCTCACATATCGGGCTCTAGTGGGATATCTGGATTATCTGAGCACGGCTTCTCCAGTGAGATGTTATTGGATCTCATGTTGTTGAATCAATGTTCTAATCACCTACCACATATTCACCTATTATTAGGTCAGCTGCAATCTCAAAATGGCTAAGAACTTGGTACCATATGTCACTTTATTTTTGCTGTGGGCATTGAGGCAGTAGGGAGGGGCCAAGGAGCAGCTTTTTTTTTTCCCTTGGGGAATTAGTGTTTTACATTCAACAGTAAGTACAATAGTTTGTACATGCATAACATTCTCCAGTTTCCCATATAACAATACAACCCCCACTAGGTCCTCTCATCCTTCATGGACCTGTATTCTCCCCACCCACCTACCCACCCAAGAGTCTTATACTTTGGTGCGATACGCCAATTCCATTTCAGGTTCTACTTGTGTCTTCTTTTCTGATCTTGTTTTTCATGTCACTTTAGTCCCATTGATGAACAGTACATAATATTGATAGCTGCCAGGCAGTTAATGCTCAGATATACTAAAGATGTATTTCCTTGAAAAGTATAAAGTTACCAGGTTTAGTTGAGTTACACATAGTAACACTGCCTGTACATCATATTGAAACTAGATTTGCAACTGCTTGGAAACTAGTCTTATTATTTTATCCCATTGTAAATTATACTTGAAATGGTTTTTGTTTTTTGAGAGGGCTGGAGACAGCTAAGCACTCTGGTAAATTTTAATTATGGGGTGGTCCTGGAGGTGGCGCAGTGGATAAAGCATTGTGCTCTCAAGCATGAGGTCCTGAGCTCAGTCCCCAGCAACACATGTACCAGAATGTTCTGGTTCTCCCATCTCGTAAGAAATGCGGGGGGGGGGGGGGGATGACCAGAGCACCACTTGAAAATCTTACGCCCTGTTCATTGTACCACAGTACCTGAAGTAGCTTTCTTTGTTCTCAGATCTGAGGCCTTTTATTTTCAAACAAGTTCCTTTTGCAGGAAAGTTTCTTGAAAATGGCTAGCCTTTAAAACAGATTTGTTGGGGCCAGGAGATAGCAGCTCATCCAGTTGAGCACACACCTTAGTGTAAGCATCAACACTACATCAGCACCATAAATAGATACAGCAGTGCTGTGCTGTCTCAGTGTCACCACCACCCCATTCAAAAACAAGTTCTTGGAGACAGCCCCACAGTATCAAGAAAACAAGAGGCTCTGGGTTTATTTTCTGGTCACAGGAAAAAAAAAAAGTCTGTTACATTTCAGTGTTTTGCTGCATAAACAGTAAAACATGATACACAATCTGGTCACGTGGAATTGTCTAGTACTGCTAGGTTCCTATGAATTTTCTTAAAAGTTCATAAAACATCAAAGGGCTTAGATTACTTAAACACAATTTAAGGAACAAAAGAGCCAGGAAAATCTGACTTTTATTTCTTAAATACTGTGAAGGAAGAGGGGAGGTGAGGAATGGTCCCCTGGCAGGGGAGGATCATAGACAAAAGAGCTACGGGTCATCAGCAAAGGCTCGGTGAGCATTAGGGAAGCGCTGAGGGCTGTAGTTGGGGTCTTCCTGCAATCTCTTTTGAATATCCGCCCGAAGCTAAAAAGAAAGAACAAACAGGTCGGAGGTGCATTGGCCTAGGTTGTAGGATCCCAGCAAGCACACAAGGCCATCCCTCAGGACTTAACACTTCCCCACCAGCCACAGTCAACAGCCCAATATAGCAATATAAGCCTTCCCAGGTATTACTAAGGAAAAACAATTTTAAAATATCAAGTGATAGCCCCCAGACTGACCAGTTCATCTCTGAAGGGATCCAGAAAAGGGGCCCTAACCCAGTACCACCCACTAGGACCATCCCTATTCTGCTTCAAGGTGGGGGCACCTGCTGCCTGTAGCTCTCCTGAACCTCTGGTGCCTCCAGGTCCCGGCTCAGGCTCTCGGGGCTCGTCAGGGGCCGAGCTCCGGCTGCCTTAGCTGCCCGGCTCACGGCCTCTGAGAGAAGCAGCTGGGGGCCCTCACCCTGCATCGTCTGAGGGACAAGGGGGTTGGGAGGGAAAAAAGGATCAAAGTCAGATCCAATGCCACCACCAGTTCACCCTTTCCATGAAGTAAACCACTAAGTCTCCATGATAGTGGAGAGAAGGGAAATAATCCATGTGTGGTTTTGACAACAAATGCCTTCCTAACTGGCTCTGGCCAAGAACTGAATTTAATATGCTGAACTTGCTCTTCAAAATCAGAGGGGGCAGCCTGGCTCATGTCATCCAGGATTCAAAGATAGCCAGTTCACAAGAGGAACCCACCATAAGGAAAGTGGGTCCTAATCACAGGATAAGGAGGCTGAGGGACAGCAGGACTGGTAAATTATTATGGTGTGGTTGTGTGGAAATGCAAGTCCCAGAAAAGTTTCATCAATTAATTAAGGGGCTAAACTATACTATAATCTTGCAGTTCTGCATGGTTTAATCCTGAGCAATACAGGGGAATTTGGATAAACAGATCCTCAGGGAAGAAACACCAACCTTGCGTCTCTTGGCAGGCATACCACTGAGGTAGGCATCACTCAGAGGGGGCTGTGGTTTCACTTTTCGCTGGCTCTGAATGTCCTGCTGGATAATAGGGACCCATTCCTGGGGAGAAGAAAATTGCGAAGTAGTAATCCCCACAACTTTCAGCTGCCTTGGACCACTGAGTCACATCCTGACACTCACTGGAGGGACTGCAGCTGCCCAAGGTTCTGTCTCAGCTGAAGCTCCATCCTGTTCATCTCGGGAAACCCCCTCAGGAGCAGGAGGTGGACCACGGGACATGGCCTCTTCTGCTGTTGTTCCAGGGGCTGGGGAAGCATTCTCCCGCTGGGAATTGTAGACAAGATCCCAGTTTCAGAATTCTCAGCCTCCAGCCCTTCCACCCCAAGTCCAAGGAATCCCACTCCACATTCTCTGGTCCCTCAACCTCTGACTGGTACCTGAGGCTCAGGGGAAGTTCTCTCTGATCCCTGAATTTCCATTGGCTCTTCAGGAAGTGGCTATGAAATTGAGACAAGAGCAACACAAAGTCCTCTCAAATCTGTCCAGCTCCTTAAGCCCCGTGACAATCCCACAGCCAAACAGATCACTTACCTGAGGGGGATCACCAACCCTGCGGACATATCTGAGTATGGCGTCAGGACCTACAGGCATGTGCTCCAGTACCACTTGAAGCCTTAGTCCCATCATAGTGGTCAGCCAGCTCACCAAGGATGGATTCACCCCTCGAGACATGCGACGCTGAGGAACATAAAGCAGAGTTGGAATTAAAACCCTCATGCAAATTTTGAAAGGAATCAAAATATTCTTTTGCAATAGATACAGTCTGGCAAAGTAAAATGAAAACTGCAGGATAGCAAAGAGGATGAAACCTAGGGAAACGAAAGACTGGGGATATGAGGTTTAGGTGGTGCTTACAATTCGGCCACTGATGACAGAAGCAAGCTCCATTTGTTGTCCCCCCAAGCAGTGCAGATTCAATGCCAGGCATTCAAATAGGCCTTGGTTACACAACTCCAGCAAACGGGCCCCAAATCCACTATCTGTGGGTTAAGACATGAAGGAATACTAGTAAAGAGCCCTTATCAGTGAACATGCCCTACACCCCCTGGCCCCCCACACACTGGTCTACCTGTGCAGTGAAGCACGTGAGCAGCGATGCTGTTAAACTGCTCTTGGAGAAATTCCAGGTTTGTCCGGATAATGTCCACACCTGGCTGGACCTGCACCAAAGACTGAGACAAAACACAGAAAGACTCCAAAATCAGAAAGATAGAGAGACTGGGAATCAAAGAGGTAGTAGTTAGGAATAGCAGCTCTCCTGACCCAGAAAAGGGAAATGGAGAAAGGTTACTCACAAAACTCTCTCGGACATACTCTTCCAGGCCAGTGATCAATGTGTGGGTCGCCGTCTATAAGAAGAGTACAGCACAGGTTTAGATCCATGTCCCAGCTTTCAAGATAGTTCCCCTTCTACTCCCACAAGTCCTGGACTTGTAGCTTTAAGTGGGAGTCAAGGGTAAGGAGCTGAAGATGAGGAGAGCTCTGGGTCCCAATGTATTTATCTATTAGAAAGGAACAGACAGACCAGAAGGTGCCAGTTCAATGCTCTACCCATTGTCACCTCCCAAGCCATCAAGGCCATTTTACCCGGATGTTGCCAGGTGTGGGCTCCTGGCCACCTAGGTAGTGCTGGTGGAAGAAGGATTGCAGTTGGGGCTGGAGCCGCTGCAGTGGCTGGAAATGCCCATGGAGAAGCATCACCACATCCACCATGGAGAAGTTCTGGCACAGAAGAGAAAGCAAGGCCCCAAAGAATCCTGGGGACAAGGGCAAAAGTTAGCAGTGGTCTGTACTACTAGACCTATCTACCCATCACCAGTCTCATCCCACCTTGGGAACATCTTCAAATAAAGGTCATCATCTCCCTGCCACTTCCACACAGACACACACAAACCAATTTGCTCACCAAGGGCGCCATCAGCCCCAGGCTCAAAGATGTTGCTGGATCCACTGAGGCGTTGTATGAAAGCAGCAATACTTTCACTGCTGCCAGCTCGAGCCCCCAGGGAGCCTAGCAAGGAACTCAGCACACCCTGCACCACCGAGGTATAAAACTCCAGAGGCAGGCTTTCAGGACCCAGGCCTCCAGGACTCCCTGTGCCACTGGAAGGGGACCCTGGTGCAGGAGTGGTCTGTTGCTCCGGTGCAGGAGGTGGAGGTGGGGGTGGTGGTGGGGGAGGAGGGGTCGTCTGTGTTGCCTGACAGAGAAGGAATAAAAACAAGCAATGACATTTCCTCTTGAAGCTCCTCTGCCCAGGACCTGCTCTAGGTACTCCATTCCTCAGGACAAATAACCCAGAAGTCAGCAGTGAGTTGCCTGCAGCATTTGTCCATCCACAGTCACAAATGAGTTTACCCTTCAATCACAAACTTTTTCTTTGATTAACAGGAGAGTTTACCCTTCAATCACAAACTTTTTCTTTGATTAACAGGAAAGTCAGTAATAGTGAAACAAGTAGAAAATGTACAAAGACTATATGATACCTGTGCACACCTAAGTAAATATAAGGCTTGCAAATACAGCATATATGGTGGTTTTAGTAAGATGAAATAATGGGACCAGGATGTGGCATGGTGAGTAGGGTACTAGACTTCGACCCAGTTCAATCCCTGGCATCTCATACGCCAGAGTGATGCTTCGTGTTCTTTCACACCTTTGCTTCCCTCTCTGTGTTAATGAAAAAAAAGAATTTTAAATAGGGGTTGAAATGAAAATAGCATTTCTGTTGTCCGGGAGGTGGAGCATCGATCGGACTCTCAAGCATGAGGTCCTGAGGTCCTAAGTTCAATCCCCCGCAGCACATGTACCAGAGTGATGTCTGGTCCTTTCTCTCTCCTCCAATCTTTCTCAATAATAAATAAAATCTTTAAAAAAAAATAGCATTTCTTAAAGTGGAATTATGTCAAGAATAACTCAAAAGTAGAGTGAGGATAAGCCACTACCTTTCACCCTCTTAGTGGGTTATGCAAGAAAGCGGTGAAATGGGTCAGCGAAATAGTTCACTTGGATAGTGCACCTGCTTTGCCATGTGCAAGACCCAGATTCCAGCCTAGTCCCCACCATACTGGAGGAAGTTTCAATGCTGTGGTAACATGCCTCTATCTGAAAAAGTCGGCCCAGTGTCAATCTTTGTATCAACAACAAAATACAAGGGAGAGTAAGTGGTTAGCATGCATATGGACCTGGATTCAAGCCCTCCAGCCCCCCTTTCAGGGGGAAGCTTCATGAACAGTGCAACAATACTAAAGGTGCTTCTCCTTTTCTCTGTCTCTACCTCTATTTCTTATCCTCTATCAAAAAGAAAAAGGAAGAAAGTGGACAAGGTCGTAGCACACCAAGTATAGCACACACATTACAGTGTGCAAGGAACCAGGCTCAAGCCCTCACTCACCACCACAGGGGGAAAGCTTCATGAGCAGAGTGTTTGTCTCTACCTCTACCTTCCTTCTCAATTTGTCTCTATCCAATAAACAAAATATTTAAAAAGGCAAAGAAAGAATGGTTGCAAGTAGCTTAATAGTTATGCTAAGTTACTCTAATTCTTGAGGCTACAAAGTCCCAGGTTCAGTCCCCTGTACCAGAGCAGTGCTCTGGTTTAAAAGGTAATAAATTCGGGAGTTGGGCCATAGCACAGCGGGTTAAACGCACGTGGCACAAAGCACAAGGACCAGCGTAAGGATCCCGGTTTGAGCCCCCAGCTCTTCACCCACAGGAGAATTGCTTCACAGGTGGTGAAGCAGGTCTGCAGGTGTCTATCTTTCTATCCCCGTCTTCCCCTCCTACCTCCATTTCTCTCTGTCCCATCCAACAACATCATCAACAAAACAATAGTAACTACATCAACAATAAGAAAAAAGGGAAAGTAAGTATTAAAAAAAAAGATAATAAATTCTTTAAAAAAAAAAAAATGTTGCCAGAACAGTAGGATTAAGAAGACCACCAAATCCCAACAAATAACCATGGGGGGGGGGCGGGGGGGGAGGAAGAAAAGAAAGCAATGAGGGCACACCTGCTTAAGTGCTCACATTACAGTGCGCAACGACCCAGGTTCAAGCCCCTGGTCCCCACCTGCACGGGGAAAGCTTCACAAGTGGTGAAGCAGGACTGCAAGTGTCTCTGTCTCTTTCTCTTTTTATCCACACCCTCTCCCCTCTCAATTTCTGTTTCTAATAAAATATTTAGGGGAGGAAAACACTATAAAAGAGAGAGCAGTGACACTAAATTTTTAGTACTGATTTTTTAATTTTTATTTATTTATTCATTTTGTTGCCCTTGTTTTATTGTTGTAGTTATTATTGCTCTTGTTATTGATGTTGTCGTCGTTGGACAGGACAGAGAGAAATGGAGAGAGGAGGGGAAGACAGAGAGGGGGAGAGAAAGATAAGACACCTGCAGACCTGCTTCACCACCTGTGAAGCGACTCCCCTGCAGGTAGGGAGCCAGGGGTTTGAACTGGGATCCTTACGTGCCGGTCCATTAACGCTTTGCGCCACGTGCGCTTAACCCGCTGTGCTACCGTCCCACTCCCAGTAATGATTTTTAAAATTTTTATTATTTATTTTCCCTTTTGTTGTCCGTGTTTTATTGTTGTAGTTATTATTGTTGTTGTTGATGTCATCATTGTTGGATAGGACAGACAGAAATAGAGAGAGATGTGAGATCTGGCTGGGCTCTTTCTGTGGACTAGGAGACAGACAGAGTTTTCAGGTTCAAAACCTGTACTTCCCAGAAGATGGTCATTTGCTACGGTTAAAAAAAAAAAAAAAAGAAATAGAGAGAGATGAGGAAGACAGGGGGAGAGAAAGACACATGCAGACCTGCTTCACTGCCTGTGAAGTGATTCCCCTGCAGGTGGGGAGCCAGGGTTCAAACTGGGATCCTTACACCAAGTCCTTGTGCTTTGTGCCACATGTGTTTAACCCACTGAGCTACCACCCGACCCCCGTTAACAATGATTTTTAAAAGACTTGAGAAAGGGGAGTCGGGCTGTAGCGCAGCGGGTTAAGCGCAGGTGGCGCAAAGCACAAGGACCAGCATAAGGATCCTGGTTCGAACCCCAGCTCCCCACCCGCAGGGGAGTCGCTTCCCAGGCGGTGAAGCAGGTCTGCAGGTGTCTATCTTTCTCTCCTCCTCTCTGTCTTCCCCTCCTCTCTCCATTTCTCTCTGTCCTATCCAACAATGACTACAACAATAAAACAACAAGGGCAACAAAAGGGAATAAATAAATAAAATATTTTAAAAAAAAGACGAGAAAGAAAAAAGAAAAAGAGGTCTGGGGGATGGTGCAGTGGATAAAGCATTGGACTCTCAAGCATGAGATCCTGAGTTCAATCCCTGGCAGCCCATGTACCAGAGTGATATCTGATTCTCCCTCTCTCTCATTAATAAATAAAACTGAAAGAAAGAAAGAAAGAAAGAAAGAAAGAAAGAAAGAAAGAAAGAAAGAAAGAGAAAACAGTGCATCATTCTGGCATATGAGATGCCAGGAACTAACTTAGGTCCTCATGCAAACAAGTCTAAAACTCTAACCACTGCAACAACTCTTAGGTCACAGTGATGCTCACATCTATGCTTACTGTTTATTTCTTTTTTCACTTTTCTAATTTTTTTTTTTTACATTTATGTGAAAAGACAGAGAAATTGAGAAGGGAGAGATAGAGGGAGAGACAGAGAGACACCTGCTTCACCATTTTTCCCTTAAAAGTGGGGACCAGGGAGTTGAACCCAGGACTCTGCACACTGGAATGTGCGTGTTTAATAAGGCGTGCCACTGCTTGGCCCCATGCTTGTAGTTTCTAAGCATCATTTTCCTCATTTTCAAAAAGAGAGAGAAAAATCACAGTGAATTCCCAGGGTTTGTTTCCACTGTAGCTCAGTACTTTTTTTTTTTTGCCTCCAGGGTTATTGCTGGTGCTCAGTGCCTGCACTACAAATCCACTGCTCCTGGAGGCCATTTTTTCCCCATTTTTGTTGCCCTTGTTGTTATTGCTATCATTGTTGTTGGACATGACAGAGAGAAATGGAGAGAGATGGGGAAGACAGAGAAGGAGAGAGAAAGACAGACATCTACAGACCTACTTCACCGCTTGTGAAGCCAATCCCCTACAGGTGGGGAGCCGCGGGCTCGAACCGGGATGCTTACAACGGTCTCTGCGATTTGCACCCTATGTGCTTAACCCGCTGCGCTACCGCTCGACCCCCACTCAGCACTCTTATAATGGCAAAAGATACTTAATCCTGGCAGGGATATGGGGGTTGGGTGGGGGGATGAATAAACAAGCCAGCCACTTACCTGCAAGAAGTCAGTCATGCCCTGGAGAAATGCAGGGACACCAGGCATAGCAACAGTGATGGTGGGAGAAGCCATGCCAGGCCCTCCGGTCCCTGGTCCTGCAGGCCCAAGCAGGTTCCCTAGGAGCTGAGAGAACTGAAGATCGGTGGCAGGAGGTTGGGGAGGTGGAGGCTGGGCCGGTCCCCCAGGGGCAGGACCAGCTGTGGTAGCTGTATTGGTGGTGCCAGCACTGGCTGAAGCAGTTGCAGGGGCTGGAGGTGGAGTCATTCCTGGGGTGCCCTGAGCTGTAAGGACCAAAAGAAGACAGTTGAAATCTGAATAAAAACAATAGTGGTCTGGAAGGTGGCACAGTGGGTAGTGTACTGGATTCTCAACTATGAGGTCCCAAGTTCAATCCCCTGCAGCACATGTACCAGAGTGATGTCTCGTTCTTTCTCTCTCTTCCTACCTTTCTCATGAATAAATAAGTTCTTTAAAAAAAAAACAAAAACTGGCCTGGGAAGTGGCGCAGTGATAAAGCATGAGGTTCTGAGTTCGATCCCCGGCAGCACATGTGTCAGAGTAATGTTTGGTTCCTTCTCTCTCCTCCCATCTTTCTTATTAATAAATAAATAAACAAAATCTTAAAAAAAAAAAAGAAAGAAAGAAAGAAAAAGAAAACTGGGCAGAGGGTAGATAGCATAATGGTTATGCAAAGAGACTGTCATGCCTGAGGCTCCAAAGTCCCAGGTTCAATGCCCCACACCACCATAAGCCAGAGCTGAACAGTGTTCTGGTAAAAAAAAAAAAAAGAAAAAAGAAAGAAAAAAGAAAACTATTGGCGCAAAGCATAAGGACAGGACCGGCAAAAGGATCCCAGTTCTAGCCCCCAACTCCCCACCTGCAGGAGAGTTGCTTCACAGGCGGTGAAGCAGGTCTGCAGGTGTCTATCTTTCTCTCCCTGTCTTCCCCTCCACTCTCCATTTCTCTCTGTCCTATCTAACAACGACAACATCAATAATAATAACTACAATAACAATAAAAAACAAGGGCAACAAAACAGAAAATAAATAAATATAATAAAAAATTAAAAAGAAGGACTCACCTACAAGAACAGGTTGCATAAGAAGCTGCCCCACAAGACCGCTCACCATCTGGGCCAAAGAGGCATTGGTACCCAGTCCAGCTCCCTGCTAAGGGGCAAGAAGGAAAGGTTTCTAGCTCTGTTCTTTCAATGTCTCAACATAGAATTTTCTCCCCAGATTCTTCTCCCACTTTAATTCCCTTACCCTTAACTCACCAGAGATCCTGAGACTGGGGGACCCCCAGGATGGGATGGTCGAGCCTGTGGAGGGGTAGGTCGTGCAATCACTACGCGAGTTGGAGCTGTTGGAAAACCTGGCATCTGCTGTCCTGTGGGTGGCAGAGAAGAGACACACAGAGGGCTGGGAAATGGGCCCTTGCCTGC
Organism: Erinaceus europaeus; assembly: GCF_950295315.1. Classification (NCBI taxonomy): domain Eukaryota; kingdom Metazoa; phylum Chordata; class Mammalia; order Eulipotyphla; family Erinaceidae; genus Erinaceus; species Erinaceus europaeus. The sequence continues at coordinate 54,786,504 of NC_080165.1, forward strand.
CAGTTGATAGTACCCGCCACCATGGACCATGACCCGCCTCCCAGGCCTCCCCTTCCAGGTCATTACCTGCGGCCGCGGAGGCAACAGCTGCCACCATGGCCTGATGAGTGATCTGGTGGGCGACGGCGTGCATGAACTCAGGGGGCAGGGAGGGCAGCTGGATGAGGGTGGAGCCTGGGGGGCGGGTCTGATGTAACCTTGAACCTGGACCCCCTTCAACCCACCCACTTGGCCCTACCCCTTCTCTACCAAGAGCTCAGCCTGCTCTGATGCCCTTACTCTTACCCAGGGTCTGGCCATGACCAGGGGGTCCCAGGGGGCCAGTGGGAGCACTCGGAACTCCACCAGGCTGTGTGCCAGAATCTGGGCAGGGAGACAGAGAAAGTGGCCCTGAGATAGGCAAAGCCAAGACCTAACTGTATCCCTCTGAGACCTATGTCCTTCAGATTCTCCTCCCCCACCACAAAGCATGCGTCTTTCTTGCCATTCAGACAGGGAGGAAGTGCACTTTCGCCACACGAACAAAGCTCCAAGGACAAAGCAGTCCCTCCCCACACAAGCCAACTAAAGCTTCTGCTGTTTTTTCCTCTGCTGCCACTGTCAGCCATTGTTTTCCTTCCCCACCCCTGCTCCCACACACCTTGGCACTAACCACACCTGCACTGCTCTTTTCTGTCAGTGAGCAATCCTAACTCACCTTGAATATTCATGTGCATCATGACCACAGGTTCCACACTCTGGTGGGAAATTCGGATGACCCTTGGGTGGCTGGCAGTTGGGGGTGGGGCTGGACCAGGTGGGGGGACCCCCTCAGTTGAGGACTCAACAGTAGTGGAAGAAGGAGCCAGTGATGAGGCTTGCCCAGGACCTGGGGGAGGTGCCTCTGCAGTGGAAGTTGGGGGGGCCCGGGTTCCATTCCCTGTCATGGTCACAGTGGTCCCCACATTTATCTGGAAAAAAACAGATAAGGTAAAAGTGAGAAAAACACAAGAATCCAACCCAGAGTACCACTTAGTATATTCCTTTTTAAAAAAATTCTCTCATTAATGACAGAATAAGCGGATCACTCCAGCATCTGTGCTGTCAGGGATAACACTCAAGACCCAACATTTCCAAGTCCTGTGCTCCACCACCACCTTACCACCTCCCCAGCTGCTTGATACATTTTCCAAAGCCTCCCCACAACCTTTACCACTATTTCCCCAAAGTCTTCCCCATTCTATCCTCCTTCAAACCAGATAACTACTTGGGATTATTCCACAAACAGCCCCTGATCCTCCCTACCCACCTGGATGGGAATGGCTGCCTGCTGGAGCACCATGGGGGTGGTGTAGTGAGACATGGGTCGGACCACATGTAAATGTCGTGGGGGAGCACAAGCCAGATTGCAGCGCAGGTCAGACAGTGCAACAAAGGTATTGCCCAGCAGTCGAAGGCTCTCCCCAACCAAGCTGATCAAGCGCTGGTCCTCTTCGCGGCTTTCTTGCTATACCCAAGACCAAATGAAGAAAGGTAAAAAAAAAAAAATGGCCAGAGCAGTCCCAAAAAGTAATACCTTTTGAGAAATACCTCTTACTATAAACATTCAGCAATATCCTGAGGTTAGACCTAATCTTTAAAAATAGATTCTACTGGGCAGAGGGCGGAGAGTAGATAGCATAATGGTTATGCAAACAGACTCTCATGCCTGAGGCTCCAAAGTCCCTGGTTCAATCCCCTACACCACTGTAACACCATAAGCCAGAGTTGAACAGTGCTCTGGTTAAAAAAAAAAAAAAAAAAAGGTTCTACCATATATAGGTTTTTGTTTTTTACCACAGCACGGCTCAACTGTGGCTTAGGGTGCTGTAAGAGATAGAACCTGGGACTTTGGACCCTCAGGCATGAGAGTCTCTTTGCATAACCATTATGCTATCCTCTACTCTGCAGTTTCCTGTTCAAAGCAGACCCTACAGTGAACCAGTAGGTCAACTCCTAATGAATTATTTCACTTTCTAAACAACTCACTTAATGGACTTAAAAGTGCAATGTCAGTAGAGAACACAAAGATTTATCACTTTCCCTATAAGGGAGAAAAAGGTCATTAAGAAGTCCAGGAAAAAAAAAAATGACTATGCTATAGATAACATCTGAAGGGCTTGGGGGGGGGGGGTGCAAGGGTCATATGTATTTTAGCCTATGTGGGAGGTGGGGGTGAGGGCGCTCACATTGTTGTTGTAGTCAGTGGTAGCAGCAGCACCCAAAACTTCATAGTAGCGCTGTAGGAAGGGCTGGAGGCGATTCTCAAGTCGTTGTAGTTCCTGAAGCACCTCTACATACTCTGCAGGGGAAGGATGGCTGTGGACAAGCCCAAGAGGTAGTGAATTAAGGTTTTCCTCAGATTTCCTACATCCTAGCAAGAAAGTACCAAGTTTGCTTTATCTCTCTCCTAGCCTCTCAGATGTTTTATATATATATTATACCCTCCCTACCACACAATCCTATAATTCTGTACCTAAGGGGGGGGGGTACTTAGAGAAAAGCTTCAGGGTGGTCTGGGAAGTGGTGCAGTAGAGACACTGTACTCTCAGGCACAAGGTCCCGAGTTCGGTACCTGGAAGCACATGTACCAGAGTGATGTCTGATTCTTTCTCTTCTCCTCCTGTCTTTCTTATTAATAAGTAAAATCTTAAAAAAAAAAAAAAAAAAACCTTCAGGAAGCACTAAATTTCCCTACCCCAGGCTCAGTTGATGACTAACCTCATTTCTCTTAATTCAGAGCCAGTAAGACCTCAAAACAATTCCTCTCCCACCATCTTTCCTGGTTCCCATACTCCATTGAGGATTCACAATCACTCTCCCTGAAGGTTCCCTTCATCTCTCACTTGGGTGCATTTGTCTCTGGGGCAGTTGTTGGGCCTGCTGGCGCTGGACCAGGAGGAGTGAACTCGGGGTTCTGAGCTGGAGCACGTTCCTCCACATCTTCTGCCTCCATAGGCTCCCGGGGAGGCACTTCACTTTCGACTGGTTCTGATGTTTGAGAGCTCAGGGCTACTGGCTCTGGGGCCACAGTTGGGGTTTGTGCAGATGGTTGACCATGTTGTACTTGGGTCCCCCCTCGACACTAAAAGTGGAAAGAAAGACAGGATACCAAAGGCAACATGAGACTGCTGCAAAGCATTACTCAGATCAAAGGAGGAAGACCAAGTGAAAATTGAGCAGAGAAAATGTGCTAACTAGGCTCCCTCAAAGGCATGGTTCTACAATCATATCTTTGACTTCCTAGCAACCAATATTAAGAAAATGTAAATTAGATTTGTAATAAATATCTATAATACTTCTAAGTAAACTGATAAAAAGGAGATTATGGTGGTCTGGGAGGTGGCGCAGTAGGTAAAGCTTTGAACTCTTAAGCATGAGGTCCCGAGTTCAATCCCCAGCAGCACATGTACCAGAGTGATGTCTGGTTCTCTCTCTCCTATCATCTCATGAATAAATAAATAAAATCTTAAAAAAAAAAAAGGAGATTGTGGTTTCCTAACCTCCATAAGAAACATTCATAGGGGGGTCGGGCGGTGGCGCAAAGCGTAGGGAATGGCTTAAGGATCCCAGTTGGAGCCCCAGGCTCCCCACCTGAGAGGAGTCACTTCACAGGCGGTGAAGCAGGTCTGCAGGTGTCTATCATTCTCTCCCCCTCTCTGTCTTCTCCTCCTCTCTCCATTTCTCTCTGTCCTATCCAACAACGAACAATATCGACAATGGCAATAATAATAACCACAACGAGGCTACAACAACAAGGGCAACAAAAAGGGGGAAAAAAATGGCCTCCAGGAGCAGTGGATTCATGGTGCAGGCACCGAGCCCAGCAATAACCCTGGAGAGGAAAAAAAAAAAAAAAGAAACACTCATAAGCTGCAGCTGCACAACAATGAGTAAAATTAGGACATAACAGAATCAAATATGATGATTAAAGAGTTTAAAAGTAGAATATTCATCTTTTTAAAAAATGTCATTTGGGGGTCGGGCGGTGGCGCAGTGGGTTAAGCGCACGTGGCGCAAAGCGCAGGGACCGGTGTAAGGATCCCGGTTCGAGCCCCCGGCTCCCCACCTGCAGGGGAGTCACTTCACAGGCGGTGAAGCAGGTCTGCAGGTGTCTTTCTCTCCCCCTCTCTTTCTGTCTTCCCCTCCTTTCTCCATTTCTCTCTGTCCTATCCAACAACAAAGCAACGTCAACGATGGCAATAATAACCGCAACGAGGCTGCAACAACTAGGGCAACAAAAAGGGGGAAAAATGGCCTCCAGGAGCAGTGGATTCATGGTGCAGGCACCGAGCCAAGCAATAACCCCGGAGGAAAAAAAAAAAGTCATTTAAGAGTTATCTGATTAGTCTGAAACAAACTTCCCAGATATTAGGAACTAGGTGAACTAACAGGACAAGATGGCCTTACAAAGTTACTTTTTCTGTTCAAAAGAACAAAGACTGCAAAGAGACCAACCAGATTAGGAGAGCAGAATGCAGTGGATGTGGCCAGTCATGTCCTCACTCCCACGACTAAGGGAAGACAAGTACAAAGAGAGACAAACAGAAATATCCCAGCCACCCTGCCCACTTACTTCCATCCGGGATAGTAAAGTCTGTATATCCCTGATCATGTGCTGAGCCATCACCAGCCTTACTCGGGGTTCACTCTACAATAAGAAGGGAAGAACAAAGTGGGTTTGAAAAGAAGTCACAAACTTCACCACCTACTAAAATCAGTTGTCACCTCTTCAGTCAGGTCCACCATCACCCACCTCACGGCCTCCTTCTCCCAGATCCCCTTCCCTGACCCTCCCAGGCCCTATGATACCTGAATTGGGGCCTGTTCCATGTTGATGTGAACATCCACAGCAGAGCCGTCACTCTGGGGAAAGGGTAAGGGAAGTTGTTCTGGGAGAAGCCAAATTCTACGACCCCCATGCATCTAACTCATTCTCTGCAACCCAAGTCCTTGTGTCCTCAAAGACTAAACTCATTGTCAGACTACAAAGCCTTCCAAACAAATTCTAAAGACTCAGAGATATGTCTAATGAGCTTCCCGCTACTACCACAACCAAAACAAAGCTTCCCCACAACCCTCCTGCCACATGGAACACAAGCTTACAGGAAGATTGAAGGTCCCAACCATGACATAGCTGTTGGCATTCCGGTCATGAACAGAGGCCCCAGGTCCCCGAGTACCAGATGGGGGTCCTCCACCATGGGTGGCTGAGGCAGACCCTGTCCCAGAAGATGCCCCAGAAGGGAGTTGAGTCTGAGGAGGAGCCCGTTCCACCAGATGGATAACCTTTCCCCCAACATCTGCAGGGGGGAAAAAAGATAAACACCAATACAACGTATCAAGTATATCTGCACACTCAGGACTGTACCCACACCTCAGAACTGCTTCCCATGCACCCTTACTGTATTCCTGGAGCTTCTTATCATCCTGCAAAACTCGTCCCTGATAGATGAGTCTTTGTTTCTCAGAGGGGATGCTGACAGAAGCAGCAATATGTTCCTTAAACTCCTTTACATTCATCTGCCAAGGAAAAAAGTTAAAAATGAGAATCACGGAAGCAAGAGAAAAGACAGAAGAGGGACTGTTGTCTTTTCTCAAATTCATAAGGACAAACATACCCCAACACAAAATCACTACTTATCTGCATAAAGACCTGAACTCAAACAATACCTATCAAAATGCAGACAATAAACACAAAAAAGCTGAAGTTACAGGCTTAGAAAAAATTTCATACATGGCTAAAAAACATAAAAGTCAATTGACATTCACATCTTTCTAGCCTCCACCTAGCTACCAAGGGAATGTGTCCTTAAAAAAAGTGACCCTTTCCCAAACACAAAATGATCCAACTTTGTAATCTCAAAAATAAAAGTAGTAGGGCGGGGGAGATAGCATAATGGTTATGCAAACAGACTCTCATGCCTGAGGCTCCTAAGTCCCAGGTTCAGTCCCCCGCACCACCACAAGCCAGAGCTGAGCAGTGCTCTGGTGTTTCTCTCTGTGTTTTTCTCTGCACCTCTCTCAAAAATAAAATATTTTTTAAAAAATATATAAAAGTAGTGAAAAAGATTAAAGAAACAGGGTGGGTGGGGGTAGATAACACAGTTGTTATACAAAGAGACTGTCATGCCTGAGGCTCCGAAATTCCAGGTTCAATCCCCCATACCACCATAAACCAGAGCTGAGCAGTGCTTTGGTGTTTCTGTGTCTTTCTTTCTCTGCATCTCTCTCAAAAATAAATAAAATACTTTAAAAAAAAAAAAAAGAAAGAAAGAAAAAAAGGGGGTAAGAACATTAAGACCCAACTGAAAGAGAAAACAGCAACAACCAAAATCATTTCTTTTTGGCCTCCAGGGCTACTGCTGGGGCTTGGTGCCTGCACTACAAATCCACTGCTCCTGGAGGCCATTTTTTCCATTTTGTTGTCCTTGTTGCTTGTTGTTGTTGTCATGTCGTTGTTGGATAGGACAGAGAGAAATGGAGAGAGGTGGGGAAGACAGAGAGGGGGCGAGATAGACACCTGCTTCACCACTTGTGAAGTGACTCCCCTGCAGGTGGGGAGTGCGTGGCTCCAACTAGGATCCTTATTCTGATCCTTGTGCTTTGCACCATGTGTGCTTAACCCACTATGCTAGTGCCCCGCCCCCCCCCAATAATATTTTTAACCCAAACTAGACAACTAATTCTTAGGAAAAGTGGTGGATTATCTTTGTATATCTAGTCACAAAAACCTATGGTTTTCTTAAATCCATATATCACTAGAAAGATAGCTCATTTGGATAGTACAACTGTTTTCTGCCATGCACAAATCCTAGGTCTGAACCTGGCCCCCATTGCACAGGAGGAAGATCTGGCGTTGTGGTGTCTATTCATCTTTCCATCTGAAAAGGTCAACTTGGAGCAGTGAAGTCCTAGTGACAATACCCCCCGCCCCAGTACCCCCCTCATGGGGGAAAAACTGAAGCTGGGTAGATGGCTCAACTAGTAGAGCATGGAACTTGCATGCCTGAGGCTCCTGATACAATATATAGTTCCCTAAAACCTCATGTATCAGAGTGATGCTCTGGCTTCTCTTGATCTCACTCTGTGTTTCACGGTTAACAGTCTCTCATATGTATAAAGATAAAATAAATCGGGAGTAGGGCAGTAGCGCAGCAGGTTAAGCAGAGGTGGCATAAAGCCCCCGGCTCCCCACCTGCAGGGGGGGTTGCTTCACAGGTGGTGAAGAAGGTCTTCAGGTGTCTTTCTCTCCCCCTCTCTGTCTTCCCCTCCTTTCTCCATCTCTCTGTCCTATCCAACAACGATCGACATCAGTAACAACAGTAGTAACTACAATAATAAAACAAGGGCAAGAAAAGAGAATAAATCTTTAAAGAGCAAGGGAAATACCATAATGGTTATGAAAAAAGATGCTTGAGGCACTAAAAGTCTCTCAATCCCCAGCACCACCACAAGCCAGAGCTGAGTACTGCTCTGGAGAAAACACACACACACAACAAAAATAATTAACTAGTAGTAAGTAAATAAAACCATATAATATCATATTTTGAAGACCAAGGAAGAAACTCCTCAGTTTTCAAAAAAAAAAAAAAAGTATTAGTGGGAGAGAGGTGGGAGAAAAAAACACACCATCACTCTTGCTTACAGGCAATGCTCAGGACCCCATGCTTTCGGTCTAACAGTTTATCCACTGAGTCACCTCTGGGTCACAATCCTTATAGTTTTTTCTCAAAGTATAACAGGAATAATGACATAAATGAGGGAGTCGGGTGGTAGTGCAGCAGGTTAAGTGCAGTGGGTTAAGTGCAGGTGGCACAAAGCCCAAGGACAGGTGTAAGGATCCCGGCTCCAGGCCCCGGGTCCCCACCTGCAGGGGAGTCACTTCACAAGTGGTGAAGCAAGTCTGCAGGTGTCTATCTTTTCCTCCCCCTGTCTTCCCCTTCTCCATTTCTCTCTGTCTTATCCAACAACAATGACATCACTAACAACAATTAACTACAACAATTTTAAAAAAATGACATAAATGAGTCTACAACATGAAGTTCAAAAGAGTTTAATTAAGTCACTATCAACAAAGATGAAATACCTTATCAAGTGGAAATGCACCCACATAATAACAAAAATGCTATATATCAATACTATGGGGTGGGGGTAGACAGAATAATTTTTTTTTAATACTTATTTATTAGATTGAAACAGCCAGAAATCAAGATGGATGGCTTTCCCCCTTGCAGGTGAGGACTGAGGGCCCAAACCATTGTAACATGAGCAATCCGGCCAGGTATGCCACCACCTGACCCCTAGATAGTATAATGGTTATGTTAACAGACTCTCATGCCTGAGGCTTCCAGGTCCCAAGTTCAATCCCCTGCACCATCATATGCCAGAGCTGAGCACTGCTCTGGTATAAACAAACAAAAACTATGTGTTTACACTGCTGTTTTTGTTTTGCCATGTGTGCAACCCAAGTTCAATCCCCAGTAACACCAGAGCAAAACAGTGCTCTGGTTAAAAACAACAACAATAAAAAACACTGTCTATGAGAAGATAGGGTAATTCAGTAGTTCCTAACATGCAAGTAGAATCAAATTCAAGGTGCTACCTACCTATGAGACCCAAACCAATCTAGATGTAAGAAAAGGCAAATAATGAGACAAAAAAAAAAAGCAAACAGGTGGGTGGGGAGAATACAGGTCCATGAAGGATGATAAATGACATAGTGGGGGTTGTATTGTTAAATGGGAAACTGGGGAATGTTATGCATGTACAAACTATTGTATTTACTGTTGAATGTAAAACAATTCCCCAATAAAGAAAGAAATTTAAAAAAAAAAAAAAACAGAAAACCTCAAGTTGTGTGTGTGTTTTTTGTTATTATCATTATTATTATTTTATGGTGGTGCTGGGGCCTGAATCTAAGGTCTTTGATGCCACCGGCATAAAAGTCTTTTTTCATAATCATTGTTATTTTCCCCAGCCCCTTCATAATTTTTGTATAGGGGAAAGGGAGATAATAATGCAGCACTGACGAGCTGGACTTACATCTGAGATGTCCCAGATTAAATCCCTCCTGGCACAATCAATAGCCAGGCCTAGGCAGTGATCTAGTTCAAGAAAACTAAGTAATAAGCAAAACAGACTGGGAAGTAGTACCATACTTGCAGTACTGAGGTGCTTAGTTTGCTTCCCAGTAGTGCATATGTGAAAGTGAAGCTCTGGTTCTCTCTCATTAATAATTATGTTTTTTTAAGTTTTTTTTGTGTAGGTAAACATCTTTTTTTTTTTGGCTCTAGTTTTTAATCTTCCTTTCAGCAATGAGATGGTGAAATACAGATGAAGGAAAAGCACAGAGCTCTTGCAAGACTCAGCACAATCAAAATATAAGTTTTAATTAATTTTCATAAGGCTGACCCAAAACCTCTCCAAATCCATCATCTTGCTGCCCAATTTTATTTCAAATCAGACACATTTGTAATTCCAATCATCATTCTATTAGAACTCTATCTGCATTATGGGCTCTGACTTCTAGTGTTTAAAAGCACAACATACAGCACCCACTAGAAATACACTTCAGAGGTTTAGAAGTTATAAATATAAAATTGCCTTTTGCAATAAAAACACAGCTTAGATAAACCTAGTCATTTTTTTTTAATTCTAACACATTTGAATTTGGAGTCTGTGTGTTGTTTCCCTTCCCAAACACAGGAGTCATTTCTGTCCCTACTAGCTGGTCATAATGGCATACAGATTCCTCCTCCTTCCTATTTCCCTGAGTTTTTCTGCGGTAAAGAAAAGCAGTACAAAGTCGACCTCACTTAACAGGAATCATACCATCTTACCTAACAAGAAACCTCATTAAATGTTCTATCCTGAATATGAACAAGTCAATAAAAGAACAGAGGAGCAGAAAACCAAGCTTCTCTGGCTACGAGAGGAAAAGTTAATAAAGTATTGGGTTCTCACCTGGGCCCCCACAATAAATGTCCGAGTTTGTGAGTCCAGGGTCTTCACCAACACTTCCAGGCTGTCAGGCTCCTCCATAGCGGTACTGCTACTATCACTGGGCTCCATGGCCGACAGCGCTCTAAAGAAGAAGGAGGGAGGCCGCTGTCGCCCAGATTTCATATACCCGGAAACCTCCGGGCTTGAGTCTCCGCCCCAATACCTAAAGAGTTTCTCCCACACACACACACACTCACGCCCGCCCCCATCCCCCTTTCCGATTCCGGGGCACAGAGAGAAACACAAAGGGCAAGGAGCTCGAAGGCACAGGGACTGGAGGACGGGGAGGTGGGAGGGGTTCCACCATGCCAATCACAGTAAGGGAGGAGGGCCAGTCGGGCTAGGAAACTGGGAAGGGAAGAAGCAGGAGACCACTAGCATCACCGGTCGCATAGAACGAGCGACCGGCCCCAGAAATCCGCAAACCCTGGAAAAACGCCAGAGTAAGGGTCGCGCCAGACTCTGCGGAGAGTGGTTTCGCGCACGCGCGCCACGCCACGCCCATCCAACCCTCCTAAGTCACGGCTGACCCGAGATGACGGTCACTCACTGAGGGTCAGACCCGCTAGCTGACTGCCCCACTTCCTCCTTTCCTCGTTGCTCCAGCACGGCGGCGCAACCAACACATCAAACACAGGCGCGCGCGCACGCGCGGACACACACACGAGCGAGCGCGCGCACACACAAACACACACACACTCCCCACCACTCAGCTGCTCCGCCCCGTCTTCCCCACGGTACCGTCACTTCCGGTCTCCCCCAACCTACCACCGATGGCCACTTCCGTTTCCCCGGTTGTATTTGGGGATTGCGAGGCGGTACTTCCGGATCCCCCCCAGGTCCCCAAGCTTTACTTTCGTGGGGAACGACGAGAAAGCTTGCAGCCCCAGTGATTTTCTGGGGGTGAAACAGGCCGGGGTCGGCCTAGATGGGAGGGAGCCGAGCACCCCGAACAGCCGCCACCGCCGTCGCCCGGGGGACCGTACTGCGCCTGCGTACTTCGCATTACGCATGCGTAGACACTTAAGCACCGCCCACGTCCGCTGGCATTTCTGAGTCCCCTGGAGCGCGCGCTTAAGCAATAGGACGTTGAGGTGGCCACTATAAATGCCTGAAAAGAATTTGCCAAATAGAATATAAAACTGCCTCGAGACAGATTCTGGTTAGTTGTATAAATCTTGGGAGTGTAGAGACTGGAGTGGTTCCTCGTTAACCTGTGTGAAAGTCTTGAAAAGCGGAGATTTTTCACGTGGCACTGTCCTGGCTGCCAAAATTTTTGTCTTCTCAGGACTGTCCGGGTTGCGCCATTCCTTCTGCGCCTCCGGAAGTCATCCTGCCCGCAGGCGGTTGGAGGCGGTCTCGAGCTGTTCTGTGTACGGTCGCGTCGTTGGGCTGCAGCTCGGTGTGGCTGGGTGGGCGCCCCGCAGTGTGGGCGCCATGTTCTCCGGCTGCAGTGTGAGACCCGGGCGGCATGCAGTGTTCTGAAGAAACTAAGAATTCACTACTTTCAGGGCTTTTGTCCAGAACAGGGCTTAGGGGCGGTGGGGGGTGGGAATTGCGGGCAAATTAAGCCAGATTTACCGAAGCTCAAGCTTCTGCCTCAAGGGAAATGATGGAGCCGCCGAGGCTCGTTGGGGTTAGTGCCTCTGCCCTCTGTCTGCTCTGGTCCCGCGCGGCCCTCCAGACGCCCCACACCTGTCTTCTCCAGGTTCTTTTGGTGCTCAGTCTTTCTGGCTTTTGTAGTATTTACCTCGGTCTCCCTTCTGTTAAAATAAAACATCGGTTTAGTGGACGCTTGATTTGTGCCAGTCTTAATCAGTTTTATGCCTTATATTTGATAGGACAGGGAGAAATTGAGAAGGGACAGTGGCGATAGGGAGAGATACTCTTAAAGCACTGCCGCACAGTTTCTGAAGCCTCCGCCTTGAGGTGGGGGCCTTGGGCCTGGTAACGGGAGCGCTCAACCAAGCGAGCCACCGCCTAGCCCCACACTTCAATTTTAAAAGCCGTTCAACATCTTGATTATTCTGTCTGCTTTATTATAAGTGATTTACCCAGGTGTGTAAAAGGCAAAACCTTGACCAACTCAGACCTATAGATTCCAGCCAATCACTTCTACTTGATTGCCCCAATAGTTGAATTTTTTTATTTTGGATAGACACAGCTAGGAATCCAGAAGGAAAGTGTTTATAGAGAAGGAGAGAGACAGACAGCTACAGCCCTGCTTTACCACTCGTGAAGCTTTCCCCATGTAAGTGGGGGCGAGGGCTTGAACCTGGGTCCTTGAGCCTTGTAACATGTGCACTCAACCAGGTGCGTCACCACTCGGCCCTGTATTTTTTAAAAGTTCTAGAGGTGGCGCAGTGGATAAAGCATTAGACTCTCAAGCATGAGGTCATGAGTTCAATCCTGGGCAGTACATGTACCAGAATGATGTCTGGCTCTTTCTCATAAATAATGTTCTTTTTTAAAGTTTGATATGCCAAAACATTGTTCTAGTCTGTGTCTTTCACAAAGTAGTAACAGTAATAACTTTTGTAGGGGTGTAGAAAACAGGGTAGAGGGCCGCGCGGTGCACCCTGTAGAGCACACATGTTACCATGGGCAAGGACCCAGGTTAAAGCCCCAGGCTTCCCCCTGCAGGAAGAAAGCTTTGCAAGTGTTGAAACAGGGCTGCAAGTGTCTCTGTCTCTCTGTCAGGGAGGTAGCGCAGTGGGTTAAGCACGCAGGTGGTGCAAAGCGCAAGGACCAGCGTAAGGATCCCAGTTAGAGCCCTGGCTCCCCACCTGCAGGGGAGTCCCTTCACAAGTGGTGAAGCAGGTCTGCAGGTGTCTTTCTCTTTCCCCTCTCTGTCTTGTCCTCCTCTCTCCATTTCTTTCTGTCCTATCCAACAATGACAACATCAATAACAATAATAACTACAATGATAAATAAGGGCAACAAAAAGGGAGTAGATTATTTTCAAAAAAATTAAAATAGACTACACGTCATTGTCAGAGAAATGCAAATAAGACAACAGTGAGATACTACTTCACTCCTGTGAAAATGTCATACATCAGAAGAAATAACAGCGGGTGGGGGTAGGTGGGTGCATGGGGAGAATACAGATCCAAGAAGGATGACAGAGGACCTAGTGGGGGTTGTATTGTTAGATGGAAAACTGGGGAATGTTATGCTTGTACAAACTATTGTATTTACTGTTGAATGTAAGACATTAATTCCCCAATAAAGAAATTAAAAAGAAAAAATAACAGCAACAAATACTGGAGAGGTTGTGGGGTCAAAGGAACCCTCCTGCACTGCTAGTGGGAATGTCAATTGATCCAAACCCTGTGGAGAACAATCTGGAGAACTCTCAGAAAGCTAGAAATGGGGAGTCGGGCTGTAGCGCAGTGGGTTAAGCGCAGGTGGCGCAAAGCACAAGGACCGGCATAAGGATCCCAGTTCGAATCCCGGCTCCCCACCTGCAGGGGAGTCGCTTCACAGGCCGTGAAGCAGGTCTGCAGGTGTCTATCTTTCTCTCCTCATCTCTGTCTTCCCCTCTCTCCATTTCTCTCTGTCCTATCCAACAAAGACAACAACAATAATAACTACAACAATAAAACAACAAGGGCAACAAAAGGGAATAAATAAATAAAATAAAATAAAATAAAAAGCTAGAAATGGACCTACACATGACCTGGCGCTTCCTCTCCTGGGGATATATCCTAAGGAGCCAAACAGCCATCCAAACAGATTTGTGTATATTATGTTCATAGCAGCACAACTTTTAATAGCCAAAACCTGGAAGCAACCCAGGTGTCCCAACAACAGCTGAGTGGCTGAGCAAGTTGTGGTCTATATACACAATGGAATACCACTAAACTGGATTGGAGCTTGAAGGAATCATGTTGAGATAAGTCAGAAACAAGGATGACTATGGGATGATCTCACTCATAGGTAGAAGTTGAAAAACAAGATCAGAAGAGAAAACACTGAGCAGAACCTGGACTAGAGATGCTGTATTGCACCAAAGGAAAAGACTCTTGGTGATGGTGGTGGTGGTGGGGGGGGGGTTTTCAGGTCCTGGAACATGATGGCTGAGGACATAGTGGGGGTTGTGTTGTGTGGAAAACCGAGAAATGTTATGCATGTACAAACTATCGTATTTACTGTTGAATCTAAAACATTAATCCCCCAATAAAGAATTTTTTTTAAAAAAATGAGAGACAGAGACAACTGCAACACTTTCCCTTGCAAGTGGATGCCAGGGGACTTGAACCCAGATACTTGCACATTGTAACCAGGTAGGCCACCACCCAGCCCCATCTCTCCCTTTCTACCTCCCCATTCCTTCTCAATTTCTGCCTGTCTCTATCCAATAAATAGAGATAATTTTAAAAAAGAAAATAGGGTAGGGTCCATACTTGCCATGACTGTGGCCTAGATTTGAGCCTGGTAGTAAGTAGAAGGGTTGGGCGTCTCTATCTGAAATAAAAATAATGAAAAAGTCTTCCAGGGTATTCCAGGAGGTGGCGCAGTAGATACAACATTGGACTCAGTCCCCAGTATTGCATATGCCAGAATGATGCTCCGGTTTTGTCTTACCCCCAGCCCCCATTAATAAATCTATAGCCCAGGGTGGGGGTAGACAGCATAGAGGTTATGCAAAGAAACTCATGCCTGGGTGGGGGTATAGCATAATGGTTATGCAAAGAGACTTTCATTCCTGAGGCTCTCAAGTCCCAGGTTCAATCCCCCACACTGCCATAAACCAGAGCTGAGCAGTGCTCTGGTAAAAAAAAGAAGAAAGAAAGAACGAAACTCATGCCTAAGGCTCCAAAATCCCAGGTTCAATCCCCCATCACCATTAGCCAGAACTGAGCAGTGCTCTGGTAAAAAAATAAAAGTAAATACAGGGGTGGTGCTAAGTACAGTAAATAAAAGTAAATACAGGTGGTGGTGCACGTGAATGAGCACATAGGTGACAGTGCGCAAGGATCTGGGTTTAAACCCCTGTCACCACCTGCAGGGGGAAAGCTTCACAAGTGGTTAAGCAGTACTGCAGGTGTCTCTCTGTTTCTTTCCCTCTCTATTTTCCCCCTTCCTCTCAATTTCTAGCTGTTTCTATCAAGTAAAAGATAATTTAAAAAATTAAAAATAAATACATAAATCCACAGCTCAAGAGGTGGTGCAACGGATAAAGCTTTGGACCCTCAAGCATAAGATCCCAAGGTGGGTCCTCAGCATTGCATGTGACAGTGGTATGTTGGTTCTTTCTCCTCTTCCTCTCATAAGTTAATAAATGCCCCTCAATCTTCTAAATAATTAAATAGGACTGGCAAGGTAGCTTACATGGATACTGTGCTTCCTTTGTCATAGGCATGCTTCATGTTCCACTGAAAGAAACTTCAATACTGCATTCTCTTTCTCCCTCTGGGGAAGAAAAGGGAAAAAAATTTTTTGTCCTGGAGCAGTGAAGCCTCTGTGACAACCAAAAATTATAAATAAATCTTTAAAAAAAAATGTCTGGGAGCTGGGCAGTAGCACAGCGGTTAAGCACACATGGTGCAAAGTGCAAGGACCAGCTTAAGGATCCTGATTGATCCCCCAGCTCTCCACCTGTAGGGTGGTTGTGCTTCACAGGCAGTGAGGCAAGTCTGCAGGTATCTATCTTTCTCTCCCCTTCTCTGTCTTCTCCTCCTCTCTCCATTTCTCTGTCCTGTCCAACAACAACAGCAATGTCACCAACAACAAGGGCAACAAAAATGGAGAAAATGGCCTCCAGGAGCAGTGGGCTAATAGTGTAGGCATCGAGCCCCAGCGATGACCCTGGAGACAAAAAAAAAAAAAAAAAAGTCTACCCAGGAGTGGTGAAATCACACTTGCAGATCAGCAAAAATGTGATTTTTAGTTTTTGTTTTGGAGGTAGAGGCAGAGAAGGCAGAGTGAAAAACATCACAGCATCAAAACATTCATTAATACTGTGGGGGCTGGGCTGAACCTAGAGTGCATGCTTAATAAAGCAGTACACTACTCAAGTGTATTATTTTATCGACCAGATATGTATTTTTTTTAAATATTTTTAATGAAAGAGACCAATGAGCCAGCTCCAGTTAATAGTGGTGTTGGGCATTGAACCTCAGAGGCTTAGGCATGATGATGTTTTGCATAACCATTATGCTGTCTCCTCAGCCCTGATAGATATTTTATCTATATGAATTGCTTTTTTTTTCCAGATGAATCATGACCTCACCACTTCTGTCTACTTTGTTTCAGATAGACACACTACAGTACAGACTTCCTCCTTCCTCCTTTGCCATATAGTACCTCCTAAGTGGTGCTAGCACTGGGAGCTGGGTCAGCCACATAGCAATGCACACTCACCTATCTCTCTCTAGCTTTTTTTTTTTTCCTTTTGCCTCCAGGGTTACTGCTGGGGCTCGGTGCCTGCTCCTGCAAGCCATCATTTCCCCTTTGTTGCCTTTGTTATTATTGTTGTTTTTGCTCTTGTTGTTGGATAGGACAGAGAGAAATCAGAAATTGAGAGAGGATAGGAAGACAGAGAGGCGGAGAGAAAGAAAGACCCGCAGACCTGCTTCACTGCTTGTGAATGACGCCCCTGCAGGTGGGGAGCCAGGGGCTCAACTGAGATCCTTGGGCCAGCCCTTGCGGCTTCCTGCCATGTGTGCTTAACCCGCTGCACTACTGCCTGGCCCCCTCTCCAGCTTTCTTAAAAAACATATTTTATTATTGGATAGAGACAAATTGAGAGGGGAGTGAGACATAGAGAGTGAAAGAGGGGGCCAGGTGGTGGAGCACCCAGTTAAGCACTTATCACCATGCACAATGACCCAGGTCCTGGGTTCGAGCCCCCACTCCCCACCTGTAGGGGGAACGCTTCATGAGCAGTGAAGCACGCCTGCAGTTGTCTGTCTTTCCCATTCTCTATCCTCCCTTCTCAATTTCTCTCTATCCCATCACATAAAAATAGAAAAAAAAAATGCCCACTGAAAACTGTGATGGCAAGGGAGGAAGGCTGGAAGGGAGGGAGGAAGGAGAAAGAAAAGAAAGGACCGGGGGTAGCACACCAGGTTAAATGCATATAGTACGAAGTGCAAGGATCCTGGCCAGCCCCTGGCTTCCCACCTACAGGGGCTTTGCTTCACAAGCAGTGAAGCAGGTCTGAAGGTGTCTTTCTCTTCCCCCTTTTTAAATTTTTATTTATAAAATGGAAATAGTGACAAGACCATAGGGTAAGAGGGATACAGTTTTCCATACAGTTCCCACCACCAGAACTCTGTATCCAATCCCCTCCCTTGATAGCTTTCCTATTCCTTGTCCCTCTGGGAGTATGGACCCAGGATCATTATGGGGTACAGAAGGTGGAAGGTCTGGCTTCTGTAACTGCTTCCTGGCTGAACATGGGCATGGACAGGTCGATTCATGCTCCCAGCCTGTCTCTCTCTTTCCCTAGTGGAACAGCGATCTGGGGTAGTGAGGCTCCAGGACATATCGGTGGGGTTGTTTGCCCAGGGAAGTCAGGCGGGCATCATGGTAGCATCTGGAACCTGATGGCCGAATAATGAAGCTGAAGGGTTGACATTCCGTGCTTGATGTCTCTGGACACAGTCTGAAGTGAAACATGCTGAGGTACTGGTTGCATTGTTTAGGTTGGGATCAGCAGATGCAGTATTAATTGGTATGAATTGAGAGAAGCATGCAGGAAAGTGAGCCCCACCCTAGAGGTCTGGGAGAAATATGGGCTTTATAGAGAAAAGGGAAGGTTTCTGATATCTAAGGGTTTAAGAAGGCAATCGATAGTTATTGCTATAACCAAATTATTTTGGCAATTGAGTTAACTTTGAAAATTCCATTGTTAGGATTTGCTGTATCATACAAGTCCTCACCATAATTTATGTCCTTTCATGTTATTTACATATAGCTGTATCTTTTTAAAATTAAAAAAAATATATTTATTTTCCCTTTTGTTGCCCTTGTTGTTTTTTTGTTGTTGTTGTTATAGTTATTATTGTTGTTGTTATTGAACCCGGGTCTTTGCATACTGTAATGTCTGTGCCTAACCAAGTGTGCCACCTCTTGCCCCCTCCATTTTTTAAAATATTTATTTATTTTCCCTTTTGTTGCCCTTGTTTCATTGTTGTAGTTATTATTGTTGTTGCCATTGATGTCATTGTTGTTGGACAGGACAGAGAGAATGGAGAGAGGAGGGGAAGACGGAGATGGGGAGAGAAAGATAGACACCTGCAGACCTGCTTCACCACCGCCTGTGAAGTGACTCCCCTGCAGGTGGGGAGCCAAAGGCCTGAACTGGGATCTTTACGCTGGTCCTTGCGCTTTGTGCCACCTGTGCTTAACCCGCTGCACTACTGCCCGACCACCCCCTATTTTTTTTTAAAGATAGAAGCAGAGACAAAAACACCAAAGCTTCATTCAGTGAGGAAGGGACCTGGTTCAAGCATGGGTCAAGTATTTAGGAAAGCAGCACACTACCCAAGTGAGTTATTATGCCAACCAGCCATATTTTTAAAAGTAATTCCCCTTCAACAGAGCCTTCATGAAATTTTCATTGTCAATTGCAGAAGCCAAATGCCTTCAGTCACACCCCATCCAATTCCGCTAAATTTACTAACACTTGTACCCCCCTTTTTTTAGAGAGGAGAGGGGAAGACAGGAGATACCACAGCCCTACTACACCATCATAGAGGTCCTTCAGCAC
This sequence comes from Erinaceus europaeus, assembly GCF_950295315.1. Taxonomy (NCBI): domain Eukaryota; kingdom Metazoa; phylum Chordata; class Mammalia; order Eulipotyphla; family Erinaceidae; genus Erinaceus; species Erinaceus europaeus. The sequence goes on from NC_080165.1 coordinate 54,805,246, forward strand.
TGTCCACATGATCCCAAGTGGCTTCTGATCTACAACCCAAGGTCTCATGCACAGCAATAAGTGCACTCTACCAAGTGGACTATCTCCTGGGCCCTTAATCCCCTAATGTCTTTCTCATCTCTTTCTCTTCTCTCTCCCTCCCTCTTTCCCACCACACCCTCAAGTCCCCATGAGAAAGAGACTACGTCACAAAAGTTTCCTTAGATGCAGTGATGCAGTGGGGGTCAGGCTTAAACCCAGGTCATGAATATGGTAAATCAGTACACAATCCAAGTGAGCTGTTTCACTGACTCCCCCCCTAATATTTTTTTAAAAGATTTATTTATGGCGGTCGGGCGGTGGCGCAGTGGGTTAAGCGCATGTGGCTCAAAGCGCAAGGACCAGCAAGGATCCCGGTTCGAGCCCCTGGCTCCCCACCTGCAGGGGAGTCACTTCACAGGCGGTGGTAAAGCAGATCTGCAGGTGTCTATCTTTCTCTCCCCATCTCCGTCTTCCCCTCCTCTCTCCATTTCTCTCTGTCCTATCCAACAATGAACAACGTCAACAATGGCAATAATAATAACCATGAGGCTACAACAACAAGGGCAACAAAAAGGGGGGAAAATGGTCTCCAGGAGCGGTGGATTCATGGTGCAGGCATTGAGGCCAGCAATAACCCTGGAGGGAAAAAAAATATTTATTTATTTATTTATAAGAAAAATAGGACAGAGAAAGAACCAGACATCACTCTGGTACATGTGCTGCCGGGATTTAAACTCCAGACCTCCTGCTTGAGAGTCCAATGCCATCTCCTGGACCACCCTCCAATATTTTTTTCAAATGTCAGACATTATCCTCAAAAGAGAATAGGACGACAAACCCTCACAGTCATTACCCAAATTTAGTTCTTTTAATCACAAACCTCTTTTCTCAGCACAAAAATTTTGTTTACAATCCACGGGTTATAAATTACTTTAAAAGAACTGGGAAGATTCGACTTCTGGAGGCTGAGCTACGAGCAGCAGATCGCTTTCTCTCCTCTCCTCTCCTCTCCTCTCCTCTCCTCTCCTCTCCTCTCCTCTCCCGGATCAACTAGGAATACCAAAGGAGACCACCCGAGACCGAAACAAGACAGGACTAGAATGACCACAGGACCCAGTAAATCACTGGTGAGTACAAACACGTGTGGCTGGTGACAGAGAGGAGAGAGGGGCCTAAGGAGAGATTAAGTGACTGCTAACAGTTCAGCAGCTTATCAGTTGAGACACCACCTCCAGTCTGCTCCACCAACAAGGGGACAGCTGAAGGGAGGAGAGGACTCCCCAGAGACTCACCAAGTGCAACTCTGAGTCTCCATTGCTACTACCCTCAGAATCTGGAGCAGCGACAGGAAGGGACACCAGGGGACAGAGATCTAACCAGGAAACTCAGAAGACCTATACCTCGGTGGCATAGCTGAGGGGCTATGAAAGTCTCTTTGCATAACCACTGGATTATCTCTGCCACAGCCTGCTTTATCTCATGGTCAGGAGTCAGTGATTAAGCTAAGAAGCCTATTGATAGTTTAAAAGCCCTCAGGCTCCCATAGCCTACAGGGAAGAAAAAAAAAAAGAGGCTTTTAAACCACTGAGCTCCAACTCAGAGATTTAAATACTATTGAAAAAACTGTTAACTTCCACCACTGTGAACCCTTTAATTAAATTACTTAGACACAAGTCAATCCAGGCAATAATGATCAATAATTTGAAAAGTACTGATAAAGGGAACTCATAACATAATATATAAAATGGTTAAAACAACAAGAAAAAATATTGGAGACTCGAACCAGGACAAGAGTCCAGCTAAAAGTCCTCCAGAGGGTAAAGCACAAAACAACGAGTTCAACATCCAAACATTAGCTAAGGAAATAATAACAGGAGTGAGTAAAGAATTTGAAAAAATTATTGTTGTTATAATTCAGCGGCTCTAGCCGGGCGGGCTAGCTTCATGGCGGGTAACAGAGACGCGGAGACAACGGCTGGGCAGGGAAGCTGTATTTCTTTATTCAGGAACAACGATTCATAAACTAAGACCAACTAATCACCAAACAGAACTCTGCTGTCTCTTTGCAGCGGCGCAAGCACTCTCTCTTACTCTCCAACTCAGGAACCCAGGAACTCAGGAACCCTCTCTCGGGGTTCCTTGGGGCGGGGCCAAGCGGGCCCGCGAAATTAACTGGACTGATCCAATTCTCTTGGCGGGGGAGGGCTAGAACAAACCAATGTAAAGCATACAACAAATTATAATCAGAAATGCAGGAACAACAAATGAGAATATGGAAGAAAATTCTAATTATCTCATGGTTATTAGAGAGCTGAAAGCTGAAATCACTGAGCTAAGAAGGCAACTAGCTGAACAAGCTAAAACAGTATCAGAGCAGGGCAACAAAATAGATGAACTCCAGAAAGCAGTAGAGGGCAGAGAGAATAGAATCTATGAGGCTGAAGACAGAATTAGCAAGATTGAGGATGAATTAGAGACAACTAAAGAAGAAGTAAGAGATCTCAAAAAGAGATTAAGAGATGCTGAAAACAACAACAGAGTCCTATGGGATGACTTCAAAAGAAACAATATATGCATTATTGGCTTACCAGAGGAAGAAAGAGAAGGAGAGGAAGAAAGCATTCTCCAGGCCATAATAGCTGAAAATTTCTCTAGTCTAGACAACACCAAAGACATAAAGATTCAAGAAGCCCAGAGGGTCCCTAACAGAATTAACCCAGACCTAAAGAAACCAAGACATGTCATACTTAGAATGGAAAGGAATAAGGATAAAGAAAGGATCCTCAAGGCTGAAAGAGAAAAACAAAGAGTCACCTACAAAGGAAAATCCATAAGATTAGCAGCAGACTTCTCCATACAAACACTACAGGCCAGAAGAGAATGGCAAGATATCTATCGAGTGCTCAATGAGAAAGGCTTTCAGCCAAGAATACTATATCCTGCTAGATTGTCATTCAGACTAGATGGAAGCATCAAAACCTTCTCAGACAAGCAACAGTTGAAGGAAGCAACCATCACCAAGCCTGCCCTGAAAGAAGTTCTGAAAGGTCTCCTATAAACAACCAGACCACCACAAATAGGACATATATCAAAACACCCTAAAACTCCACAAGAATGGTGTTAAAATATCTTCAATCTTTGATATCAATAAATGTCAATGGCCTGAATTCACCTATTAAAAGACACAGAGTAGGAAGATGGATCAGAAAACACAACCCAACAATATGTTGTCTACAGGAAACTCACCTAACGCAACAAGACAAACACAGACTTAAAGTGAAAGGATGGAAAACTATCATACAAGCCAATGGCCCACAAAAAAGGGCAGGAACAGCTATTCTCATATCTGACATGATAGACTTTAAAATACATAAGATTAAAAAAGATAGGAATGGACACTACTTAATGCTCAGAGGATAAGTCAATCAAGAGGACTTAACAATTATTAATATCTATGCACCCAATGAGAAGCCATCTAAATACATCAAACTTCTACTGAAAGAGCTACAGCAATATATTAACAGTAACACAATCATAGTAGGGGACTTCAACACCCCACTATCTCAACTTGACAGATCATCCAGGAAGAAAATCAGTAAAGACATAAGGGAGCTAAATGAAGAGATAGATAAACTAGAACTATTGGACATTTTCAGAGTCATTCATCCCAAGAAACTGGAATACACATTTTACTCAAATCCACATGGATCATTCTCAAGGATAGACCATATGTTAGGCCACAAAGACAGCACCAGCCAACTCAAGAGCATTGAAATCATCCCAAGCATCTTCTCAGACCACAGTGGAATTAAACTAACACTTAACAATCAACAAAAGATTAGTAACGGTCCCAAAATGTGGAAGCTCAACAGTACACTTCTTAACAACTTCTGGGTCAAAGAGGAAATCAAGGAAGAAATCAAAATGTTTCGAGAGTTCAATGAAAATGAAGACACAAGCTATCAAAATATTTGGGACACAGCTAAAGCAGTCCTAAGAGGGAAGTTCATAGCTATACAAGCACACATTAGGAAACAAGAAAAGGCACAAATAAACAGCCTGATTGCACATCTTAAAGACCTAGAAGAAGAACAACAAAGGAATCCTAAAGCAACCAGAAGGACAGAAATGACTAAAGTTAGGGCAGAAATAAATAACATTGAGAATAGGAAAACCATACAAAAGATCAATGAAAGTAAATGTTGGTTCTTCGAAAGAGTAAACAAAATCGACAAACCTTTAGCCAGACTCACAAAACAAAAAAGGGAGAAGACCCAAATAAATCGGATAGTAAATGAAAGAGGAGATATCACAACAGACACTGCAGAAATTCAACATATCATGCGAGGCTTCTATGAACAACTATATGCCACCAAGCTAGAGAACCTGGAAGAAATGAATGATTTCCTAGATACCTACCAACTTCCAAAACTAAGTAAAGAGGAAGTGGATAACATGAACAGGCCCATCACAGCTAATGAAATTGAAACAGTTATCAAAAATCTTCCCAAAAATAAAAGTCCTGGACCAGATGGCTTTACAAATGAATTCTACAAAACTTTCAAAGAAGAACTAATACCTCTACTTTTAAAAGTCTTCCAGAAGATTGAAGACACTGGAATACTCCCTGCCAGCTTCTATGAAGCCAACAGCACCCTGATACCAAAATCAGACAGGGACACAACCAAAAAAGAAAACTACAGACCAATATCTCTGATGAACATAGATGTGAAAATACTGAACGAAATTCTAGCCAACCGGATACAGCAGTATATCAAAAAGATTGTTCATCATGACCAAGTGGGGTTTATCCCAGGCATGCAAGGTTGGTTTAATATACGTAAATCAATCAATGTGATCCACCACATCAACAAAAGCAAGACCAAAAACCACATGGTCATATCAATAGATGCAGAGAAAGCCTTTGACAAAATACAACATCCCTTTAGGATCAAAACACTACAAAAAATGGGAATAGAATAGATGGAAAATTCCTGAAGATAGTGGAGTCTATATATAGCCAACCTACAGCCAACATCATACTCAATGGTGAAAAACTGGAAGCATTTCCACTCAGATCAGGTACTAGACAGGGCTGCCCACTATCACCATTACTATTCAACATAGTGTTGGAAGTTCTTGCCATAGCAATCAGGCAGGAGCAAGGAATTAAAGGCATACAGATTGGAAGAGAAGAAGTCAAACTCTCCTTATTTGCAGATGACATGATAGTATACATGGAAAAACCTAAGGAATCCAGCAAGAAGCTTTTGGAAATCATCAGGCAATACAGTAAGGTGTCAGGCTATAAAATTAACATTCAAAAGTCAGTGGCATTCCTCTATGCAAACAGTAAGTTAGAAGAAATTGAAATCCAGAAATCAGTTCCTTTTTCTATAGCAACAAAAACAATAAAATATCTAGGAGTAAACCTAACCAAAGGGAAAGACTTGTATACTGAAAATTATGAGTCACTACTCAAAGAAATTGAAAAAGACACAAAGAAGTGGAAAGATATTCCATGTTCATGGGTTGGAAGAATTAACATCATCAAAATGAATATATTACCCAGAGCCATCTACAAATCTAATGCTATCCCCATCAAGATCCCAAGCACATTTTTTAGGAGAATAGAAAAAAGGCTACAAACGTTTATCTGGAACCAGAAAAGACCTAGAATTGCCAAAACAATCTTGAGAAAAAAGAACAGAACCGGAGGCATCACACTCCCAGATCTCAAACTGTATTATAGGGCCATTGTCATCAAAACTTCTTGGTACTGGATCATGAACAGACACACTGACCAGTGGAATAGAATTGAGAGCCCAGAAATGAGGCCCCACACGTATGGACATCTAATCTTTGACAAAGGGGCCCAGACTATTACATGGGGAAAGCAGAGTCTCTTCAACAAATGGTGTTGGAAACAATGGGTTGAAACATGCAGAAGAATGAAACTGAATCACTGTATTTCACCAAATACAAAAGTAAATTCCAAGTGGATCAAGGACTTGGATGTTAGACCAGAAACTATCAGATACTTAGAGGAAAATATTGGCAGAACTTTTTTCCGCATAAATTTTAAAGACATTTTCAATGAAACGAATCCAATTACAAGGAAGACTAAGGCAAGTATAAACCTATGGGACTACATCAAATTAAAAAGCTTCTTCACAGCAAAAGAAACCACTACCCAAACCAAGAGACCCCTCACAGAATGGGAGAAGATCTTTACATGCCATACATCAGATAAGAGTTTAATAACCAACATATATAAAGAGCTTGCCAGACTCAACAACAAGACAACAAATAACCCCATCCAAAAATGGGGGGAGGACTTGGACAGAATATTCACCACAAAAGAGGTCCAAACGGCCGAGAAACACATGAAAAAATGCTCCAAGTCTCTGATTGTCAGAGAAATGCAAATAAAGACAACAATGAGATATCACTTCACTCCTGTGAGAATGTCATACATCAGAAAAGGTAACAGCAGCAAATGCTGGAGAGGGTGTGGGGTCAAAGGAACCCTCCTGCACTGCTGGTGGGAATGTCAATTGGTCCAACCTCTGTGGAGAACAGTCTGGAGAACTCTCAGAAGGCTAGAAATGGACCTACCCTAACACCCTGCAATTCCCCTCCTGGGGATATATCCTAAGGAACCCAACACATCCATCCAAAAAGATTTGTGTACACATATGTTCTTGGCAGCACAATTTGTAATAGCCAAAACCTGGAAGCAACCCAGGTGTCCAACAACAGATGAGTGGCTGAGCAAGTTGTGGTATATATACACAATGGAATACTACTCAGCTGTAAAAAATGGTGACTTCACCGTTTTCAGCCGATCTTGGATGGACCTTGAAAAAATCATGTTGAGTGAAATAAGTCAGAAACAGAAAGATGAATATGGGATGATCTCACTCTCAAGCCGAAGTTGAAAAACAAGATTAGAAAACACAAGTCGAACCTGAAATGGAATTGGAGTATTACACCAAAGTAAAAGACTCTGGGGTGGGTGGGTGGGTGGGGAGAATACAGGTCCATGAAAGATGATGAATGACATAGTGGGGGTTGTATTGTTAAATGGGAATCTGGGGAATGTTATGCATGTACAAACTATTGTATTTACTGTTGAATGTAAAACATTAATTCCCCAATAAAGAAATAAATTATTTATATATAAAAAAAAAGAGTCCAAAGCTTTACCACTGCACCACCTCCCGGACCACATCCCTTGTTGTTTTATTGTCGTGGTTATTATTGTTGTTACTGGATAGGACAGAGAGAAATCGAGAGAGGAAGGGAAGATAGAAGAGAGAAAGATAAGACACCTGAAGACCTGCTTCACTGCCTGTGAAGCAAAACCCCTGTAGGTGGGGAGCCGAGAGCTAGAACCGGGATCCTTACATTGGTCCTTGTGCTTTGTGTCACATGCACTTAACCTGCTGCGCTACCGCCCAGCACCCCCCAGTTTCAAAAATTTTTAAATAAACTATTTAAGAAGCCCCAAAAGTGTTTTGTTTGTTTGTTTTTGCCTCCAAGGTTATCACTGGGGCTCAATTCTGGCACTACAAATTCACTACTCCTGGCAGTTATTTTTGTCATTTTATTGGCTAGGACAGAGAGATATTGAGAGGGGTGGGGGAGATAGGGAGAAAGAGAGATACCTGCAGACCTGCTTCACCGCTCCCTGCAATTGGGGAGGGGAGCAGGGGCTCGAACCCCAGCCCTTGCGTGGGTTGTTGTGCTTAGTACTACGTGTGCTTAACTGAGTGTGCCACCACCCAGCCCCCAGAAGCCTCAAGTTTTATCATATTAATTGCTCCACCCACTTGGCACTATCCAATGACTGCATTGTGAATTTTTTTTCTTATTCATATTATATGAGAACTTTTTGGACACCAACAGTAATAAGTGTTTTTACAAATATTGCTATTAATTACAGCAAATATTTACCTTTAACTTCACAGAGGCAAGTCTTTGCCATGTGCTTTATGTGCATTATTCTTTTTAAAATATTCTTATTTATTTATTTATTTATTTATTTATTTATTTATTACTGGGCAGAGACAGGGAGAAATTGAGAAGGGATGGGGAGAAAGAGATACACCTACAGCCCTGCTTCACCACTTGTGAAACTTTCCCCCTGCAGATGGGGACCAGGGGCTTGAACCTGGGTTCTCACGCACTGTAATGTGAGCGCTTAACCAGGTGCACCACTGCCTGGCCCCTATGTGCATTATTCTTTTTTTAAAATTTTTAATATTTTTTTATATTTATTTATTTATTTATTCCCTTTTGTTGTCCTTGTTGGCTTATTGTTGTAGTTATTATTGATGTCATTGTTGTTGGATAGGACAGAGAGAAATGGAGAGAGGAGGGGAAGACAGAGAGGGAGAGAGAAAGATAGACACCTGCAGACCTGCTTCACCACCTGTGAAGCGACTCCCCTGCAGGTGGGGAGCCAGGGACTTGAACCGGGATCCTTATGCCAGTCCTTGTGCTTTGCGCCACCTGCACTTAACCCGCTGTATGTGCATTAGTCTAGCCCATGAAACTATCTGCTCATTTTACTAATGAAAGAACAGGGATAGGTTAATAAATCAGAACAAGATCTAGGAAGTGGTAAAGATTTGGACCCAATCTGCCTAACATCAATATCAATCTTTAGTCACTAGATTATGGCATTTTCTTGCTTGAGGTAATACATGTTGAGTGAATGAATTCACCTATGTATCAGAGAACTTTTCAGGATGGGAGCTGTACTCTGCTTCTACCTGTTCTAAGGCATTTAAGCAACTTGTAATTATTTCATTTCACAGTTAAGTTTTCCTCAGATTGATTTCTCCAAGACCAGGTATATATTGTTTTACTAATTTTTTATGTCCCCAGGGTTTAGTCAGCCCCAGGAAAATAGATGTGACTCAAAACAGTTTGCTGAGTGAGTGTATGGAAAGCAATCAATCCACTCCTCTTTAGTGCTGCCTACCATAGCAAATATTCAACTCAGATTTGGGTTAAAAGGCCACAGGCTTCTACATGGAAGGTTCAGCCTGAAAGAACCAGGACATACCAAAGTATATTATGGAGTGGTTGCATCTAGAAGAGGGGGAGGAAAGCCCAAACATTCTAATCCAGGCATGGGTTGGAAAACAAATTTGAAGTTATTCATTAGCCAATGAAAGGGTCAAGGGTCAAAGGGTCAAGGCAAGGGGGCTGGAGTAACAGAGTGGACTGAACAGCAGTCAGTGAGGAAGAGAGCAGTTAAGGCACCAGCCACTCCACAGAGGACCAGCTCCTTCCTGCTCTAAGATGTTGCACCAGATTTGGGCAGCTCTACTCTACCTCTATGGCATTGTCTTTAACTCCATCTTCCAGTGCCCTGAGCACAGACAACTGACAACTCTTGGAATGGATAGGAAAGAGGTATGGTATGGACTGTGTGACTAGGGAAAGCTTATGGTGGAAGTTCCAAGGGACTCAAGTGGGTAGCCTAGGATAACTAGAAGCCACATTAGGAAAGGGAAGAAGGGGGTATAAGTGTTGCGCTTATGAAAGCAAGATAAAATTTTAAAGTATTAATACTCTGGCTATCCAATAGAGTCAGCAGATTTGGTAGAAGGGGGAGGTGAATTGGTTACTCCAGTTGAAGAAGGGCAGTGCTAGCAGAGTGGTGCAGCAGAAGAGTGCTGGGCCCATAACCTAGAAGTCGATGGATTGAAACCATCCTCTGCTATGACAATTTTGGTTAGTATAAGTAAATGGGATTGGATAAAACTTATCAAGGTCTAATTTCTGGTGGCAAGACTCCTTGAGGTAACTAATCTTTTGTTAGAAGAATGGCAAAGAAGTTATTTTATCATAGAACCAACCCCCACGTAGAAAGAGACTGCTGAAACTATCATCTCTTAAGTCCTAACTAACCGATAAAATTTGATGGTTCCTGTAGTGGGACCCACCCTCTTCCTCTTTGTCTCTCCAGTTTCCAGAGCCTCATCTGGGCAAGTGGTACTTTATAGCAGGGGCAGCTCCCACCAAGGAGGAGTTGGCGAATTTTGACCTTGTAGACAACATTGTCTTCAACATGTCTGCGGGCTCCACTCCCATGCAACTCCAGCTTCGTGCTACTGTCCGTCTGTAAGTGGTGAGCAGGAGAGGCACTGCTAGGTGCAGTCTCTGCCCAGAGTGTGAGCACCCACAAAGAGCTGAGCTCCTGATTGGTATATGTATAGTTCACAAAATAGCACCCAACAATCCTACTAGCTTCCCTCTGGAGCAAAATGAGTCTAACCAGACCCAGGGGGACTAGAACTTCAAGAAATAGTCTGGAGCAGTCTGGGAGGTGCGACTGTGAGTAAAGCCTTGAATTCACAGGCATGAGATCTCAAGTTTTACCCCTGGCATCACATGTGTCAGAATGATACTCTGCTTCTCCCTTTCTCAAACCCTTTCTTATTAATGAGTAAGTTTTAAAAGAAATAATATGGGATAAATATGGCGCTGTGTGGTTGGGATATTACTCAGTCCTTTCTCCTTGCCACCACCACCTTTGTAGGAAAAATGGATACTGTAAACCCCGGAAGTGGACCTACCACCTGACTGAAGGAAGCACAGATCTCAGAACTGAAGGTTGGTTCTGTTAAGTCCTCACTCTGTCACCTGCTTTTGCACTAGTCCTCATACTTTCCCCACCTGCCCTAACAGGCCGTCCTGACATGATGACCAAGCTTTTCTCCAGCTCATGTCCAGATGGAATCATACTGAAAGAGACGGGTCAGGGTTACCAACGCTTCCTCTTCTACAGTGAGTGGGGGTGCAAGGCAGAAAGGGTTGAAAGGAGGGCAGAAGAATCTCTTGTTCTGAGCCCTGTGACATCATCTCAAGAAGGGATGGGTCCTTCCACGAGGTCCTGGCTAGAGATGATGCTGAGAAACAGGAGCTTTGATGGGTCTGGCTATCCCTGTCCTTCCAGATCGCTTGCCATATCCCTCAGAGAAGTGTGTGGAGGAATTCCAGTCACTGACCTCCTGCCTGGACTTCAAGGCCTTCTTACTGACTCCCAGGAAGCAAGGTGAGGGAGTAAAGTCCTACAGATGAGGACTAGGACTCACCAAGTCTTCTGCATGTGCTGGATGAAAGGAACTCAAGAGATAGTACCAGAGGGCATGGCCAAAGGCTGACATTATCAGAGGGGCTGAGCTGATACCTCCATTTGTGTCATAGGCTGTGATGGCACCAGAGGGAGCTGTGCTACCACCTAATTGTTTTATGCTTCTCTTTTTGCCGCTTTTAATTGTTAGGCCAGTGAGAAATTGAAAAGGGATGGGAGACAGAGACACTTGTAGCACTGCTTCACCTCTTGTGAAGTTTCTCCCCTACAGGTGGGGCCCCAGGGCTTGAACCTGGGTCTTTTGAGCTTGGTGTGTGTGCTCAACCAGACAACCAGATACACCACTGCCTGGCCCATCACCTAAAGGAGCCAGGATAGAATTTAGGCTTCTCAAAAAAAAAAAAAAAAAAAAAAAAAAAAAGGAAGCATCTGAGCCTGCAGTGGATAAAGGGAACAGAGGGGTAGATGCCAAGGGGAAGTGCCTTGGAGAGCCTTTCCTTGACATGGGAATGAGGGAATGCTTTCAGTCCATTTTATTGCCACAAATGTTGCTTCTCCCAAGATTTCTTGCCCTTTTTAAATATGTATTTGGAAGTCTTTATTTATTTATTATTGGACAAAGACAGAGAGAAACTGAGGAGGGGGAGATATTAAGGAAAAGAGACAGAGAGACATCTGCAGCCTTGCTTTACCACTTGTGAAGCATCCCCCCTTCAGGAGGGGACCAGGGGCTTGAAATGTGAACACTTAAGCAGGTGGGCCACCACTGGGTCCCCGATTTCCTGCCTTTCTGTCCTCTTATTTCTCTCTCTCCTACCATCACAGAGGCTTGTGAGCTGACCAGTAACTGACCTATGGATTCATCTGTGCTCCCAGATGGATACAGTGGGAGCTGCGATCGTGGTAGAAAGAAAAGACTCCTGACTCCTTCTTAAGCATAATAAAGACGAGTTTTCAATCTTTACCTCTTCCAGGGGCTTGTCAGACATCAATTCAAACCCCCCCACACCCCGCCATTTCAAACTCCCTCTGGATCTTCTACCACCTGAGCCCCCAGTTGGACAACATCAGGAAGGACACTGATTGACAGTAACTCTCACTTTATAGTGGTATATTTAGGGTTTGTTGTGATACAGTTATTTATTGCTGAGCAAGCAAATCCCTAACCCCAAATGGGGATTGAAAGTCCCAGTGCTTCCCTCACACTGTGTGTCTGAGCTGCCAGCCCCTCTAAGCTGGTCCTTTTGCCAATACTGCCTGGACAATTCGCACTTCCTCTGGCTCCATGGAACACCAAGATCCTCTCTACAGATCCTCTGTCACCTATGAGCCCATTCAGACCTCCTAATCAGCCCACTATGCAGTCCCCACCCCCCTAGATGGCTAAAATTCCAGGATCAAAGGGATACATTATATTCCCACTCCCCCTCTCACCCATCCAGAGGTCTGTTCTGCCTCTGGCCTCTACTCTGGAGAGTTTGAAAAGGTAGAGAGGATCCTTTTGTCTTTATTTTCCACCACTACAATTTATTATTATTATTATTTTAAAAAGTGGAGGTGAAAAAAAACTAGAGGTGATAGATATGTGAAAACAGCTGGTGAGTTCAAGGGCAATGCCCAAGTGTCCATAAACAGACACCAAAACATTCTTTGTGTGTTGGAGTCCCTGTGCCTTCATACTGAGGTTTCTTCCCCATCCCTGAGGTCCCTGTGCTTATAATCTGGATCATGCCCCTAGCCCCCAAAGGTCATAGTCTTCACCATAGTCTACACCACTGAGGATGGGACAGTAGGTCATACCCCATTCCAAGGTCACAGTCCCTTTTCAGGGTCTCCCCTCTGTTTCTCACTCTCTTTTCCCAATCTCTCATGCTCCCACTCAGTGGCCTCTTCATCTTCACTGGGTGCCTGGAGGCTGACAGCCAGCACCATGGCCTGTAGGAGACCAAAGAGGCAGGCAAAGTGCAGAGGGTGAGCAGTAAGTAGACTCAGCACAACATGGAGCCCATGCAGGGTAGCCAGGAAGGATAACAGCCCATGTAGCCAGAGACCCAGTGGTCCACGCAGACCCAATGCATCCAAGACGACTCTCAACGGCCGAGAACACAGCCCTAGTAGGGCTGAGGCCAGCAGCTCCAGCAGGTGCAGGGTCAGATTGGTGGAGATTTGCAGACACTCCTCTGGACTCCTCAGGTACTGTGAGGGGGCTCCTGCTCCACCACCAGCTTCCCCCCGCAGCCAGCCTAGCAGCTTCTGACGCCGGCTGGACTTCTCCAGTGGAGCTTCAGGTCCAGAAGAACTGAGTCCCTCTTTAGGGGACACCCTAGGTCTGGTGTCACCTGAATCTACAGGATTACATCCTTTAGCTTCCAGTCTCCCAGACTCTTGAGTGCTAGAGGCAGCCTTGGCCCACTTGAGGGGATCCATTCTTTTGCTCCCCAATTGTTCAACTCGAGATTCCTTGCTTAGTTCTGAAGCACCCCCAGTGTTCCTTTGTCCCTCTAAATCCTTTGTTTTGGGAGGTGCCACATCTCCCATGGTTTCTGGGGCACTGTCCCAGTCACTCCCTGAATTCTCTGAGGAGCTGTCCACTTGTCTGGGTTCTAGGGTGGGCACATCAGGCCTTGCTGGTTTCCTGCGACCCCAGGGGCGAGGAAGCCAGCCACCGAGCCGTCGCAGGAACATGGCTGGAGTACTTAATGGACCCCCAAATTCTGGACTGGGGCTGTTTCTTGACACTACTAATACTTTCAGGACTGGGGGTCGGGGCTGAGGTTTTCTTTAGAGTTGTAGTCTCTTCAGGATCACAACAGGTATTTACTTGGTGAATTCTACTCTGAATTCAGAAGAGTCTTCCTACCTCCCTGGGTGGTCATGCAGCCTCAAGTGTGGCAGGCAACTTGCTTCCTTTTGTTTAGGGGTAAAGACAGGCACATCCAAATTCTTTCAACAACACAAACTCACACACAAGACTTCAAGAGTCTTAGGATCTCACATGACCTAGGTCAACCCAGTGTCCTTCCTGTGTTTCAGGATTTCTTCCCAGCAAGTAGCACCCCAAGTTTCACTCACCAATGCCACTCCTCAAGGCGCCCCAGAAACTGGGGTCGTGGTGCTCTATCCAAGGAAAGAAGCAAGCAAGGAAGGTAGGCCCAGCCCCTGATGCTCTGGATCTGGGGGTTCTGAACTGCTGTCCTCGGGAAGCTCAGGAATTGTAGGTCTTCTATTGGTTTGGAGGGCGGGGCGCTGATGTCCAGCAAACTCCAGCCAATTGCGTCGGTCCTTTGAATTAGAAAGCTGTGGATCCTACAAAGTGGCCCCAAAGCCCCGGGCAGGCGGAGATACGCTTCGGCCAAGTCTGGCCGGAGACGTCCTCGAAGATTATGGCAGTGGAGCAAAGTGCGGGCCTGCCTGGAGATGCCCACTTCTGGGCGCTGCTCACTGAGGCTCCTGCAGGGTCAGGAGGCCTCACCCAGCCGCCCGGAGCCGCAGAGCCCGGAAGCAGCTGTATCCCGACCGGAGGGACAGGCAGGGGCGGAGTCCTCTGCTCGCTGGGCGGGCACTCCAGATAGACTGCCCCCAGCCGCCAGTGCACGCAGTTAATACGCTGAAAGCCCTACCATGGGGCATAGAACAGTGATCGTCAGAGCCAGGATATAAATAAGCCCAACCCTTTATGTGTCATCCAGTGGCCCACGAGCCGCCAGTTCCACCCTACCCACAGGAACGCGCCCTCCCCCTCCAGCCCTGATCCAACCTTTCCCCACATCCCTCACCATTTCCTTTTTGAGCATTTATTATTAAGGGATAGGGGGAAATCACGTGAGGATCACTCTGGCACATGTGAAATACCCACATTATCCACTGTACCATATACCAGATTGCTCCCTAGGATTTTCATGTCAATGATTTCATAACTCCCCCCCCCCCCCCCCGGAAAAAGCTATGACAGGAATGAGCAGTTCTTCCATAACCTCCCTGCCTAGTTTGAACAGCACAGGAAATGGAGATGGACAGTGTGGAATAAGGATAATCAAATGAGATATGCTTGCTATCTTGGTGAGTTTTCAAGTACTGAAAAGAACTTTACTTATGGGCTGTGTTTAATGCCTGAGGCTCTGAGATCCCAGGTTCAAAACCCAGTATCACCATAAACCAGAACAGAGCAATGTTCTGGTTTCTCTATGATAAAAATAAAAAATAAATTAAAATTTTTTGCTTTAAAATTGGGAAGCCAGAATTCTGGTCTCAGTTCAACTGACAATATAGGTTGAATAATCTTAGGTTCCCTCACCATGCTAGTCTTTTTTTGGAAGACACTTTAATCCACTGAGTCTTCCCTCACTTCCTTTTTTAAATTTTTTTTTTATTTTTATATTACAGAATTACATGGTGACAGGGGTTTGAATCCACACCATTCCCACCACCAGAGTTCTGAATCTTCACACTCCCCATTGCAATTCACCACAGTTCCCCTAAAGTTGTAAACATGGGCCAACCATCTTTTCTACAACTCTCTACATTTATACATAGTTGCCCTTTCTTTTTCCGATTCAATCCTCTCTTTTCCTCTAAGCCACTCATGACATCATAACTACCTCCACATGTCCCTCTCCTTCTCCTCCTCTCTCTCTGGGTACTGATGGAGCTGGAGTGCAGAGTCCTCTTATCTTCATCCTGTCACTTCTTCCCCGCTGGGAGTATGGATCAAGGTTGTTTATGGGGAGCAGAAGGTAGGAGTTCTGGCTTCTGCAGCTGCTTCTCTGCTGAGCATGGATGTTGACAGGCCGATCCATATCCCCAGCCTGTTTCTATCTTTCCCTAGTGGACAAGAGCTCTGTAGATGTGAGGGTCCAGGACACATTGGTGAGGTCGTCTGCCCAGAGAAGTCGGGGTGGAGTCATGGTAGCATCTGCAGCCTGGTGTCCAGAAGGTGGTATGACCTGAGGCTGTGGATTTTTTTTTTCACATGTAGACTATATGTTCAATTTGATCTCTTGTGTACAATAGTTGTATCT
Source organism: Erinaceus europaeus (assembly GCF_950295315.1). Classification (NCBI taxonomy): domain Eukaryota; kingdom Metazoa; phylum Chordata; class Mammalia; order Eulipotyphla; family Erinaceidae; genus Erinaceus; species Erinaceus europaeus. Next base: position 54,821,398 of record NC_080165.1, read on the forward strand.
GGGAGAGGGAAAGTCTGATTGCAGCTACTCCATAACCACACCTCCCAGAAGTCCCCAGTCTTCCTTCACTTTCCATCATTGTTTGTATGTTGTCACAAGACTGTCTTCTGCTGGGTGAAAACAAAAGGATTCTGCAGCAGTTGGGAGCATGTTTGTAAAGTCTTGCTAAGAGACACTTTCTTGGGGGGGAAGTGAAGCTGGTGTTTTGGTTGTTACTAGGGCTCCACCACTTTCTCTTTTTTTTCTTAAACTTTTTTTTCTTATCTTTATTTATTTATTGGTTAGAGATAGCCAGAAATTGAGAGGGAGAGGGAAGGTAGAGACAGAGACACCTGCGGTACTGCTTTACCACTCACAAAGCTTTACCCCTGCAGGTGGGGACCAGGGGCTTGAACCTGGGTCCCTTTGCACTGTAATGTGTGTGTTTAACCAGGTGTGCCACCACCCGGCCCCTCACCACTTTCTCAACTAGAGAGAATGAAAGACACTATAACACTAAACTTTGTCCAATGTGGTGGAGGCCAGACTTCTGGGTGGAGCACATGTCAAAGCAGATGCACTATCGAAGTGAGTGATTTTGCAAGCATGAGAAATAAAACTTGTAGTTAGCTCCTCTTTCAGATAGAATACCTGTGACCAGGAAGTAAAACAGTCTAGATGCCTTTTTTTTTTTTTTTTGCCTCCAGGGTTATTGCTGGGGCTCAGTGCCTGCAACCACGAATCCACTGCTCCTGGAGGCCATTTTTTCCCTTTTGTTACCCTGTTTGTTTTACCATTGTTGTGGTTATTATTATCATTGTTACTGATGTCATTGTTGTTGGATAGGACAGAGAGAAATGGAGAGAGGAGGGGAGGACAGAGAAGGGGAGAGAAAGATAAGACACCTGCAGTCCTGCTTCACTGCTTGTGAAGTGACCCCGCCGCAGGTGGGGAGCTGGGGGCTTGAACCAGGATCCTTACACCGATCCTTGCGCTTTGTGCCATGTGCGCTTAACCCGCTGCGCTACCACCTGACCCCCTCTAGATGCCCTTTTTCACTCAAGTGGGACTTGCATGTAGCGCCCAGACTTGTTCAGCTTCCCTAAAACAGCTTCTAGAAAAGTGAATTTAACACAAAAGAGAGACAAAGTTGATTTATTTCTCAACTCTCATCCCCCTTCCCAAAGGTACAGACTCACTGGCCAAAATGTGAAGGTTTGTCTAGACAGAACCAAGGAGTAGAGGTCAAGTGTCCAAGTCAGAGGCCCAAGTTCAGACTTAAGCAGACCAGGCAAAGGTCAGAATTCAAGGTTCATGTATGTCCTCAGATCTCGCTCCCAGGCCCTGTCCTTCTCTTCCTTCCTTTCTTTCTCCTTCCTGCTTTGTGTAACCACATTAGGGGCTCTCTCCTTCCCAGCCACAGCCCGGGTATCCCGAGCTGAGAAGTGTGTGACTCGGGGCTGGTGTCCAGATCTATAGCCTAATCCTTCTTGATCCCTCTTGAGAATAGTTGGGATAGGGTTGGCACGGCCCTCACCTCGGGGTCCCAGCCCCATTCCAGGTTCCCAGCCCCCCTGAAGCAGCATCTTGAAGCCTGGACTGGAAGTAGGTACCCCAAGGGGCAGTTTGGGGGGCTGGAGACCCTGGGACAGTGACAGCAGGTGAGCAGTAGATGTTTGGTGGTTAGAATCTTGGAAGTGGGCACCACAGGTCTCACAATACTGGGGGGGTGGGGAGGGAGAGTGGAACCTGCAGAGGAAGAAGAGAAACGGTTAAGCACAGGAAGAGGCTGATGCTTGAGGAATGGGAGGCATACAGTGACAAGTTGGGACAAGGTCCTTCTAGTCTTCCTGCTAAAGAAAAATTGCAGGGCTGGGAAGATAGCATAATATTTATGCAGGAAGACTTTTATGCCCGAGGCACTCACCAAAGCTCCCAAATTTAACCCCCAGCACCACTATGAGCCAGAGCTGAGCAGTGCTCTAGTAAAAATAAAAACAAAAAGAAGGCAACTTGCCTTTCTCTTCCCCCACCCCAGGCAGTGAAAGGCCTTGGGAATCATTAGAAAAGAGACAGCTAGGCCTCTTAGGCAAGGTATTTACTTTTCACAAGGTGACAAACATTGTTCTGTACATTACACATACTAGCCTGCTTAATCCTAACAACCCTATGAGAAAAGATACTTTTACTGGTCCCATTTCACAGATGAGGAAAACTGAAGCACACACATTAGGGTGCTCATTCAACTAGAGTCAGAATTTAAACCCAGGGATCTCATGTTCATATCTATTATATTATGCTGCTGTGTTAATCTACACTGGAAAATGAGGCACAGAACACTTTAGCTCTTTTCTGGAGACCATGGTATAGAATGGTTAGGAAAGGCAGAACACACTGAAGGATACGCATGAGTTAAGGTTTTCCCTCACCTGTTCTCTGGACTCGTCTCTCCGTGACTCTCTCTGACCATACGGGCCACTTCTGGGAAGCCTGCTTCTTCAGCTAGTTGAGCAGCATCCTTGCCACCCAGCTCACAGACCCCCACCCAGGCAGCCCCACGACCTAGGAGATAGCGTACAGCTGCTCGCTGTCCTGCTCGGGCAGCACACATCAGAGGGGTCCACCAGAAGGCATCGCGAGCATTGATATTTCCCCCAGCACCCCCAGACTCACAGGGATCCAATAGCTTTCGAAGTTCTGCCAGGTTCCCTTCCTGGGCTGCCTTCAGTATCCTCTGGGTCATTTTGTCCTCACCCTCAAGGGATCTCCTTTGTTCACGTCCTCCTGATGTTCCCACTGTCACAACTTCTGTTGTAGTATCACTCCTCCTCATTCTTCTTTTTTTCCTTTTTCTCTGATTGGCAGATTCAAACTGAGATCTCTGGGGTCCAGAGGAGATGCTCTCATCCCCTATCAAGGACTCATAGAAAGCTCTAGCTTCAGCCCCATCCAGGATGGGGTCCACTTTTACAGGCTGTCGTGGCTGCTGCTGTCCATCTTTCCAGAGGTCGCTATGGTTGGTGGCTGGAGTAAAGGTGATAAGAGAGGGCCTGGACATAGTTTTTAGGATAACTGAGAAAATGAGGCTATGCCTAAGGAAGACTGGTCCTTAGTAGATCCAAACGTCTGTTGGTCCTGCAAAGGCTTTTCTGGGATGAGGAAAAGTAGGGTTAGAATGAAAAATCCCCACTCGTACCCCAAATATGAACCCCCCCCATAGATCCTGTAAGACTTAAAGACAATATGCCATGTGGAAAAACAGGGAACCCTATAACAACTAGCCTTACTCTTTGCAAAGATTGAAGACTACAACTACTGGAGCAGTTCCTAAAAGGGTCTATCGTCCTGCCCTCGAAGAAATGGTGTCTTTCCCTTACATTTTGCCACCCCAGAAGACATATCATTAATAAAAACAATTAGCTCGGGCCTTGAAATCTTCTCCAATCCTATTTTGGGGTATCATCTTTCCAAACAAAAACAGACTTGACATTTCTCCCAAAGCAGGAGGCTGATTTCCATGGGAGGCTGGGGCTTGTGTCACTTGGCAGCTTCCGTATGGATAGCACCATTCTAAATGGGCCTAAACAGCCACATACAGCAAGCAAACACAAGCCTAGAAGGAAATAAGAAGTTACTTAAGGCGCAGGCGTGGATCCATCTTCCCGCCCTGGAATCCTTCCAACAGTATCCGTGCAGTGTCGCGTGCTCAGGAAGCGCGAGGACCCGGGAAGCCCTGTCGGTTGGGTTCCTGCTTTTACATAACGCCCCACAATGCTCTTCATTCCCTCAACGTGGCCCCCGCTCCGAGCTCATTTTCTGGAGCTGGGAAACCACTCTGCGTTAAGAAAGGCCATTACTCTGACCAGGGTTCGAAGGTTACACGTAGCGTCCGCAGAAGCCCCCATTCAAGCTCTAAGAACAAGTGGAGAAGTGCAAAGGAATGAACAGCAGAATCGCGGGTGCCACCGCAGGTTAGAGCACTGGGCAACCCTGATCCTCCATGACTCAGCTCAGCAGATGCCACCGAGCTCCCCCAAACCCTCACCTCCTGTCTTAAGAGGCCAGAACCCGGGGTGAAACATGGACGAAAGGCTCGACAGGCGATAAAAAACCCGACGAATTGGTCGGGGATGTGATCAGCCCTTAAGGAAGCAGGGGTACGCCGGGGTCCGGAGGTTTGCTAAGAGAAAGGGAACGCAGGACAAGACCCAGCCAAGTTAGCGCTCTGCCCCACGCTCCCTTCAATCTAGGAATCACAAATTTTAATTATCAAATTCTCTGGACCTGAAGTCTGAAGTCGGTACTGGACTTCCGCTTCCGGTGGCGTTTCAATGCGTCCCGCCCCCAAGCGTCCTCCTCGGAGACCTCGCGCACAAGGTCGAGCGCGAGTCATCCTGGGATTCGTAGTTGTCCATTCCCTCGTTTCGCCGGTTTCTCCCAACCGGAGACTCCATTTCCCTGCATCCAATGCGGCGCTCGACCCTTGGCGCTTGCGCGTTGCCCTCTTCCCCCACCCTCCTTAATTTCCACCCCCCCCACCCCACTTCGCCTGCCGCGGTCGGGCCCGCGGTCTGCGTTGTAGCAGTCTCCGCTGTACCTTAGGAGCAACAACTCCCCTTCCCCGTCCCACTCCCAACCACATCCTGCCGGTGAGTTCGAGGTCCTCGCCCTGCCGAGCCTCCTGTCCCTAAGCGCGGGACGTGGGGGTCTTTGCGCCGTGTTGTGGGGGTGGGGAAGGAAGTGACCGGGTCCTGCTCCGAGAAAGGGAAGGGGTGACTTGAGGGGAGGAGGCTGGATGAGGGGGCCCAGTGAAAGAATTGGCTGCCGCCCCGGGGGCCATGAGTAAAGGAGCCCGGCTCTTTGCTTGGAAACGGTAAACTTCAGAACCCCTGGGACAGACTTGGGCGTCCTGAAGCCGGTGGGGGTCGGGAATCTGAGCCACGAGCCCTGCCGGAGTTTACTTGGAGGGGCGAGGGGCCTCGCTTCCGGGGTGTCAGAAGTGTGGGTAAGACTTGGTGGGACCAGGACCTGGACCCGGACCTGGAGGGCTTCTCGAAAGTGGAGGATGTCAGTTTCTAATGTCAGTGAACAGGGATTGAAGTGTAAATAAAAAACATTGAGAAAACTGCTTCAGAAGGCGGGATCCAATCGTTTTAAGACAAAATGGCCTCAGATTTTTCAGTGGTTAGAGGACAAAGTGTGGGAGGAGGGAGGATCCCAGAGGTAGGGAGGGAGAGCTTGGCTTCTACTTAAATCGCTTTCCAGGTGACGTGAAGATGAGCAGCTCAGAGGAGGTGTCCTGGATTTCCTGGTTCTGTGGGCTCCGTGGCAATGAATTCTTCTGCGAAGTGAGTCCTCAGCCTCCTGCATGCACATCACTACGGAGGCTCCGGTTAGATACTCTCCCACACTTTCCCACACTTCCCTCACAAATTTACATAGTTTTTTCTCTCTCTCTCTGCCAAGAAGAAAGCCCCTTCAGTAATCTCCCTAACCTGTGGTGACATAGCTAGACTTGAGACTTGAGTCCCACCTTGGGCACTCTGCAGCAGTATAACATTGGACAAAACAACCTTTGATTCCTTTTTTAACTTACTGAAAGCTATTCTCAGTGACCATTAGAAGAGTCAAAATACAGAGTGTTAAAGTGTTTTGTAGCATACATAGCTGAATGTAAACATGGGAATATAACTGCTCAGTCTCCACCTTCCTCAGAATCAACTACCCCTACAGAAGAGACACAATTCATCTTAAAGATGGGGGCCAAGGATTTTTTAATCTTTCCAAAGGAGATTGCTTTACTATTTATCCTTGGAAAAGTCAATACTTACATGGCAAGATGGTGTTTGTGAACTAGAAAGAGATTCAAGTACTTCTGGGTGGGAGTGATGAACATAAGAAACAGAAGCAGTTGTGTTGAGAACAAGGTGGGGGTAGATAGCACAATGGTTAGCAAAGAGACTCTCTGGTTTAAGGCTCCAAAATTCCAGGTTTAATCCTCTGCACCACCATATACCAGAGCTGAGCAGTACTCTGTTTAAGGTGGGGGGGGGGTAGAAACTAGGCGTCCGTTAGAACAACCTGCATAGAATTCTGCAATAAGTTTTTCCTCTTGACTTCCATGTCCTGACAGGTGGATGAAGATTATATCCAGGACAAATTCAATCTCACTGGACTCAATGAGCAGGTGCCTCACTATCGACAAGCCCTAGACATGATCTTGGACCTGGAGCCTGGTGAGACACACTCAGGGTTGGGTGTGTGTGTGTGTGTGTGTATGTGTATACGTGCACGTGCTGCATATGCATGCTTTTTTTCCCTCTTGAAATTTTTCTTTTGGCTTTTTGATTGCTCTGATCCAAAATTTCTCACTTCATTCTGATTCCTCAGTTGACTCTTGCCCAGTTTGTTGACTTATGCTACTTGTTTCCACACTAAGATTGAATAACTCAGCTCTGGCTGGGTCTCATTTTGTGCTTTCTCTTCTACGTTGTATCTTTATGATTAGAGTTTCACCTTCTGCACTGACTTTTTTTTTAATGTTTTTTTTTTAAGAATTTATTTATTTATTCATGAGAAAGATAGGAGAAGGGAAAGAACGAGATACCACTCTGGTATGTGTGCTGCTGGGGATTGAACTCAGGACCTCACAGTTGAGAATCCAATGCTTTATCCACTGTGCTGCCTCCCAGACCACTAAATGTTCTTTTTTTACATTTATTTTATTTATTCCCTTTTGTTGCCCTTGATGTTTCATTGTTGTAGTTACTGTTGTTGTTATTGATGTCGTCATTGTTGGATAGAACGGAGAGAAATGGAAAGAGGAGGGGAAGACAGGGGGAGAGAAAGACACCTGCAGACCTGTTTCACCGCCTGTGAAGCAACTCCCCTGAAGGTGGGGAGCCGGGGACTCGAACCAGGACCCTTACGCCGGTCCTTGTGCTTTGTACCACGTGCACTTATGCTTAACCCGCTGCGCTACCACCTGACTCCCTGACATTTTTATATTTAAATGTTAAGGATAGAGTTGGGAGGGACAGAAAGCAGAGGTGAAAGAGGTGTAGCATGAAGGCAGGACTGTCTTGTGTTGGATGGGTCAAGGTCTAAGTTTGTGGGTCAAATACTTAAGTGATGTGATGGATGGGGTGAGGCTTAAAGATGGGTCCTGGGTAACTGAGTAGCCAGTAGCTCCTGTGGTGGACAGTTCCCTAAGAAAGCTATAAGATCCCCACCTGCAGAGGGAAAGCTTCACAAGTGGTGAAGCAGTGCTACAGGTGTCTCTCTGTCTCTCTCCCTCTTTCTCTCCCACCCTTTCCTCTTGGTTTCTGGCTGTCTCTGTCCAACAAAATAAATAATAAATAAAAGCTATAAGATACATGATTGCATTCACCTGGGGCCATCTTTCAGATGAAGAGCTGGAAGACAACCCTAACCAGAGCGACCTGATTGAGCAGGCAGCCGAGATGCTTTATGGATTGATTCACGCCCGCTATATCCTCACCAACCGAGGCATCGCCCAGATGGTGAGGCCTCTCTGTTCCCACCTCACTCCTTCTGAGGCAATAAGGGAAATAGGTTCCTGCAGTAAAGAGTCACATTTCAACTCTATTAAGTAATCTAGCTGAGAAGAAAAGAAATCTAGAGCCTGGGAATTAAATCCTGATTGAGAGTTGTGCAGAAGAGGATGTTTTCAGGGAGGGGGAGATAAGGCCTTGAATAGAAAATTGTTAAAGACTGCCTCTTCAGGAAACAAATAGTAAATGGCTCTGATGGTCTGCATCTGTCTAACTGGAAGAAAGCAGAGAACCCTAAGGGCCCATTTGGACCAGAAAAGGGGCCTCTGCACAGAGAAAGGCAGGAGGGTTGGAGGGTGGTGATATCGATTGGGCTGAGGAGGGGATTATTTCTTCTTTCCATAACTACCCACCAACCGCTTTCATTGTATTCACCCCCAGTTGGAAAAATATCAGCAGGGAGACTTTGGCTACTGTCCTCGTGTGTACTGTGAGAATCAGCCAATGCTTCCCATCGGTGAGTGCCAGAAAAGGCAGAGGAGGGTAGCATACAGCAAGCAGCTCCTTTGGGAAGGAGTCGGGTCCTGTGTCCAGAAGGGAGTTGGGCAGGTTTTGGGAAGCCTAGTCTGCTGAGTCTGGCTGTTTCTTAGGCCTTTCGGACATCCCAGGAGAGGCCATGGTGAAGCTCTACTGCCCCAAGTGCATGGATGTGTACACACCCAAGTCATCTCGGCACCACCACACAGATGGCGCCTACTTCGGCACCGGTTTCCCTCACATGCTTTTCATGGTGCACCCTGAATACCGGCCCAAGCGGCCCGCCAACCAGTTTGTGCCCAGGTGGGGAGCAAAGATAAGAGTCTAAGATTAAAGGAAGGACCTAGAGAACCCCCAGCCCCAGAGAAGGCAGGACTGGGGCTGAAGGAGTGGCCCACTGGCAAGGTCACCTGCCTGCCACACACATGGTCCAGGTTCATTCTGCCACATTGTGGGAGAGAGAAGGGAGTAGAGTGCATGGACCTCCCTTGAGACCTGCTTCTCCCACTTAGGACTCTTTGCTGAGGGATCTTGGGACATTTTTTAGCTGCTTGTATTTCCTTTTATTATCATTTTAATTTTCTTTATCAGAGCACTGATCAGCTCTGGTTTATGGTGGTGCCGGGGATTGAACCTCAGGCATAAGAGTCTCTTTGCGTAACCATTATGCTACTACTCCTCACCCTATTTCCATTTTCTTACCCATAAGCTAGGGATGATGACAGTTCCTCCCTGATGGAAGTATGTGACATATTTAGAGAAAAAAAAAAAATGACACTTGGTACAAATGAAGCACCATTTAAGCAATAGCTATTAAGTATCCAACCATTTCTCATTTGCCTGAGAGCCACTGTTCAAGTATAGTTTATCTTCCTGGATAATTCTTATCATGGTGTGAGGAAGAAAAGTTGAATTTCATATTGCATCAAGTACTGATAACATGCACCTATATGCATCCACATAGGTATTTTTAGAATTTGAATATTAATGGGTATATGTGATAAGTCTCCAGATATTCCTGGAGGAAGGAGTTGGGGAACAACTGTACTTAAGTACTAAGCAGGCCTGTGGAGTAGCTGGGAGGTGGGGGTGCAAGCCACTAGCAAAGTCAGGATGGGACTCACAGTACTACCTCTCTAACTTCTGCCCTGGCCCAGGCTCTACGGTTTCAAGATTCATCCGATGGCCTACCAGCTGCAGCTCCAAGCAGCAAGCAACTTCAAGAGCCCAGTCAAGACAATTCGCTGATTCCCCACCCTATTGGTCCCTCCGTCTTTGACACCTCCATTCCTTTCTGCCACCCTTCCGGAAACCCTCTATGGTTTTTAGTTTAAATTAAAGGAGTCGTTATTGTGGTGGGAATAATGAAATAAAGTGGAAGAAAAGGCAATGAGCAAGTCTGCTGGTGCTTGGAGTTGGGGAAGGGAGGGTTGATGATATGCTGGACCCTAGGAGCTCACATCCCAGCCACCCGCCCTGAGTTGAAAGCCAGCACAGATTTGTGTGCAGTGGATTAGCTGAATGGAATTCCTAGGACTGGCTATGGGAATGTACAAGGTCACAAAGAAAAGATCCAGAGAAGACTCGGATTTCAAATAAATATTTGCTCTTTTTAGATCATCTGTGATTATTTGTTTATATCATAAGGGCTGTAGCCAATGTTGTCAGTTTTTGTTTTACAGGAAAAATCCTAAAACTTAAGAGTTGAGAAGTGATAAGGTCTGGAATTACTGCTCAGTAGTGTATGTATGCCCCCTGCTGGGGAAACTGAGAGGATCCTCTCCAGACAAGCGCTGGCTTCCTGGTCACACTGTCCCAGCGCAATGGGGCCTGGTTCTGTTGTGTGTGGGACGATAGCAGATGGTTTCAGAGACCACCTGCCAGATGGTTAACCCATAAACCCTTGAGGGGCAGGAATCAACTTGGTGGTGGGGGTGGGGAACATGATATGCAGGACAAAGACTGTTGGGTAAAGTTCCAAGAATTGTTGCTGTTCAGGCCACTGCTCCCACGTTCAGGAACTGTACCTTGTGGGTGAGGACATTTTGTCCCTCCTGCCATATAATTTCCTCCCCCAACCAGGATTCTGTCCTAGGCAGGAATGATACAGTGATTTATGCTCATGCTCAGAATCACTGCACCTCAGAATCAAGGAGCATGGTGATATGAGAGGGATTTCTGGGCACCCCTCAGGGACTACTCTCCTCAGAATTCCAAGATGAAGATCCATATGCTAATAGGTGTACTGATCGTGGGCTTTGCAGTAGGGAAGGGTAAGTGGAGCCCAGGAGCAGGGAGGAAAGGGTGACTGGCTCCAGGAAGGTGAAAGAGGAAGGACTGGAGCAGACTCCATCACTCCTAACTTCCACTCTTCCAGCTCCTGTCCATGAAGTCCGGACCTGCCACCTCTGTCTCTTAGAAGACCCCTCTGTTGGCTGCATATCAGGCTCAGAGAAATGTACCATCAGCAGCTCATCCCCATGCATGGTGATCACTATCTTCTCTGGTGAGTCAGATCAGATCTCAGGAAACGGTTGCATGGGGCAGTCCATGCTTTGGTGTAACTCTTCTTGTGTGCCCTCTTTTTGTTGATTATATATGGAGAGAAACAGGAAAGAGAAATCAGCAAACTAGTACATGCACTGCCAGGGATTGAACTGGGAACATTATGGATGTGAGCTCCAGTGTTTTCCCAGTTGCTCTTGGCTAGTCTCTGCTCTCATAGCTAAGAACTACTTGTGATCTGGGATAGAAGAAAGGAAGATCTTTATTTTATTTATTAGTGAGAAAGATAGGAGGGGAAAGAAAGAACCAGATATCACTGCTATATATGCTGCCCCCCAGGGAACTCAGGACCTCATGCCTGAGAGTCCAATGCTTTATCTACTATGCTACCCCCTAGACCATGAAAAAAAAAAATCTTAGAAGGAGGGACATGGGGTTTTGAGACCAGCTAGGGTGATTTCTTTGACCCAACCCCACCCCCCACTAAAGGAGTCTGGGATGGAAGTCAAGTTGGAACAGGGAAGGGGTTCTAGTTTGGAGACTCTGGGAGGCAATAGAGATAATTAGCTGTCCCTTTCCCACCAGGTACTAAGATTCGCTTCTTCATCCGTGGCTGTGGACAATACAATTCTTACCGCTGCCAAGAAAAACACAACACCTACTTTCCAGAGTATTGGTATCAGGCCCAGTGCTGCCAGTATGACTACTGCAACTCCTGGTCTAGTCCTCAGCTTCAGAGCTTGCTGTCTGAGCCTCCTGACCGAGCCCTGCCCCTGTCTGAGTCCCAAATCTACCAGTTCTACCAGACCCTTAACCTCTCATTACCCTTACCCAACTTCCATGGTAGGAAGGAGCCTGAAGACCCAGACCCCTTGCCCACCCTGCCTCTGAACTTGGGTTTATCTATTACTGAGTTACGCCACATGTATTTGCTTCTTAACAGTTCAGGACTTTTAGTTCTTCCCCGAGCTGAACCCTGACATCTTTCTTTTCCTGGATTGTACTCTTATCCAGCATTCTCTACTAATAGCCCAGTATCTGCTGTTGGAGCACTCAAAATTCTCTGGTCTGTTATTTCTTAGTCGTCTTTTGCTTTGTACTTCCAGGTTTATTTCCCTTGAAGCCAGTTGGCACTGTACCCAGTACTCTCCTAAGAAAGCCACCATGTCTCTCCCAGACTGACTTGGGAGAGACATGGTGGCTTTCTTATCCTAGAATGTTCCATCGTTCCCCCCTGATCTTCTCAATGTGCACATTTCCCTTCTTTTGTTGTCAACCCTAGAGCTTCAGTGCTCTACACTGGCTTTTAGATAGAGAAAAACCACAGCACCAAAGCTTCCTTCAGTTTGGTGGGGTCCAGCCTTGAATCTGGGTCAAACACAAGACAAAATAGCATGCTGTCCTGATGAGCTACTTTGCTAGCCCTGCCACTTTCTTTCACATTTGGTTTTGTATCACTTCCTGCCCTATCTCCAGGACTCTGCCAGGCTGAACTAGTGGCAAGATGGATGACGAATAGACTTTTTTCTAACTTGGCACTCAGGCGTCAATCACTTGTTTCTATCATCCCCACTCCCACCTGAAATTGCTGCCTTATTTCTTGTTCCAGTCCCTGGCCGCCTAAGTTCTGTGTCACCAAGCCTGTACCCATTTCCATAGGTGCTCAGGGCGAGGAGAGGGTTCCTGCCCGGATCTGTTCTATATCTCCAGGTTCCCTTCATAATAAAATCAACTGAGCAGGGGCCAGGTGATGACACACCTGATTAAGTGTGCACATTACAGTGTGCAAGGACACAGGTTCAAGCCTCTGGTCCCCATCTGCAGGTGGAAAGCTTCATGATGGTAAAGTAGGGCTGCAGGTGTCTCTCTGTCTCTATCTCCCCTCTCCAATCCTCTGTCTCTATCCAATAGTAAGTAAATAAAAAAAATTTAAAATAAAATCAGCTGGGCAAATTCTGTGTGATACTGTTTAGAGGGTCAGGCTCAGATGTGGGTAGGTGTAAGCTGATTAAAGAAAGTTAATTGAGGGAGTCAGGTGATAGTGCAGCGGGTTAAGTGCATGTGGTGTGAAACGCAAGGACCGGCATAAGGATCCCAGATCCCGGCTCCCCACCTGCAGGGGAGTCGCTTCACAAGTGGTGAAGCAAGTCTGCCTCTCCTCTTTCTCTCGCCATTTTTCTCTGTCCTATCCAACAATGCAATAACAATAGCAATAACAATAAAAAACAAGGGCAACAAAAGGGAATGAATAAATATTTTAAAAGTTAATTGAGTGTGGGCTCAAACAGGATTATAGAATGCTGCCCACTACACTTGTGGCTTCATTCTGGCCAGTGCCAAAGGGGTTACAGCCATCATATCCCCTATTCAGAGATGAAAGCATGGAGACTGACTCCACCCAGTCATAACTCCTCACAAAGCCTGGAAACTTAACCCTAAGTGAATTAAATGGGAGAAATTTTAAATCCTGGCACCCAGCAGCCTTTTATAGGATCCCAAATTGAGGGGTTATAGGTCACTGATACACAGGTGGGGTTGCACTAGTTGGGTTTTTTTTTTTTTACTTTATTATTTATTCCCTTTTTGTTGCCCTTGTTTTATTATTGTAGTTATGAGTGATGTCGTTGTTGGATAGGACAGAAAGAAATGGAGAGAGGAGGGGAAGACAGGGGAGAGAAAGACACCTGCACAGGTGGGGAGCCGGGGGCTCGAACTGGGATCCTTATGCCAGTCCTTGCGCTTTGCGCCACCTGCGCTTAACCCGCTGTGCTACCACCCAACTCCCACTAGTTGGGTTTTTAAGGGGCTGGCAGACAACTAGGGACACATGTACCATTTTACAGCTTGAATCAAGTTTCTCATTCAGGGAGAGAGTCACTACAGCACCAGTGCCACCTGACTCCCACATGGTGCTGCCGCTTGAGCCTGAACCACACACGCCCAACTTGGATTAGCTCTGCTCCAATCAAATTTTTCATTTTAATATTTTATGTTCAAGTTGAAAACACACAAAACTGAGTATTCATAACCCAACCTTATAAACAGTAAATGGACACACTGCTCATGGCCAGATGTAGTGTTAGCACCAAAACTCATCTAGATGAGTACAGGTGGCGTCTCCCCTTCTGAATCGCACAACCCAGTGTTGAGGTTTTAAAATCTCCCCCCCTACTTTTCCCTCCTCTCTCGATTTCTCTCTGTCCTATACAATTAAATGGAAAAAATGGCCTCCAAGAACGGTGGATACATAGTGCAGGCCTGAGCCTCAGCAGTAACCCTGGAGGCTAGAAAAAAAAAAGATTATTAACATTAGAGAGGAGAGGGAGAGAACCAGAGCATTACTATGGCACATGCAATGCCAGGATTGAAGTTGGGACCTCTTTTATTTTATTTATTTTTTATTTTTTAATTTTTTAATTTTTTATTTAAGAAAGGATTAGTGAACAAAAGCATAAGGTAGGAGGGGTACAACTCCACACAATTCCCACCACCCAATCCCCATAACCCACCCCCTCCCATGATAGCCTTCCCATTCTCTAGCCCTCTGGGAGCATGGACCCAGGATCGTTGAGGGTTGCAGAAGGTAGAAGGTCTGGCTTCTGTAATTGCTTCCCCGCTGAACATGGGCGTTGACTGGTCGGTCCATACTCCCAGTCTGCCTCTCTCTCTCCCTAGTAAGGTGTGTCTCTGGGGAAGCTGAGCTCCAGGACACATTGGTGGGGTCTTCAATCCAGGGAAGCCTAGCCAGCATCCTGATGGCATCTGGAACCTGGTGATTGAAAAGAGAGTTAACATATGAAGCCAAACAGGGACCTCTTTTAAATTTAATGCTCTAGTCATCACACTAGCTCCTGAGCCATCCCCCCCCTTTTTTTTTTTTTTTTTGGAAGGTTTGGACAGAGATGACTTGAGAAGGGAGGAGGCAGATAGGGGAAAAAGACACCAGAAGGGGCCAGGCAGTGGAACACCTGGCTGAGTGCTGAGTGCACATGTTACAATGTGCAAGGATCCAGGTTCAAATCCCCACAGAGGGAAAGCTGCAGAGGGAAAGCTTCACGAGTGGTGAAGCAGGACTGCAGGTGTCTCTCTCTTCCTTTCCCCCTCTCTATCTTCCCTTCTCTCTGGATTTATCTCTGTCTCTATCCAATAAATAAAATAATTAAAATATATATTTTTTAAAAAACACCTGTAGACCTGCTTCACAGCTCATGAAGTGTTCTCCTTGCAGGTGGGAAGCAGGGGCTCAAAACCAGGTCTTCATGGTAATGTGTGCGCTTAACCAGCTGTGACCCATCAGCCCCCCTTTTTATTAGTTTAAAATTTTTAAAATTTATTTTAGATAGAAACATGGATCAAGAGGGGAGGGGGAGGGGGAGGGAGAGAGAAAGAGAAACATCTGCAGCATGGTTTCACCACCTACAGGTGGGGACCAAGGGTTTGAAACCAGGTCCTGCATATTGTAATGTGTGTTATAGGAGATCCAAAGATTTATTTATTATAAGAGAGAAGAGGGGGTCGGGCGGTGGCGCAGTGGGTTAAGCACATGTGGCGCAAAGCGCAGGGACCGGCGTAAGGATCCCGGTTCGAGCCCCCGGCTCCCCACCTGCAGGGGAGTCGCTTCACAGGCGGTGAAGCAGGTCTGCAGGTGTCTATCTTTCTCTCCCCTTCTCTGTCTTCCCCTCCTTTCTCCATTTCTCTCTGTCTTATCCAACAACGAATTGAGTCAACAAGGGCAATAATAACCACAACGAAGCTACAACAAGGGCAACAAAAGGGGGGAAAAAATGGCCTCCAGGAGCGGTGGATTCATGGTGCAGGCACCGAGCCCAGCAATAACCCTGGAGGAGGAAAAATAAAAATAAAAAAAAAAAAAAAGAGAGAAGAGAAAGGTAGAACCAGAGTATCCCTCTTGTACTTGCAAAACTCAGGATCAAATATGGGACCTTATTCTTTTATTTTTTCTTTATTGGGATTAATGGTTTACAGTTAACAATAAAATGCAGTAGTTGGTACATGTGTAACATATCTCAGTTTTCCACATAACACTCTAAGCCTCCACCTAGGTCTTCCTCTGCCATCATATTTCAGAATCTGCCCCCGCCCCACAACAGTCCTTTATTTTGGTGCAGTACGCCAGGGACCTCATTCTTAAGAGTCAGAGATGTTATCCACTGTGCCACCTCCTGGAACACTCTATGACCCTGGTTAATGGCCTGTGTTCTGGCAGGATACATCAACAGTAATTTTCAGACCATACACCTCAGTTGGATATACAAAGAGGTCTTTAATGGGTCCTATTTCTGGGTGCTTTTCCCTGAGCAAATGTCCCACTAGATTGAGTGTTTCTCCCACAGAGTACCCATTCTCCTTGGTCTTATGTTGTTCACTCTTCCCACTCCTACAGTATACTACATATGAACGTAGGCCCTACATAGCTGTGAATCTGACGCATTTGGGGATGTTCACTACCCTTTTGACCTTACCATGGGGGGCTTTTCAATTCCTTTTTACCTTTTTTTTTTTTTCTAAAGCTGAGTCAAAAACATTGACTCAGGGTAGGAGCAGAGGTGGGAGTCTCTTACCCCACAATGAAGCAGGAAGTCAGAACCACATCTTCAGCCTCAATCAGAATAGACATACAAATAATACAGTTAATACATCAGTTTATTGGGGAGAACACCTAGAGACTTGGAACCAGAGATAACTGTGGTGGGAGAAAGTCAGAAAGCAAAGCAGGGCAAAGATGAAGCCTAGAGATGGGAGCAGAAAGGAAGAAAGATGTCAGACTGAGGACTTGAAGAGAAAACTCTAGAAAATTCAAGACAGTGCGTCTAGGGAGGGGCAGAGTGGGAGTCCAGGTGTCAAGCAGGAGGTAGGTAGAGCTGAGGCCCAGTGAATAAAGGGAAGCAGAGATGGAGGGAGGGATTGAGTTCAGGTGGCAATTAAGATAATTACTGGAAACTGGCAGGCTTTTACTCCAGATGTCTCCACAGATGTTCTAAGTAAAGTAGTTCACTCTGTTCTGAGGATTATTGCAGAAGTTCATGAAGCAGCACCGAGAGAACATCCAGAAGCCAACTACTGGAGAAGCACGGGTATAGGAGCAGTCACTCATTTGCTCCTTGCGCCGGCAGTCACTCACCAGGATTTCAGAGCCAGTGCCTGGTGAAGGAGGGATAGTGGAAGAAGAACACCGTTCACTGATATTTTATAAATTATGAGGGAGAGAGATTTTTTTTTGTTCCTGTGTATATTCATATTCACTGCTTCCTCGATTGAGAGTGAAAAATTAGAAGCACCCAACATTATATATGCTAAAGTGATGCTCTGGTTTCATAAATAAACCATAAAAAAAACCAAAAACAGAGGCAAGTATAGAGGCCAGGAAACAGCTCACCCCTAGAACACACATAATGCTTTGTGTGAAGACTTGGGTTGGAACCACACAGGAGCTCCGTGGATAGTGGAACGGCACTACAGTGTCTCGCCCTCTCCCCTCACCCCCCCTTTTTTTTTTCCCTCAATAAGGAACAGAAAATTTAGTTAGGGCTGCCAAGTGATGGTGCAGTGGTAGAATTCTGGACTTCTAAGCATGCTGTTTCAAGTTTGACCCTTGAAATCACATATGCCAGAGTGATACTCTTGTGTTCTCTCATTTTCTCTCCCTCGCTTCCGTCCCCTCTCTGCAGTAAATCTTAAAAAAAAAAAAATCGGAGTCGGGCTGTAGCACAGCAGGTTAAGCGCAGGTGGCGCAAAGCACAAGGACCGGCATAAGGATCCTTCCTCTCCTCCCTCTCTGTCTTCCCCTCCACTCTCCATTTTCTCTCTGTCCTATCCAACAACGACAACAATAAAACAACAAGGGCAACAAAAGGGAATAAATAAATAAAATAAATATTTAAAAAAATCAGTGAAATAATCCAACCTGTTAGGAGACTAATTTGAATTTCCAAAGTTCTAGAGGTCCCAGGTTCAATCCCCAGCACCTCCATAAGCCTTGGCATATCCCATGTGCCAGAACTGAGTAGTGCTCTGGTATTTCTTTCTCTCTCTCTCTCTCTCTCTCTCTATATATATATATATATATATATATATATATATATATACACCCTTTTTTGTTGCCCTTGTTTTATAATTGTAGTTATTATTGTTGTTGTTATTGATGTCATTGTTGTTGGATAGGACAGAGAGAAATGGAGAGAGGAGGGGAAGACAGAGAGGGAGGAGAGGAAGATAGATACCTGCAGACCTGCTTCATTACCTGTGAAGCGACTGAAGCGACTCCCTTGCAGGTGGGGAGCCGGGGGCTTGAACCGGGATCCTTACTCCGGTCCTTGCTTTTTGCACCACCTGCGCTTAACCTGCTGTGCTACCGCCTGACTCCTCCTTCCTTCCTTCCTTCCTTCCTTCCTTCCTTCCTTCCTTCCTTCCTTCCTTCCTTCCTACCTTCCTTTCTCTTGTTAAAAAAAAAAAAACTTAGGTGGACAAGATAGCTCACTTGGATACTATGTTTGCTTTGTCTTGTGCACAACCCAGGTTTAAATCCAGCCCCCACTGCACTGAGGGATGCTCCAGTGGTGTGGTGTTTTTCTCTCTTACTTACTGTTCTTTATGTAGAGTGTCATGCAACTGCTGCCGGGTGGGGCAAGACAAATGTCAGATCCCAGAAGGCATCCTATCTCCTTGGTCTCCAGGAGGCACCGATAGCAGCGCAGGTATTTAGGAAGCTGAGCTGGTTGAGCTATGTCTTGATAGATTGGCATGAGCTGACCTAGAACATAGAGAGAAGCACTAACCCCAAATCCCTATTCACCCAAGTTCCAAGTTGATCAACACCAATGTTTCTCTCCACCGTTCTATCTCAGACCGTAAAATTACCAGTTCTTGGAGTTAGTGTATTGCACTAAAGTAAAAGACTCTGGGGTGGGTGGTGGGGGGAGAGTATAGGTCCTGGAAAAGGATGACAGAGGACCTAGTGGGGGTTGTTTTGTTGTGTGGAAAACTGAGAAATATTATGCATGTGCAAACTATTGTATTCACTGTCAAATGTAAAACATTAATCCCCCAATAAAGGAAAAAAAAAGAAGAAAGAAAAAAAATCACCAGTTCTTTTAAATCATCTGCCAGAAACTTTAGTCAGTTAAAAAAAAAAAAAACACCTCTGTTCTCTATTCTTATACCTCCTGAAACAAGGAACTCATTTATTTAGTTATTTATTCATTCAACATGTATTTGAGGGGTTAACATATAGTAAGTGTTGTAAGCATTTAAGTTCAAGGGTTAGACTGAGGTTGCCCATTCCATCCTTGAGCAGCCTTTTGAGTAGCCTCACTAGGATAATTATTCCTCTAGGACTTTGTTTCACAATCCAGCATCCCCTGCCCCCAACTTTCTCTCTCTTCTACATATAACCTACAGTTTTAACATTTGTATCTAATTTCTTATTTTTTAATTTTTTAAATTTATTATTATTATTTAATATTTATCCCCTTTTGTTGCCCTTGTTGTTTTTTATTGTAGTAGTTATTGTTGTTGTTACTGATGTCATCATTGTTAGATAGGACAGAGAAAAATGGAGAGAGGAGAGGAATACAGAGAGGGGGAGAGAAAGAGACACCTGCAGACCTGCATCACAGACTCCCCTGCTTGGGAGCCAGGGGCTTGAGCCAGGATCCTTGCGCCGGTCCTTTCACTTTGTGCCACCCATGCTTAACCAGCTGCACTACTGCCTGACCCCTTTTTAAAATGTTTTATTATATTTATTTATTTATTGTATAGAGTCAGTTATAAATTGAGAGGGGGTAGTGAGGGAGAGAGACAGAGAGATACCTGCAGTACTGCTTCACTTGTGAAGCTTTCTGCAGGTGGGGACTGGGGCTTGAACCCTGGTCCTAGCGCATTGTAACGTGTGAACCAAGTGTGCCACTACCCAGCCCCCCAACTCACTTTTAATTATACTATCTTTTTTATTTGTTCATTTCACAGCCACCAGCTTGATTGTGCTTTTTAATCTGTAATGCTTAGAAGCGAAATCATTACAGGACAAAATTATCGGTATTGTGAAGACAGAAGAGTTTAGGTCTCCCAGGGCCACATTCTTTGATTCTTTGTTTAGTGATTTTATCACTGGACAGATTAATTTTGAACTTTGTCCGCCTGAGCCCTCCCCAACTACATACCAAAATACCTTCCTCTGATTCCAGGCCCAAACCACATGTTAATAAGTACCTACATCCAGCAGGGCACTTGGTATGAGGCAGATCCTGAACAAATATTTTAAATCCTTTTCCCATATAGATGGTACTTTGTAGTCAAATGGGGTGGGGGTGGGGTCGTTTATCAGATTGGATTCAGTCTTGTTCTGGATTTTGGTGCTGCTGCAGTTTAGCATGTGCCCTGAACCCTCCTTATTTTGTTTGGCCCACAGATTTGAATATTTTTCCTTTAGTATCTTCTTTCATTTCTTGTATTTATTTATTAAAACACAATCTTTTGTTGTTATCACCAGGGCTATACCACTCTGGGTCAAATTTTTCCACATAGAAAAAGAGAGAGAAGGAGAGACAGCATAGCACCAGAGCTTCCCCCAATATGCTGGTAACTCCCTATGGTGTACTGGGGCCTTGAGTCTGGGTTGCACGCAAAGCAAGGCAAATGCCTTCTCAAGTGAGTTATCTCAGCAGCCAAAGCGTTCGCTTTCAGATCACTGCTGTTGACTGGAACAGCCCTCAAGTGCTCACTAGGAATATCCTTCAGATGGAATATCAGTCTATTGCTAGGGCATTATCACCACTGAGCCCACCCATCCTATCTTTCCTTTCTGGGCTGGGTTTACCTGTGAATCCTATACAGGTGTCCCTAGATACCTGTTGTCTGGGTTTCTCTATTCAGCAGGCTAGGAGACCCTTCTACCTAAAACCACTTACCAAATACCAAGCTCATCCTGGTCAGCACTATTAAGAGGATCATGTGCAGGACTCGGGGAATGCTTTGGAGGCCCAGGAGCCCTAGATTCCAGTTACTTCCAGGGCCTGCCATAAAATAAATGACTGCTTATCAGCCTCAAGTTCTGGGCTTTTATTGATGAAAGAGAAGTTGGCTAAGCGGAAGGAGAAAAGCAACATTCTTCTGGGGTGGAGATCTGTGCCAGAAAAGTCAGAGGAACAGAGTGTCCTCACCCACAGCCACTCTGGGTCCTAAGATCCTGGCTTGGGGACAAGGACCCAGCAACAGAGTGATGAAGAGGGAGTTCTCTTTTGTATCACTTAAAAGATGTTTATGGACTCACTGAATCAGATACTGGATATACAAAGTCTCTGCCCTCACAGAGCAATCTAATGGATATGGCAAGATGATAAGCAACAATAGTGTGTGTGTGTGTGTGTGTGTGTGTGTGTGTGTGTGTTTTCCCAGGAATGTTGGGCAGTAGAGATCACTTACCAAAAATAATTTCAACAGAGGAATTCTCACCAAATGTCAATGTTTAAGCACTAGTCACCCAAAATCTATTATTTTTTTAAAATTTTTATTTATAAAATGAAAACACAGACAAGACCATAGGATAAGAGGGATACAGTTCCCACCACCAGAACTCCATATCCCATCACCTCCCCTGATAACTTTCCTATTCTTTATCCCTCTGGGAGTATGGACCCAGGGTCATTACAGGGTGGAGAAGGTGGAAGGTCTGGCTTCTGTAATTGCTTCCCCGCTGAACATGAACTTTGACAGGTTGAGCCATACTCCTAGCCTTTCTCTCTCTTTCCCTCGTGGGGCAGAGCTCTGGAGAAGTGTGACTCCATGACATATTGGTGGGGTCGTCTGCCCAGGGAAGTCAGGTTGGCATCATGGTAGCATCTGGAACCTGTTGGATGAAAAAAGAGTTAACATATAAAGCCATACAAATTGTCGACTAAGCATGAACCTAAAGGCTGGAATATTGCAGATGAAGATTTGGGGCCTCCGTTTCGGAAATAGCTAGTAGGTCTATTTTAGGTATATTGCAAAGGGCCCATGCCTTTATTAGTTTTTGCCTAAGCCTGATATCTGATATGCAGGTGGACCCAAGTTATTGTCTGGGAGGATGATGCCATGATTGGAAAAAGGACTATAAAGCTGAATCAGGGAAGAGAGTAACTCCCAAATATGGGAAAAGTGTATAAATATTGTTGACTGTCAACCCCATCGATTTGATCTGGGGCCCATATTCAGCATAGGAGCCTATGTGACCTCTGTATCCCTGTAGGTCTGAACTCACATTCTGTGGTCATGAGTAGGAACAGTCCAAGTTGCACTAATTTCAGGACCCATCTTTTTTTTTTTTTTGCCTCCAGGGTTATTGCTGGGGCTCAGTGCCTGCACCATGAATCCACTGCTCCTGGAGGCCATTTTCCCCCTTTTGTTGCCCTTGTTATTGTAGCATTGTGGTGGTTATTATTGTTATTGTTGATGTCGTTTGTTGTAGGATAGGACAGAGAGAAATGGAAAGAGGAGGGGAAGATAGAGAGGGGGAGAGAAAGACAGATACCTGCAGACCTGCTTCACCGCCTGTGAAGCAACTCTCCTGAAGGTGGGGAGCCGGGGGCTTGAACCGGGATCCTTACTCCAGTCCTTGTGCTTTGCACCACGTGCGCTTAACCCGCTGCGCTACTGCCCTACCCCCTAGGGCCCATCTTCTTCAGGTGGTAGAGTATGTTATCTAACCCCCCTTTGGAGGATGGAACATTCTCTACCATTGTTGATCCACATTGAGGGCAAGGTCCTATGGGGGCCCACAAAGGGGTCCATTATGTTTTTCCTGACCAAAATCTATTATTTGAGAAAGGATTAATGAGAAGAATACATATTTATTGTTCAGAGAGAAATCTGGCAGTCTAAGAAAATGACAGATTCATGTCTCCAAAAACCATTTTTCTCTCAGGACCCTAGGGTTTATATATATGGAGGAGATAATGGGGATGAGCTTAGGAAACTAATAGAGAAGATGGAACTCAGCAAGCAGGGAATATGCAGAGTATTACAGTCAGTGGTGATGCTATCAGAATTTGTTATGTAGTGGTTTGGCCAGTGTTGTTTCAAGCTAAGAGCTAGTTTATCCCACAATAAGCCTGTCTCCTCACTGCAAACTCCTGGACTTATTTTTTATTTTAATATTTTTCCCAGAGCACTGCTCAGTTTTGGCTTATGGTGGTGCTCAGGATTGAGTCTGGGACCTCAGAGCCTCAGACATATGCTATCTCCCCACCTGTTCTGGAATTTTTAAACAAGTAATATTTTTTTCCTGCAAGTTAAAGCTTATTTATATAGCCATAGGTTACTACAAGTCACCGCCTGTTGTAAAGTTACAAAGTTTAAGCCTTTGTTACACAAAAATGGGAGTTTCTTCTACTCTTTACAAAGTAACATGATCAAATCCTTTTGTAAAGATTACTAAAGCTGGGAAAGTTAGGAAGCTATCCTGAGTACAGTTGCAAGATTGTGTTCTGGTCTAGCCTAAGAGATATAGGGAGGACAAAGTGAATGAACCTGAGATATGTTTATCTGTTTTTGCTATTTATTTATTTATGAGAGAGGAAAGAGAATGGACCAGAACACTGCTCAGTTTTCACTTTTTAAATGTAATTTTATTAGTGATTTAATATTGATGTATAAAATTATAAAATAAAGGGGCCGGGCAGTGGCACACCGAGTTAAGTGCACATAGTACGAAGCACAACAATCCCGGTTTGAGTCCCTGGCTACCCATCTTTAGTGGTGTGTGTAGTGTGTGTGTGTGTGTGTGTGGTGTGTGTGTGTGTCTGTGCGCGCGCGCTTCACAAATGATGAAGCAGGTTGGAAGATGTTGATCTTTTTTTTTTTTTAATATTTATTTACTTATTTTCCCTTTTGTTGCCCTTGTTGTTATTGTTGTTGTAGTTATTATTGTTGTTGTGAATCGACTCCTCTGCAGGTAGGGAGCCGGGGGCTTGAACTGGAATCCTTCCACCGGTCCTTATGCTTTGTGCCATGTGCGCTTAACCTGCTGCGCTACTGCCCGACTCCCGGCAGATGCTGATCTTTATCTCCCCCTCTCTATATTTCCCTCCCCTTTCAATTTTTCTCTGTCCTATCCAGTAAAACGAAGGAAAAAAAAAAAAAGCCCACTAGGAGCAGTGGATTTGTAGTGCAGGTACCAATCCCCAGCGATAACCCTGGAGGCAAAAAAAAAATGCACGGGGTAGATAGCATAATGGTTATGTAAAGAGACTCTCATGCCTGAGGCTCCAAAGTCCCAGGTTCAATCCCATGCACCACCATAAGCAGAAACACTCACGAAAGAAATGTCTCTGATATCTGATTACTGTAAAAAATGGCGACTAATCCCTAGCACTGCAAAAACGGTATCATCTATTTTCCATCTACACCATGCCTTGGCCTCGCGTGAGCTTAATGTGCAGCTTGGCGATACGAGAATCCGGCATGAAGCCCAGCCAGTCTATCTTGGCGTTACTCTCGATTGCACTCTGTCATTTCACGAACATCTCATAAAAACTGCAGCAAAGGTGGGCGCGAGGAATAACATCATTGCAAGACTGGCCAGCTCCTCATGGGGTGCGAGCACTTCCACACTACGATCATCATCTCTGGCAGTATGCTATTCCACTGCAGAATACTGTGCCCCAGTATGGTTCCGTAGCCCCCATGTCCACTTGGTCAATTCCAAATTATATTCCTCCATGAGGATCATTTCTGGAACCATCCGTTCCACCCCAGTCCCATGGCTGCCAGTTCTTAGCAACATTGCCCCGCCAGATATTCGTCGGGATGCGGCATCATCTAAGTTCATTTCCCACGTCTACGCTCGACCAGACCTGCCAATATACGCGGATATCTTCGCCCACCCTGTCCAACGCTTGACGTCTCGTCACCCAGTCTGGTCCCCTACGCCTACACTGAACTTCTCTGTTCCAGACTCTTGGAAACAGAGTTGGCAGTCAGCTGAGGTAAAGAACAAACACCTCATCACAGACCCCTGCAAGCGTCAACCCGGCTTTGACCTAGCACGTTATGATTGGGCCCTCCTCAATCGCTATCGAACAGGCCATGGCCGGTGCGCCGCTATGTTCCATCGCTGGGGAGCCAGAGACGACCCGAACTGCCCCTGCGGCTACAGACTATGACCCACATAGTCAATGACTGCCACCTCTCCAGATTCAAAGGAGGTCTCGAAACTTTACATCAGGCTCAACCTGACGCTGTTGACTGGCTACAGAAGAAGGGCAAACACTAGAAGAAGAAGAACCATAAGCCAGAGCTGAACAGTGCTCTGGTAAAAAAAAAAAAAAAAAAAAAGTATTGTTGTTAAAATTCGGAAGGCTCTGGTCGGGCTGGCTTGCTTCACGGCGGGTAACAGAGACGCGGAGACAACGGCTGGGCAGGGAAGCTGTATTTCTTTATTCAGGAGGAACTATTCATAAACTAAGACAAACTAATCACCAAACAGAACTCTGCTGTCTCTTTGCGGCGGCGCAAGCACTCTTTCTTTTACTCTGGAACTCAGGAACCCTCTCCCTTACTCTCGAACTCAGAAACTCTCGCACCCTCGCACTCTCGAACTCCGGAACTCAGGAACTCTGTCACTGGGGAACTCAGGAACTCTCGGACTCCGGAACCCTCTCCCAGGGTCCCTTGGGGCGGGGCCAAGCAGGCCCGCGAAATTAACAGGACTCATCCAATTCTCTTGGAGGGGGAGGGCTAGAACAAGCCAATGTAAAGCATACGACAAAGTATGATAAAAGTGGTATAATTCTGCACTGTTTCCACCACCAGAGTTCTGTATCCTCACTCCATCCTTTGGAAGCTACAGCAGTTCTCCCAATATTGCAGATATGGGCTAACTTGTTTTTACACCTATCTGTCTATACTTGTATATATTTGTCCATTTTTTCTATGGTCCCACCATCTCTTCCTTTCCAAATCTCACCTACATCTATTCCTACTATTCCTACTTCTGAATGTCCTTCCATTTTTTTTTTTTTCCTTTTCTCTCTCTAGGTTTTGATGGAATTGGAGTTCAGAGCTCTCTAGTCATCTTCCCTTGTCATTTCTCCCTCACTGGAAGTGTGGGCCAAAATTATTTTGGGATTGCAGAAGGTGGGAGATCTGGTTTCTGTAATTGCTTTTCCTCTGGAAATGGGTGTCAGCAGGTTGATCCATACACCCAGCCTGTTTCTGTCTTTCCCTCGAGGGGTAGGGTTATGGAGAGGTGAGGTTTCAGAACATACTGGTGAGGTTGTCTGCCCTGGGAAGTCAGGATGGAATCATAGTAGCATCTGCAACTTGGTGACTGAAAAGCAGTAAGGTAGAAAGCAGGACAAAATGTTTAATGAACAGGAACCAAAAAGTAAGAATAGAGTAGATGACAATAGGGATGTTAGGGTGGAAGGAAGTGAGGATGTCTATTTTAGGTATGTTCTTAGGGGCCTATGACTTTTGTAGTTTTTTGCTTGAGTCTGATAGCTAACATGGAGTTGGATAAAAATATTGTTTGAGAAGATGGTCTTAGAGTTGAGAATAGAGGTAGAAAGTTGGATTAGGGCAGAAAGTACCTCCCAATCTTGAAAAAAAAAATTTTTAAATATTTTTATTTATTTATTATAGGCTAGATAAAGAGAGGAATTGAGAGGGGTGGGGGAGGTAGAGAAGGAAGGGCAGAGAGACACCTGCAGCCCTGCTTCACCACTTGTGAAACTTCGCCCTGTAGGTGGGGACCAGGGATCTTCAGTCTGGGTCCTTGTGTACTGTAATGTGAGCACTTAGTCAAGTGTGTCACTGCCTGGCCCCCCAATCTTGAAGAAAATCTATCAGTAAAATAGTTTACCCCATCAATCTGACCCAGGGCCCACGTGTATTTGTATTTAGCCCCGGAGCCTGTGTAAATTCTGAGTCCCTGTTGGTTTGAACTCTAAGTTCATGGTTACAGCTGGGAACATTCCAGGCTACACTTATTTCAGAACTTATTTCAGAACCAGTCTTCCTCTACTGGCCAGGTGGGATAACCCAGCCTTCTTAGGAGACTGGGGCAGTTCCTACCATTGTTCCTTTATAGGAGGACAAACTTCTAGAGTTACCCACAAGAGGGCTTATTCAGCTCTGATTTTAGGTGGTGTCAGGAACTGAACCTGTGTCCTCTGGGGTTTCAGACACGCAAATTGGTGTTTGAACAGATTGAGCTACTGAGATATATTTAGGATGTCAGATTTGGAGTTAGAATATAAAGCCAAGCAAGGAGGACAAACAAGCACAAGGCAGTAGCATTTTCCAAGGTAGTAAAGACTATCAGAAATCTGAAAGTGAGGATACCTGGGCTCTGAGTGATCACACTCAACCCTGTGTCCAGAACTCAGCACCTTTCCCAACACCTCCTTTCTCCCCTCCCTGTCTAAACTCGACTGCAAGTCAGTGGGTCTGATCTCCGGCGCCCACAGCCTCCGGCTTTGTGTGCCCGTTTTTCGCGCCTGGCTGCACCTCAGAGTTTTCTCCGAAGATGCGAAGGCGGCCTCCAGTTTTAGCTCTACCCGGTGCTGCTGAGAAGAAAGAAACCTGGTCCCCGACCTCTGGCCTTAGCAAACACTAGGAACACTAACAGACTTCCTCAGTAGGTGGCGCTGTTGCAACACCATAGTTATGGCAGGGATGTTCCCCTCCATGGCGTCTAGCACTTAATAAATAAAGTGTGTTGGCTGGGCGGCAGAATGATAGAATCAGAGAATAGGGCCTTTTCTGAAAACAAAGAGGGCAAAAAGGAGGCAGGAGAGAATTGCATAGCTCCCTATCTCTCTCTAGAAGAAAACTGCAACTAAAAGGCCTGAGATCGCGCAAATTAATTTGTCTAGGCGCTCGGCCTACTTCCTGGGGGGTCCTCTGAGCTCTGTTCTGTTCTCTGCCTGGCCAGTCTCTCCATGAGATTCAAGGTTTCTACTTTTTTTTTTTTTTTAACCAGAGCACTGCTCAGCTCTAGTTTATAATGTAGGGGATTAAGCCCTAGGACTTTAGAGCCTCAGACATGAGAATCTTTTTGCATAACCATTATGCTATCTACCTCACTCTCAAGGTTTTTACTTTAGGGGGTTATGGGGAGCCCTCGACTTTCAGGAAGCAAATGATTGCTTTGGAACTGTAGGTGAGGTGAGAGGAAGGTTCCTGCTATGGTCCCAAACATCTGAGAATTATGGCTTCAGGCGGCTGACTGGAAAAAGAAGGGCGGAGTCATGAGTCCTGAAAGAAAGAGGGAAAGAAGAAACTAAAAGGAAAACACACTCCACTGCACCCCCATCCCACAGTCTGGGAATGAATGAAGACACTATCAGAGAAGAGTGAGAGCAGTAGAGAAATGGGTAAAACAGTCTAGCACATAAAAGATGCGTGCTAACCTGAACTGGAGTTGGCGTATTACACCAAAGTAAAAGACTCTGGGGTGGGTGGGTGGCTGGGGAGAATACAGGTCCATGAAAGATGATGAATGACATAGTGGGGGTTGTATTGTTAAATGGGAATCTGGGGAATGTTATGCATGTACAAACTATTGTATTTACTGTTGAATGTAAAGCATTAATTCCCCAAGAAAGAAATTTAAAAAAAAAAGTGACAGAAAAAAAAAAAAAGACGTGTGCTGATCAGCCAGAGTGATGAAAAGAGGGAGAGAACCAGTTTCTTCTGCAAACCAAGGATGGGAACACGGAACTTTAGTGGTAGGTGCAGTATGAAACTACAGCCCTGTAATCTTACAACTTGTAACCCATTATTAATCAAAAATAAGAAAATGATAAAGGGAATTTATAGCCTGCTCCCAGAAGAAAATCACAGTTAAACGGTCCAAATCCAGAGGCTGCAGGTGGCTGAAGCTGTGTTCTTTGATGGGGTCGTCCAGGTCAGGAGAGATTGTTGTGGAGCTACACCACTGGCTGCCAGAGGGTGACCATCTCAGTGCTGGGTGAGACCCGGCCTGGGTGTTTTGCCCCTACCCTGTCCACTGGGCAGAGCTTGGACTGGGGAGAATCCCGAGAGTTCCTTGCCTTAGAGACAATTAACTCTTCCTTGGGTGAAAAGGCAGATGTCACAGTAGTCACAGTAGCTGTGGTGACAGTAGTGCAGTACAGTGTCCACACTGACAGGCTCCTCCTCCAGGACCTGGGCTTCCTGGGGGTTGGCAGCTGGGTGACTAAAAAAAGGAAGTCAATCCTGAGTACTCAACTCCTGGCAGGGGAGGAGTGGGGTTGCAGAGGGTGGCACCCAGACAGAAGGCAAATTCTGTTAGGAACAAGAGTGGGAGTCTTAAAAAAAAAGATTTTATGTACTTATTAATGAAAGACAGCATACCACAGTATCACTGGTGAATGTGACACTGGGGACTGAACTCAGGGCCTTGTGCATATAAATTCAGTATTCTGTATGCTGCCTCTTGGGCCAAGAGAGGGAATCTTTAACCTGCATACTAATGAATGAAAAAAATGAGTGAGAGAGTGTCTGAGGAAGTTGGGATGACCAATTGATTAGATGGATGAACAGATAGGAGCCTGAGCTCTGTTCCTCCAGGTAACACTTTCCAGAACTCCTCCACTCCTCCTCCTCCTCCTCCTCCTATTCTTCTTCTTCTTCTTCTTCTTTTTTGCCTCCAGGGTTATTGCTGGGACTCAGTGCCTGCACTATGAATCCACTGCTCCTGGAGGCCATCTTTTCCCATTTTTGTTGCCCTTGTTTTTATTGTTATTGCTGTGGATGTTGTTGGATAGGACAGAGAGAAATTGAGAGAGATGGGGAAGACAGAGAAGGGGAGAGACAGATAGATACCTGAAGACTTGCTTCACCGCTTGTAGAGTGACCCCTTTGCAGGTGGGGAGGCAGAGGCTCAAACCTGGATCCTTACACTGGTTCCTGGAATCCTTACACTGTTCCTTGCTCTTCATGCCATATGCATTTTACCTGCTGTGCTACCATCTGGCCTCCAGAACTCTCACTTTTGACAAGTTGTGTGTGGCAGAACACAGCCCTTTTCCAGGGATGTGAAGCAAACTCCCAACCAAATGTAATGTAGGGTCAAGTGCAGTACCTCACACTGGAACCAAGAGAGCACAGAGGTTGGGTCACTGAGACAGTGAGGGTGACAGTGAAGGTGAAGGATGGTCCAACATGGGGCCTACTTCTTCTCAAGTTTTCTTTTTCTTTTTTCTTTTTATTTATTTTTTTAAATTTTTTATTGGGGAATTAATGTTATACATTCAACAGTAAGTACAATAGTTTGTACAAGCATAACATTCCCTATCCTCAAGTTTTCAAGCCCTGATTCTTCTTTCTCCCAGCCTTTATGCTTTCTCCCAGTTTGCCCCGCTCCTTGAAGACACCTGGCAGGCAGGCCTCAGCTGGTGCCTAGTACATCGAGTTCCAGAACCCAGAAGATGGGAGGTCACCAGCTTAGCTGCTTTTCCGTAAGACTTCTGGAACCCTCCTTTTTTTTTTTTTTTTTAAATTATCTTTATTTATTGGGTAGAGGCAGCCAGAAATTGAGAGGGAAGTGGGAGATAGAGAGGGAGAGAGACAGACACCTGCAGCCCTACTTCACCAGTCATGAAGCTCTCCCTCTGCAGGTGGGGACGGCGGGGTGTGTGTGTGTGTGTGTGTGTGTGTGTGTGTGCTCCAAACCTGTGTCCTTGCACACTGTAACATGTTCCCTCAACCAGGTGCACCACCACCTGGCTCCCCTCCTTTTTTTATTTATTGGGGGGGTGGTCAATGGTTTACAGTAAACAGTAAAATACAGTACTTTGTACATGTGTAACATTCAGTTTTTCACATAACAATCCAGCCCCTTCTAGGTCCTGCTCTGCCATCATGTTCCAGGACCTGAACCCCACCCCCCTCACCCCAGATTCTTTTACTTTGGAGCAGTACACCAAACCCAGTCCAAGTTCTGCTTTGTGCTTTATTATTTTATTATTTTTTAATTTTTAAAATCATCTTTATTTATTTATAAAAAGGAAACATTGACAAAACCATAGGATAAGAGGGGTACAGCTTCACACAATCCCTACCACCAGAACTCTGTATCCCATCCCCTCCCCTGATAGCTTTTCTATTCTTTATCCCTCTGGGAGTATGGACCCAAGGTCATTGTGGGATGCAGAAGGTGGAAGGTCTGGCTTCTGTAATTGCTTCCCAGCTGAACATGGGCATTGACAGTTCGATCCATACTCCCAGCCTAGCCTGTCTCTCTCTTTCCCTAGTGGGGAAGGGCTCTGGGGAAGCAGACCTCCCGGACACATTGGTGGGGTTGTCTCTCCAGGGAAGTCTGGTCGACATCATGCCATCATCTGGAACCTGGTGATTGACAAGAGAGTTAACATATAAAGCCAAACAAATTGTTGACCAGTCATGGACCTAAGAGCTGGAATAGTGCAGGTGAAGAGTTGGGGGGGTCCTCCATTTTGTAGATAACTAGTAGGCATTTTTTAGTTTAATTCCAAATGGCCTGTGGCTATCCTTTTTTTTTTTCCTTTTTCTTTGCCCCTGAGCCTGAAATCTGATATGCCAGTGGATCCAAGTTATTGTCTGGGGAGATGATGTCATGGCTGGGAAAAAGACCAAAAAGCTGGATCAGGGAAGAGAGTAGCTCCCAAATATGGGAAAGGGGTATAAATATTGTTGACTATAAACCCCATTGATTTGATAAATCATCTTTATTTATTAGATAGAGACAGCCAGAAATCTAGAGGGAAGGAGGTGATAAGAGACTGAGAGACACCTGCAGCACTGCCTCACCACTCACAAAGCTTTCTCCCTGCAGGTGGGGACCGGGGGCTCGAACCTGCGTCCTTGTGCACTATAATATGTGCACTCAACCAGGTGCACCACCACCCAGCTCCATTGTGTTTTATTGTTTTTCAACTTTTAAAAATAATTATTATTAGTGATTTAATAATGGTTGACAAGATTGTGGGATAAGAGGGGTACAAGTCATACAATTCCCACCACCAGAGTGATATATCCTATCCCCTCCATTGGAAGCTTCCTGATTCTTTATCCGTCTGGGAGTATGGACCAAAGATCTCTATGGGGCACAGAAGATTGGAGGTCTGGCTACTGTAGTTGCTTCTTTGCTGGACACAGGCACTGGCAGGTCATCCATACCCTCAGCTGTCTCTACCTTTCCTTAGTGGGGTGGGGCTCTTGGGAGGTGGGCCCTGTTAGTTAGGGTGAAGAGTGGACAGGCTGATGGTTTCACACTGCTGGTTTCACACTGTGTGTCTCTCTGTGTGTGTGGATGTTCTGGGTTCTGAAAACAAACAGCTGCTGTGAACCTTACTGTGTGGGAAGTAATCTGAGTAGACTGAGGCTCTAGGTGGCTCAGAATTCACATGTTGAGCTTCCCTCTTGTACCCACTTGAGTTATAGAGGGGTTCCTCATGCTGTCTACTACTCTGCAGTGTTTGCAGGGAGAAGGGGGAGGGATAAGGCCAGGGCAGCAGGATACCTAATGGTCCTGCCCAGGAAGAGGGAGTCCTTTGTTACCAGGGTGTGGGAAGTGGAACTGGGTGCTCCCTAGTTGCATTTAAGGAGTGTTTCCCTAACTAAATACTTGGTTTCCTTTCTTTTCTTTTTCAAATGCTATTAAGGATTTATTAAAAAAAAATGAAGACAAAGCAAAAAAAGATTTATTTATTAACATGAAAAAAAGCAAAGCAACACTGTCATACAAGATGTCAGAGAATGAATGCCACGTGCGCTTAACTGGCTGCGCTACCACCCAACTCCCATAAAGTGATATTTCACTGTAGGTTTTCACAATTTTCTTTCTTCTTTTCTTTTTTTTTAAACTAATGTACTGTTCTGCTCAGGTTTATGTTGATCCTGGGATTGAATCTGGTAGCGGAGAGCCTCAGTCATGAAAGTCTGTTGTGTTACATAAGGTGTTATCTCCTCAGTCCTAAAAATATTTGAAAAGGTGGCTAGGGAGATGACTTAATGGGTGAAGTATTAGACTTATATGCTTGAGGCTCCTAGTGGTGAGAAGGCCAGAATGATATTTCATGAAGTAGATTGATGCTCTGGCTTCCTGCTTTTTCTCTGTCTCACAGCAAACTCTGTCATATGGAACAAAAAATGTTTTAAAAAATATTTTTTAAATATCTATAAAAGATAAAGAGAACCAGAGTATTACCTGGCATATATGGTGCTAGGACTTAAATCCTGGACCTCAGGGACCTTATGTTTACAAGTCTGTTGCCCTACCTTACTTCACTGTGGTTTGTTAACATTTCCTTTCATTTTTACATATATGTATTAGTCGATAGGACAGACAGAAACTGAGAGGGGAGGGGGAGATAAAGAGAAAGAAAGCATATCTGCTTCACTGCTCATGAAATGTCCCCTATGCAGGTGGGGGAGTAAGGGGTTGAACCTAGGTCTTTAAGCATGGTAACATGTGCGCTCAATCAGGTGTGCCACCACCCAGCACCTCCAACATTTCCTCTCTCTCTCTCTCTCTTTTTTAATATTTATTTATTTCCTTTTTGTTGCCTTTAAAAAATTTTTATTTATTTTCCCTTTTGTTGCCCCTGTTGTCTTTTTATTGTTGTTGTAATTATTATTGCTGTTGTTATTGATGTCGTTATTGGATAGGACAGAGAGAAATGGAGAGAGGAGGGGAAGACAGAGAGAGGGAGAGAAAGATAGACACCTGCAGACCTGCTTCACCGCCTGTGAAGTGACTCCCCTGCAGGTGGGGAGCCGGAGGCTAGAACCGGGATCCTTATGCCGGTCCTTGTGCTTTGCGCCTGTTGCCCTTGTTTTTATTGTTGTTGTTGTCGTTGTTGGATAGGACAGAGAGAAATGGAGAGAGGAGGGGAAGACAGAGAAGGGGAGAGAAAGATAAGACACCTGAAGACCTGCTTCACTGCTTATGAAGTGACTCCCCTGCAGGTGGGGAGCCGGGCTTCGAACTGGGATCCTTATGCTGGTCCTTGCACTTTCTGCCATGTGCGCTTAACCTGCTGCGCTACCTCCTGACTCCCCATTTCCTCTTTTAACCCCTAGTATCAGGCATCATATTACCTGAAGTCTCAATAAGCCTGCAGATCAGAGACTCAGTAAGATACCTCCATCACCATAAGGAGCTGCTAACTTTGTCTCTGTCCCATGAACTTCAGAGGAGGTGGGACCAGAGAAATGAAATATCCAGAGATGACACGAGGACATCTGCATATAGTCATCCACATTGAGCATCTTGTTCAAAATAGTGGTCCTAAGGTGGTAAACCTTGAGAATATTTCATGTAGAAAAAGAAATTTTCATTTAAAAAATTTAAAGTATTAATTTTTATATATTTTAAAAGTATGTTTTTATTTAATCTTTTAATGAGAAAGAGACAGAGAAAGATTAGAGCACTGCTCAGCTCAGGCTTATGGTGGTACTGAGTACTGAACCTGGGACTTTGGAACCTTATGTGTCAGAGTCTTTAACATAGCCAATATGCTATCTCCCCAGCTCAAGTATTTATTTTTTATCATCTTTTTTTTTCCAAACTTAAAAAAAATATTTACTCCCTTTTGTTGCCCTTGTTTTATTGTTGTAGTTATTACTGTTGTTATTACTGATGTCATTGTTGTTGGATAGGACAGAGAGAAATGGAGAGAGGAGGGGAAGACAAAGAGGGGGAGAGAAAGACAGACACCTGCAGACCTGCTTCACCACCTATGAAGTGATTCCCCTGCAGGTGGGGACCCGGGGCCTCGAACCGGGATCCTTACGCCGGTCCTTGCGCTTTGCGACACCTGCACTTAACCCGCTGCGCTACCGCCCGACTCCCATTTTTTATCATCTTTATTTGATTGAGACAGCCAGATAAGAGGGAAGGGGGTGATAAGAGACTGAGAGCCACCTGCAACACTGTTTCACCACTCACAAAGCTTTCTCCCTGCAGGTGGGGACCTGGGGCTGGAACCTGGGTCCTTGCATATTGTAACATGTGCACTCAACCAGGTGTGCCACCACCCAGCCACAGTATTTATTTATTTATTTATTTTTGAATGGAGACAGAGGGAGATTGAGGAAGAAGGTTGAAGATAGACAGGAGAGAGAGAGGAAGACCCAAAACACTGAAGCTTCCCCCCTGCAGGCAGGCACCACGGGCTTGTTCACGCACATTGCAATGCGTGCACTAAATCAGATGCATCACCACTTGGTCCTGGGAGAAGAGATTTTTCAGGGAAGGTGACCAGGCAATAAACTGTAATTCTGTTCCATGAGAACCAAGAATTGGGACTAGGACAGAAGTTACAGGAAGTGGTCTGGGAGGTGGCGCAGTCGATAAAGCACTAAACTCTCAAGCGTGAGGTCTTGAGTTCAGTCACCAGCAGGACATGTACTAGAGAGATGTCTGGATCTTTCTCTATCTTTCTCATCAATAAATAAAATAAAATCTTAAAAAAAAAGAAGTAACAGTAAACTATTCAGTCTCAAAAAATATATATTTTTTGCCTCCAGGGTTATTGCTAGGACTCAGTGCTGACACTGCGAATCCACTGTTCCTGGAGGCTATTTTTTCCCCCATTTTTGTTGCCCTTGTTGTTATTATTATTGTTTTTAATGCCATTGTTGTTGGATAGGACAGAGAAGACAGAAAGGGGGAGAGAAAGATAGACACCTGTAGATCTGCTTCACGCCTGTGAAGCGACTCCCCTGTAGGTGGGGAGACGGGGCCTCGAACCGTCTACTACTACTGCCGACTTCCTCAAAAAAAAATTCTAATAGTTATCCAAGATGGCATCAAAAGCTCAGTCCCTAGCAGGTCTTGTGAGGACAGTGATGTGGTTGATGCAGTAAGGAGAGTAGGAGAGTAGGAGTTCTGCACAGGATACGAGCAGCAGGCTGTTTTATTCCCCATGGGAATAACAAGATTTGAATGAGTCGACAAGGTAGCTCACCTGGGAGGAGGCTTGCTTTGCCATGCATGCAACCCTGGTTTATGCCCCTGGCCCCCAATGTAAAGGGAAATGCTTAAGAGCTGTGGTGTCTCTCCTTATATTTCTGTCTAGAAAAGTCAGTCTGGAGTGCTGACGTCCTGGTGATGAAAAAAAAAAAAAGCCAAGCAAGGAGAGTTGAAGGTTAAACCATACAGGTTGGAAATGGATAGAAGAGCTGCATGGGTGAATCCAGGTACTAGAAAGTTTCATTTATTAGTTACTAGAGAACTGCTCAGCTTAGGCTTATGATGGTGCTAGAGAATGAGTCTGGGGTCTCAGAGCTTCAGGCATGACCACTGTTTATGCACCATTATGCTATCTTTCTAGCCCTAGAAAGTACTTTTTAAATTAATAAAGCTTGTGCGTTATTAGCAAGAAGGACAACCATGGGCTCTTATAGTGGCTGTATTTAAGGACAAGCAGGGGCAGGGAGACTACACAGTGGTGACAGTAGGCATGCCAGGGAAGGGTGAGGCTTAAAGACCTATGAGGAAAGTTCAGGTCGGGAGCCAAAGGTTGACAGCAGAGATGGGAGGGGTTAAGTTGGCTATCTAGAGATGGAGTTTCCCAACACTCAATTACTGGGAATTCTAGCTTCCCCCACTGTCAGCCTCTGGCTCCCTGGATGTCATACAATTAGCCAGCCATTAGAAAAAATACCTTTTTATTAATTATTAGGAATTATCCATCCACTTAATGCAGTGTATATATCAGGGAAGGTTAGGTACTGTTGGATGGATGAAGGAAACGTGCAAGAAGAGCAAAAAATAGGGGTGGTCCCCCACTTTCCACAAACTATAAACAGCAACATGAACACAGAGAATCACAAATAAGAGGGTCCTTCCTTCCATCTGAATCTTCCAGAAAACATCCTCAATGGTCCTTAAAGGTGCCAGGGCATCTGAAAGTTCTGGGTTGGGAGAGGGGTGCAGTGTGTGGCTTCAAAATTGTGCAGGTGTTTCTGAGCCTGTGGAAAGAGGGTGAGATGGTGAGGTGCATGGAACTGCAGCGACCAGATCCTATCCCACCCTGCACTCTAGATAAGCTGCTAATTCCAATGCTTACCAGTTATTCCCCTGCTCACAAGATCCACATGTGCCCCCTTGCCATTCAGGCACCCACTGCTTGCATCCCATCCTTTAACTCACCAGAAACAAAGCCAGCTGTCGCCTTCCATCTGCACTCATGTCTTCCCCTGTAGAGAGGGGACACTCATAACGCTGGCCAGACACCTGTGCATTCATCCCCTTCATGAGTTCATCCCGTTGCCCTTGTCCTGCCCTACACTCTCCTTACCCACACTCCAGGGGAAGTCAGGACCATGTTCCGCCTGGTAGGAGCGAAGAACTGACAGACACCAGTCCTCCTCCACCTCAAACCGGCTGTAAATTGAGGCTAATGAGGAAGAAAAATAAGTGCTATCAGCAATCTGCTGGGCTTGTCACACCATATCCCCAAAGGCCTCCTGGAATTCCCTTTTCACCTTCTTCCAGCTGTGAGGAGGCCTCTAGCCACTGCTTCACCACTTGAAGGCCCTCCTCTGCCATTACTCGGGGATACCTACAGAGGGCACCGGGGACTGGAGATCAGGACCCAGTTGTCTGTTGGCACCCAGTCTGAACGAACCCCTTCCCCTCCCTCAGTGCTGTGTACACACACGCACACGCACACGTGCATGCTCTCACCGATGCTGCAGGAGCTTCAGCAGCAGATCATTGCCTCGGTTAGACATGACGTCCTCAGGAACCCTGGTAACAGAATGTAATGAGGAGGAGAGGCCAAGGGGACTGGAGGGTGCATCTGGATAATGGGGTTTCTGGTGGACAGAGGTGAGAGGGCAACTTCCTAGCTGTCCCTAGGATCCAGGAAAGTGAAATTCCCTGGCACTCACGTGGTGGTGATGATCTCATCCTTGGTTCTCCGGATCAGCAGCACAGGGCCCTGGTACCTTTAGAGGACAGTGTGGTAGGAAGGGGGAGCTCAGAAGACAGGTGACAACTGGGCACCTCAGCCCCCAGGCTGTGTTCTCATCCCTGCCATAGTAGGGTCAGGAGCCAGTCTTTACCCAGGGATGAGAGTCAGAAAATTTCAGAATCTCATTGCTCAAAGTTACTGTAAAATCCCTGCTAGGCCAGACATTAACCCATTGGCAGTTAGATCATAAGAAGATCCAGGGCTTCAGGGAATTTGGAGAGTTGGACAGTTGGGTCAGGGTCATGTGGGGCCAGGAGGGAGAAGCAGTGGCCACTTATCAACTTGTACTTCAATATTAAGTTCAGGGAAGGGTGTGAAATGCTGTGCACTGGCTGCCGTTACCTGCAAAGCTGCTCTGCATTGTTCAGATTGAGGTGCTGCCTCACAGTCCTGGTCACCAGGCCCCCTAAGAATGGGATGAAAGTGAAGGAACAGCAGAGACAAATCCCTTGCCCAAGACAAAATATCTCCACTATTCTTGGGAAAGATGAAATTGAGCTCAGTCCAGGAGGTAGTGCAGTGGACTCTCAAGCATGAGGTCCTAAGTTCAAACCCCAGAACAGTCTGGACCACTGTCCTCACTGCCAAATACATACATACATAAATAAATCTTGAAACCAAAACAGTCTCCACCTGCAGGGCAGCAACTTCACAAGCACTGCTGCCGATGTCTCTCTCTCCTTCCATATCTCCCTCTGACCTCTCAACTTCTCTGTCTCTATCCTAAATAAATAAATAAAAAGAGGACATCAGACATCATGGCAATCCTACTTCTTAAAAAAAGGGTGATCTACTCCCCAGCCACAGAAAAGGAAATCATCTCCAATTAGAACAGCTCTCAGTTCCAGCCCTTCCCTTCCCTGGAAGGACAGGTGTGGGAGCTATACTCACTCCAGCTGTCTGGCATGACCTTCAAGGCCAAGGGTACCAGGTCATCAAAGGAGGCATCCAGGATCACGGCACTAATGTCTGGGTAGGACATGGCTGCCCATGTGGCTGGTATCAGGACAAAGAAGAGTGAGGACAAAGGGGTTCCTGCCCACAACTCACCCTCATCCCAGAGGCCCTAAAGGCTGACCCTCCCCCACTAGGTTAGCCCAAGTCTGTCCCAAGTCCACACACACACTTGGCCAGAACATTATCAGGAGAGGATGAAAGGGAACATCACTGTATATACAAGACAATATGCAGAGGAATCATTCATTTCCTTGATCTCTCCACCCCATAATCCTGGCCTACTACTTTTAATAATGAGGCATCATGGTAAAGGGATATGTAAAGTATACACAAATATAGTATTTTCTTCCAGACCCACTCAGAGTTACATTTTCTCCTTTTTTAAGCCTCCACCTCCTCCTGAGTCATCAGTGTATCTCCCCAGCCCTCCTAGGGGGAGGAAATAGCAAAAATGGTCTATGGTAGGAAATAAGAGGGAGGGAGATACCAGTGAAGCCACCAATGGACCAGGCATAGATGATGATGTCCTGGGGCTGGAAGCCCAGGCGATGGATGGCAAACTGGACCACCACGTCCATGGCATTGGCCTCATTCTGTGGAAATGGTACCCCCTGTAAGAGGGAAGGCAAAGCAAAGAATGGGTCAGCACCAAGGCCTGCTCCTTTCCATAGCCTCCTAGCGTGGACCCTTTTTGCAACTAACTACCCTGCACCGAACAGAGAAGGTGTAGAAGGCAGTGGGTAGGGTGTTCTTTCCAGAATCCAGCCCATTTACAATCAGATCCACCTCATTCCCTCCTGCTAACCCCCCACTGACAGGGGGTATAACTCCCTGTCCTGGGCAGCCATATTACAGGTGAGTGGGAGCCCCCAAAGAAATATATACCCCTTTCCCTAACTCCATGATTGATGAGGGCTCCAGATGATTTAGGAAATGGGACTCTAGAGAGGGTCTCACCGTGCTTCCAGCAAAGCCTGGATGATTCCAGCCCAGAACTGAATATCCAGCTGTAACAAAGGGTAAGAAGGGTTGGGATCTCATGGC
The DNA here is from genome assembly GCF_950295315.1 of Erinaceus europaeus. Classification (NCBI taxonomy): domain Eukaryota; kingdom Metazoa; phylum Chordata; class Mammalia; order Eulipotyphla; family Erinaceidae; genus Erinaceus; species Erinaceus europaeus. The sequence continues at coordinate 54,860,903 of NC_080165.1, forward strand.
CCCTGACCCCTCAACCCAGCCCTAGAAGAAGGAACAGTAGGATGCTGGAGCTTTAAACATCCCCTCAAGACAGAAGCAAATAACACTAAACCTTCCTACAATGGGGAGATGACTCTACAGGTTCTGAGGCATCAGAAGGGAGAGAGATGTAATATGAGGGTGCGGTGGGAGAGAACAGAGTGAAGAGCAAAATAAAGTTGGGGACACAGTCCAGAGGAAGGATTAGGGTTAGCAAAGAAAACAGGGAGTAGATTTCTCCCTAAAAGGTAAAGGTCTCAAGCCTAACCTAGTAAAACCAGTAAGGCCCAAGGAGGTGGGACACCCCATTCTGTGGAGCATTGATAAAGACTGAGTGACAGGCCTACCTTCCAGAGGTGTGGAGACACAGCCCACTTCATAAAAGCCAGCATTCCCCTCACAGCAGATCACCTAGAAGAGGAGGCAGCAAGGAACTAAAGTGGGACTGAAAATCCTCCATATGATAGGGAGGGCAGTCTGTGGGAACTTTGCAGGGAAGAGGAAAGGGCTTCCAAGAATAGAAACTTCTCATTTCACATGGTCCATGAGAAGCCAGTATCAGCAAACTGGGCTCTCAGAGGAAGAGAAATGATCTAAGTCACTCAACTACCCAGCGCAATGCCCATTTTTCTCCTTAAAAAAACACCAGGAGGGAAGAGTTGAGAAAATATCTCAGTAGTATAGCATAGGACTTGCATGGTTGAGGTCCTAGGTTGAATTGCCAGTACTGAATATGTCAGAGCTGAGCTGTGCTCTGGTCTCCCCATCACCCTGACCATTTAAAAATTTTTTAAAAAATATTTATTTATTCCCTTTTGCTGCCCTTTTTTTTTATTGTTGCAGTTATTATTGCTGTTGTTATTGATGTCATCGTTGTTAGACAAGACAGAAAGAAATGGAGAGAGGAGGGGAAGACAGAGAGGGGGAGAGAAAGATAGACACCTGCAGACCTGCTTCACTGCCTGTGAAGCGACTCCCCTGCAGGTGGGGAGCTGGGGGCTCAAATCAGGATCCTTATGCCAGTCCTTGTGCTTCGCACCACATGTGCTTAACCGAATGTGCTACCGCCTGACTCACAGCATTAGACTCTTAAGCATGAGGTACTACATTCAGTCCCTGGCATTACATGTGTCAAAGTGATAGTCTGGTTTTGTTTTGCTTCTTCTCCCTCTCTTCCTCATAAACATATAAATTTTAAGAGGAAGTAAGGAGGGTGGTAGAGACACTATGGAACTGAGTTTATCTCCAATTGTGTGTGCTTCCCTAGAGTTGCTATAAACTGAGATCCCCATAACGCTCATTTCCCTCTCTACACTCTACCTTTAGGTTCCCAGCTCCCTCTCACCAGCTTCTGTCCCTGAGGCTCAGCTGTCCCCCGACGATCTACAAACATGGTGTCAATCTCGTTGCCATCACAGGCCAGCAGCTTGGCCCGGCGCCCATTACACTGAGTGCAAGAGAGAACAGTCCAGTTGTGAGTGGCAGGAGATCATATCCCAGGGGGTTGTGCTAGAGGGGGGGAGGCTCTCAGAGGGGAGAGAGCAAGGGGAGCCTTACCTCTTCTACCAGCCGGGCCTGGCCTTGCAAAAGAACAGGCATGAGGGCCTTCTGGAGTAGATACACAGAGCCTGGATACAGCATCCGGCGCCCCAGGGTGTGTGCCACCAGGAAGCTATGGGGAACATGGGAAAGTGTACAGTCCTGTCCATTACCCACCATAAGACCTCAAAGTTAGTCTGTTATCTGACCAATTAGCAAAGTAGCAACAAAGCTCCAATCCACCTGTTTCTTGTTATCTGACAACCTGCTCATAATTCTAGCCCTCTCTCAAGGCAAAGAGAGTTCCCATTGTCTTCTCTACTGTAAGAAAGCAATACTGAGGGAGTTGGGCCATAGCGCAGCAGGTTAAGCACAGGTGGCGCAAAGCAGAAGGACCGGCGTAAGGATCCTGGTTTGAGCCCCCGGCTTCCCACCTACAGGGTAGTCACTTCACAAGCGGTGAAGCAAGTCTGCCGATGTCTGTCTTTCTCTTCCCCTCTGTCTTCCTCTCCTCTCTCCATTTCTCTCTGTCCTATCCCACAATAACAACATCAATAACAACTACAACAGTAAAACAACAAGGGGACACTCAGTGGGGAGATTAAAAAAAAAAACAAAGGCAACAAAAGGGAATAAATATTTTTAAAAAATATATATATAAAAAAGAAAGCACTACTGAGGGGCTGGGTGGTGGCGCACCTGGTTGAGTGCACGTATTATAATGCACAGGGACTTGGATTCCAGTCCCCAGTCCCCACTTGCAGCTTTGTGAGTGGTAAAGCAGTGCTGCAGGTGTCTCTCTTTATCATCCACTTCCCTCTTGATTTCTGGCTGTCTCTATCTAATAAATAAAGATTAAAAAAATAAAAAAAATAGAAATCTTAAAAAAAAAAAAGAAAGCAATACTGCTGATACTTCTGATGTCACCAATACTCACAATTGCCACTTAATATGTTCTCAGCTCCCAACAAGGTGAAAATCCTTCACAATTTACTTAATCTTACCATCCCTATAAGGCCAGTTATTTACAGGTGCAGAAACTATGGCTCTCTCAGGGGACCTAGATGTCACCAGACTCTACTCCAACTAAGGATGTGCCTCCTTGTACCCAAACTTTATGCTTTCCCCAAAACCTTACTAGAGGAATTTTTGTGTCAGACCGAATGTGCTAACATCCCAGCTCTTCATTCACCACCTGCGAGACTTTGGATCTCTCTGAGTCTTTTCTTCACACATACATATGGGTGAGAACAACTTTGCAACAAATATGCTGGAGTGATGCTCTGCTTCTCTCTATCTTGCTAATGAGCATATGGTCAAGGAAATGGCTCAGCTGGTGAAGTATGCGACTTGCATGCCTGAGACTTTTAGTAGCACATAGACCAGTGTGGCACTCTTTTTTCTTTTCTCTATCTAATATAAAACTCTATCTCACATAAAATAAATAAAATAAATTTTTTAAAGTGCTACTAGGGTTATCACTGGGGCTCAGTGCCTGCCTGAGAATCCACTGCTACAGGTGTCCATTTTTTCTTTTTTCCTTTACTTGATAAGAGAGAGAAATTGAAAGAGGTAGGGGAGATAGAGAGGAAGAGAGACACCAGTAACACATGCTTCAGCACTCATGAAGTTTCTCTCTTACAGGTGGGGACCACGATCTTGGACCCAGTCATTGCACATGGTAACATGTGTGCTCAATCCAGTGAACTATTGCCCAGTTCCAAAAAAATAAATCATAAAGCAAAAACAGGGTGAAGGAGATAGCATAAAAAAAATAAATGAGGGGGTTGGGTGGTGGTGCAGCAGGTTAAGCACACTTAGCACGAAGCACAAGGACTGGCGTAAGGATCCTGGTTTGAGCCCCTGGCTCCCCACCTGCAGGGGTTTTGTTTCACAGGTGGTGAGGCAGGTCTGCAGGTGTCTTTCTCTCCCCCTCTCTGTCTTTCCCTCCTCTCTCAATTTCTCTCTGTCCTATCCAAAAACAATGACAGCAATAACAACAATAATAATAACAACAAGGGCAACAAAAGGGAAAAAAATAGCCTCCAGGAACAGTACAGTCACCGAGTCCCAGTGATAACCCTGGAGGCAAAAAAAAAAAAAATTGCTTACTTGGATAGTGTGCTACTTTGCCATGTGCACAACCCAAATTTGAGCCCAGCCCCTACCACATTAGAGGAAGCATCAGTGTTGGTGGTGTGTGTGTGTATGTGTGTATGTGTGTGTGTGTCTCACCGCCTCCTTCTCCAACTAAAAATAAATAAATAAATGAATAAATAAATATCTTTGGAAGAGCAAAAAAAGACAATAATCTTACCATGGAGTCTCATGTCCCAGAACCCTCACCCCACGTGCCCACTAATCCAAATGCCCTTTCTTCTCTGTGGCTTCGCACCTGGTGATCTGACAAGGCAGTTTCTTGACCTGGTTGAGGAAGGTATCGGCTGTTCCCCGGTGCAGGGGCTCTGGGCGAAGCAGGGCCACACCCCGGCGGGAAGGGCCCCCTCGGGACTCCTTCCTGGAGAATGGAAAGATGCAGGGGAGGATGGGGTCAGGAACAGCAAGCTGCATGTCTGAAGTCCGGAGGATGGTGGGGGTCTAGGAATGAGGAGATGATGCTGGAAGCCAGGCACTAGGGTCAAGAGGAGGACAGAGGTGGGGCAGGGAAGAGTAGGTACAGAGTTGGGAAGAGCAAGGGCTCACCGGCTACTGGGTTCTTCCCAGTGGAAGTCAACTGGCCAGCTCCTGAAGTCAAAATTGTAGTTGGAAAGCTGTTTCTGTGGCCCATAGGGAGACAAAGAGGAAGGGATGACAAGGGAATGAAGAAATGGGGGAAGCCCACCCGTCTAATCTCAACAGCCTCATAATCCAGAGGCCTGGCTCCCCACACAGCACAGATACAAACTGAGATTAATTATCGCCCAGTTCTTTCAGATGGAAAGCTCTAACAAGCAAGAGAAATATTCTATCAGGTATCTGGACTGGTCTGTCTGCTCTCTTCCAGAAAAGGCACTTAACACTCTTTGCTTTTCCCGGGAGGGGTGGCTGGAGATGCTGGTACTTGGGTGTGTATGTGTGCGTGTGTGTGCACGTGCGTGTGTGCGTGTTGGTGGCTGGACCTGTTGGCTTCTTCTCCTTCCCCACTTGAATCCCTTACACAATGTCCCAGAGATTCGTGCATCTCCCAGCAGATCCAGGTTGTCCTAAAGTTGCATGAGAAGGAAGCCATGTCCTCAGTAGTCACCTGAATGAGGCCCTCTCTGATTTCATCTTTGCAGCTACCTCCTTCCTCTCAACTCCTACAGCTATGGGTGGGCACTGGCACCCAGACCATCTGTACTTTTCTGGTCACCCCACTGCGTCAGTCTACGGGCTATTTGAGGCCAGTGGGAACTGGGTCTTATATTCGGCTGTTTTCCTTCCTCCACCCCCAGAACTTCCGGCACTCTATTCTGAGAGTTGCTTTTAATTTTCAGTCAGAGAAAGTTTTTTGACATTTTCAAAAATAACTTGACTAAGACAGAGCAACAGAAAAAACTGTACCAAAATGCAATGGGCAAACAAAATGAAGGAGAGCAAATTTCAGGTTTTGTTCAGACCTTGAAACCACACTCAGCTACTTCTTTGCTCTGAGATTCTTCTGGGCCACTTAACCTCTTTCTGCCTCTCTCCTCAGATGTATAAACAAGGGTTATAATGCTACCGTACTCGGTTGTTGTGAGGATCAGAAAGGGTAGATGCAAAGTGCCTCAGAAAGTGGCGTGGTGGAGCATCATTATGTGGTTGTGTAAATGCCAGAAATGTGATGATAGCAGTCATGGCTGTTTGATCCCTGAAACCCCTTTGCTACAGGCAAGAACTTTATAGGCCCCCAAAGCCTGTTCTTAAAAGATAATCACACTCCAGTTGGGCTGGCACAACTCCAAGAACACTGTGCTCTAGCTTCTTTCCTTCCCGGCACCCAATTTGCTTCCAGGCATGAGGGTGGACATACCTGTCCATTTTGCCCCATCCCCGAACAAAACTAGCATGCTGTTCAACTCACACAGCAAGATAAACATTTATAGAACTGAGCCACTATGATACGAGAGGAAAAACCTCTTCCAAAAAACATTAAGGAATGTCTCTGAGTTACCTATAGATAACTCTTACAGATGTACAGTGTAGGGGTTGAAGATTGCCGGCAGAATGTTCCATCACCAGTGGTGGTGATGGTGGTGTCTAGGAGATAGCTCACCTGGGAGAGCATGTGCTTTACTATGTGTGAGGTGCTGGGTTCAAGTCCCAGCACCATATGTGAACACAACACTGGGGCAAGTTCCAGTATAGCTGTGCTACGGTATCTCTTCTGCCCTCCCTCTTTCCCTCTCTCTGTGAAATAAAAAGAATAGGAAAGTGGGTTGGTAAGTGGTGGAGTCTCACATGTGTGAAACCCCAGCCCAACACACACACACACACACACACACACACACACACACACACACTAAGAAGAAGAACTCCTCAGGTCAACTGTTCATTTGTGGAGGGCAGAAGAGATACAACGATGTAGAAGCAAATGCCAGTATGGTGGGTGGCAAAACACACCTCCTAACCTCCCCTGGGCCACACTGGTGCCTACTGCTCTGGGGAAGCAGCTGAGGACATGCTGCCAGGGCACCTGGCATCTCTCACCCTATTTTCTGCTGACTGGTTCCTATGTGTTGCTTCCAAGATAGTGATGAATTGTCGATACTGAGGGTTGGTCCAGCGGCCAATGCCTGGTAGAGAGAAGATAAAAAAATAGTATTAAGGAAACTGGGCAACAAGATGAATAAGTTTCAGGAAGATAACTGGAAATAGGCAGGAAGGCCCTGGATGAAAGGAGGGGGAAAGAACGCAGCACACAGCACAGCGTCTGAGGAGGCATTGGTTTAAGTGGTCCCCTTTCTTCATTCCTAAAACTGGCTGCAGCATGTATCCCATCATGACATGCTTTACTTTGCTCCCTTATAGGCTAGAGATATCCCCCCCTTCAGAACATTTACTCCTCCTGGTCTCAAAACACTGTATTGGGCCAGCAAGATAGTTTTGCCTTGCACATGACCCAGACTGGGTCGTCCCCCCGCCCCCCCCCCCCCCCGCCCCCGCCCCCGCCCCCACCTCCCCAATGGAAGGAGCTTCAGTACTACATTTCACATTTCCCCTTCCTATCTGGGAAAAAAAAAAAAAAGGTGGCTCAAGAGTGACGAAGCCCCAGGGGATGACTACAATAAAATAAAACACCAAACAAACAAAAAACTTTGACATAACCTAATTATGCAACCTTGCTAACACTGGGTTTTTCTTTTTCTTTACTGCCTTCTTCTCTGATGCTTGCTTCTACCTATTTTTCAGCTTGGCTTCAGATTTTGCTCTCGCCCCATAATGATGTTCTCACTGAATCCAAGTTCCCTTCCTCCATCCTCACCCTCTTCAACAGTGCCTCTTAGCACTCTTCCTGTCATGCAGATAGATGCCTTTCTCTTCTGCTTCTTGGGTCTGTTCTTGCCTCCTGTGCCTGTCCTAGACTGCTCCTTCCCTGCTTCCATTCCACTTCCCTCTGAAATGAGAGCACTCTCAACACTGAGTTCTTTTTTTTTTAATTTTTATATTTATTTATTTATCCCTTTTGTTGCCTTTGTTGTTTTATTATTGTTGTTATTGATGTCCTCACTGTTGGCTAGAACAGAGAGAAATGAAGTGAGGAGGGGAAGACAGAGAGGGAGAGAGAAAGACAGACATCTGCAGACCTGCTTCACCGCTTGTGAAGTGACTCCCCTGCAGGTGGGGAGCTGGGGACTCGACCCGGGATCCTTTTGCCGGTCCTTGAGCTTTGCACCAAACCCGCCGTGCTACCGCCCGACTCCCTGCACTGAGTTCTTTTCTTGACTCTCTGCTCCACAGTGCTTACATCCTCTGAGGACTCCCTAAACCTTTCTTATCTCTCTCTTTCTTTAATTATCTTTATTTATTTATTGGATAGAGACAGCTAGAATCAAGAGGGAAGGGGGTGATAGAGAGGGAGAGAGACAAAGAGACACCTGCAATACTACTTCACCACTTGCATAGGTCCTTGTGCACTGTAACATGTTCACTCAACCAGGTGGGCCACAACCTGGCCGCCCACCCTTTCTTCTCTTTTCACAGACTGAAAGATGTCCTATGCCAGATACTATTCTGACCTAAAAAGCTCCAACCCCTAGGGAGTTGACAATTTGGTTAAGGGTAGGGACTGGAGAAAAACAATAAATAAGTAAATAAGAAAACTGCAAAGAGATTAAGTGCCCTAAAGAAAATAATATCATGGGCGGAGGGTAGATAGCATAATGGTTATGCAAACAGACTCTCATGCCTGAGGTTCCAAAGTCCCAGGTTCAATCCCCCACACCACCATAAGCCACAGCTGAACAGTGCTTGGTTAAGAAAAAAAAAAAAAGAGAGAGAGAGAGAAAGAATCAACAGGTGGGAAATACCTCAATGGGTAGAACATAGGACTTGTATGACTGAAGCTCCCTTTTGGATCCCCAGCAGACCAGTATTGCATGTATCAGAGTGGTGCTCTGCTATCTCTCTTTCTCTTCCTCTCTCATGTGAAACTCTATCTTATATGAAAGAACTAAAACATAATTTTTTTTTTAAATGCATCATCACCAAGGGTAGAGGCCCTAAGTAATACAGAACAAGTTGCAGAACGATTTGGCGAAGTGATGCCATTTGTGCCAAAAATACAAAATATAGAAAATAATACTAGACATGAAGAGATAGCTTAAGGGTTATGCAAAGACTTTCATGCCTGAGGCTCTAACATCCCAGGTTCAATCCCAAATGATAAATCAGAGCTAGGCAGTGCTCTGGTGAAGAAGAAAGAAGAACAAGGAAGAGGAGGAAGAGGAAGAAGGAGAAGAGGAAAGAAGAAGGAGGAGAAAGAGAAGGAAAAGGAGAATAAAAGGAGAAGAAAGGAAATACTACATTTTGTTTATACCCTATTTCATAGGACATACATACATATCTATATGTCTATATGTATGTATATTTGTATTTTGAAACCCAGAAGTATGTGAGTACTTAATAATTTATAGCAGCTTAGATTTGATGAGATGTCTATTTTGTAAAAGTATAAACATGTAGACAGCTATGGAGGTGGCAAGTGGCAGAGGACATGACTTCATGCATAAGATGAGCCAGTAAACACGCACACACACGCACACACGCACACACACGCACACACACACACACACACACACACACACACCCCAGATGCAATGATTAATTCTAGGAAAAAAGGAACAAAGAACTGGGGATGATTCCAGCGGGAATGCTAACTCAGAATGCTTTAGTATTTTACCGACAAAAAGTATTAGAGGCATCACAAAACACAAGCGTTTAAGCTTTTTAGTCTGTGGCACCAAGGGCCGCATGATGTGTGATTTTAGCACTCCTTTTTTTACTTGAGGGAGGAAGATACAGCACCAGAGCTTCCCTAGTGCCTGATGCTCCCCTGGGGTGCCAGGGCTTGAACCTGAGCCGTAGGCATAGCATAGCACATGTCCTACCCAGTGAGCTATCCTCAGCTCCTTCCCTTCCTTCCTTCCCTTCCCTCCCTTTTCCTTTTCCCTTTTCCCTTTCCCCTTTCCTTCCCTTCCCTTCCCTTCCCTTCCCTTCCCTTCCCTTCCCTTCCCTTCCCTTCCCTTCCCTTCCCTTCCCTTCCCTCTCCTTTCCTTTCCTTTGGATAGGACAAAGAGAAAAGGAAAGGGAGTACAAGAGAGGGAGAGACAGAGGGACACCTGCAGTACTGTATCACTTGCTCATGAGACTCCCCCCCTGCAGGTGGGGACTGGGGCCTTGAACCTAGTCCTTACACATGGTAGCAAGTGTGTTCAACTAGGTGCACCACAGCCTAGCCCCTCAGCTCCCTTTCTTATTTTGTTCTCTTTTTAAAAAATTTTTTTAATTAACTATTTATTTGATATTGAGAGGAAGGGGGAGATAGAGAGAGGGAGAGACAAAGAAGACACCTACGGCACTGCTTCATCACCTGTGAAGTTTTTACCACTACAGATGGGGATGGGGGCTTGAACCCCGATCCTTCAGCATTGTAATACATGCGCTCAACCAGATGCGCCACCACCCAGCCCCTCTTGGCTTTTCTGTATTGTTTCCCAAACTAAAAAGTAAGACAAAACGATGAAGTAGGAGCTACTCTTAAGTGGAATGAGCTGGGAGGGCCTCTCTGAGGGAACCCAATCCATGGAAAGCAGAAAGCAGACCACCACAGGTAAAAGATCCTCAGCCTGGACTGGACCCAACTGCAGCCATCTCCGGACTCTACCACCCTTTTCCTGAAGCAGACCCCTCAACTGTTTTTTATTTTGCACACCTGCTATGCTTTTGTTTTCTATTTCTTCTTTTTTAATGTTTTATTTTTATGAGAGGAAGAGAAGGAGAGACAGATAGACACAGAGAGAATGATCAGAGCACTGCTCAGCTCTGGCTTATGGTGGTGCTGGGGATTAAACCTGGGAGATCAGAGCTTCAGGCATGAAAATCTTTTGCATAGCCATTATGCTGTCTCCCCAGCCTTGTTCGTATTTCTTCACTAAAGATGTGCATATTTATGTGGTCTGGGAGGTGGCACAGTGAATAAAGCACTAGACTCTCAAGCATGAGGCCCTGAGTTCAATCCCTGGCAACACATGTACCAGGGTGATGTCTGGTCCTCTCTCTCCTAGCTTTCTCATTAATAAACAAATAAAATCTTCTTTTAAAAAGGCTTTAAAAAAAGATGTGCTTATTTATTTATTGAGAGAGAGAGAGAAAGAGAGAGAGAGAGGGGCAGAGCATCACTATGGTAGATGCGGTGACTGAATTAGGGACCTTACAACTGCAACTTTTGCTCTTTAGCACTGAGTCACCTCCCTAATGGCTTTTTTTTTCTTTTCTTTTCATTGTTAGATATAATATATGCATATAAAGTATACATTTAGGGTTTTTATTGTTGTAGTCATTATTGTTGTTGTTATTGATGTCGTTGTTGTTACATAGGACAGAGAGAAATGGAGAGAGGAGGGGAAGACAGAGAGGGGGAGAGAAAGACAGACACCTGCAGACCTGCTTCACCACCTGTGAAGTGACTCCCCCGCAGGTGGGGAGCTGGGGGCTCGAACCGGGATTCTTATGCCGGTCCTTACACTTTGCACCACATGTGCTTAACCTGCTGCGCTACCGCCTGGCTCCCGTATACATTTAGTTTTAAAAATACAAAGTAAGGTCGGGGAGCCAGCTGAGTGGTAGAGTACAGGATTTGCAAATCTAAGGGCTCAGGTTCAGTCCCTGGCGCTGCATGAAGCCAGACTGAGCAATGCTCGGGTCTTTCTCCCTCACACTCCTCTCTCTCCTAAAAATAAAAACACAAAGCAAATATCTATGTGATCACCCACACCAAGTGCTCAGTCACAAGGAATCTCTTCCTCATCCTAGTCTCTCCCATTCCCAGGATATCATCCATCTTTAAATATAATCATGCTGGCTTTTTTCTTAGCATCTCCATTTGTATAAGATCCCCTTTTGAACTATAATATAAACATACCACAAAAATATCTGGACAGCTTCTTTTATTCAGCATTGCATTTGTGAGACTCATCTGTGTTGCTGAATGTAGCTCTAGTTGATTTGCATTGCTGTATAGTGTTCTACCAAGTACCTCCTAATGCATTTACCCCTGCTGTCATTTGTGGTACCTAGTTGCCTCCAGTTTAGGCTTATTATGATATATATATATATATATATATATATATATATATATATATATATGTACTTGTTGTAGGATATATCTAGCTATATTTTAGAATAAACTTTCCTGTTAAATATTTAAAAAAAATTATTATCTTTATTTATTGGATAGAGACAGCCAGAAATCAAGAGGGTAGGGGGAGATATAGAGGGAGAGAGACAGAGAGACACCTGCAGCACTGTTTCACCACTCACAAAGCATTCTCCCTGCAGGTGGGGACCGAGGGCTTGAACCCTGGTTCTTGAGTATTGTAACATATGCCACTACCCAGCCCCACCTTTTTTTTTTTTTGTACTTATCATTTGAGCCCTTTACTTAATGAAAAGATCATGCCTCGAGCATTCTCAATTATCCACCCTCAGGGCCCAACAAAAAATTAAATTTAGAGAAGGCACTTGTCACTCACTTATCCGATGATGAACAGATTCAGTAAGGGTCCTCTCCACCTACCTCGGAGGCAGGCCACACCTGCCAGCAGTAGTAGCAATGTTCCAGCATAGTGAGAAAACGGCACCACTTTGGACAAACTCAAGTAACCTGGGAGGGGAGAAGGATTATGTGAGAAGCTTTCACCATTACCCCTCAGCTCCTCTTTCTAGTTTAGTCCCGATCTCTACCCCACATCCTCTCTTTGGAACAGTCATGTCCTCAGAGAAAGAAGATGCCTGATGGAAGACGGAAGCCAAGTCATCCTCCCAAGTCCCTTTTTCTCTACAGGGAGTCAGTAGAGAAAAAGCCCACTTTCTGCCCCATCACTTTTAAAACCACACTGACCTTTCCTGTATAAGTAGAAGAAGGCGAAGGGAGAGGAGTAGTAAGAGATGGACCAGAAGACTGAAGCCTGCAGCAGAGAGACAGAGAAAAGCAATCAATACACACACACACACACACACACACACACACACACACACACCCTCTACCAATTTATCAATTCCAGGTCCAGGCTCTGGGCAAACTGGATAACATGAGGGATATCAAATCAAGTATTTATTCTGTGTATGAACACCACACAAACAGAAGGTGCTCAAATTTGTTAAAAGGTAATGTGTCAGAACCACCAGTGGCTGAGATAACCAGTACAGATTGTATTTTCATCTTCTAATCACCCCCAGGTGTAATGTATCACATTTACAGGCCAGTTTCTCTTTCCACTCAAGTTAATCATGCCTTTCAATCAGCCCTGCTCAGGACAGTCCCTGGCCTGGTCCCCAAGAGATGTACAAACGTCACCATAGGAACCCTGCCAGAGAGCACAGCTGTCTCTGCAGCCAAAGAGGTTAGTTGCCAGGGAGGACAGGTCACTGGGGACTGAGGGACTCAGCATCTGCAGATAGTCCCCAAAGTAAACACGTTTTCTTCAGTTTAGGCTGCCCCTGAGAAAGCAGTGCAAATACCAAGGGGAGAGCCAAGTATGTGTGTTTGAGAGTGTGTCTGTTTCTCTGTGTGTGTTGGGAAATCTGCTGCAGAGCCCAGAGCATCCCCCCACCCCCAGCGGCCCTGTTTTCTCCCAGGCTGTGGAAAGTACAGCAGGGCAGCTGGGTCTGAAAAAATGCAGTAGCCTCAGATGCCAGGGCAGACCTACCAGGGCCAGGATGCTGTCAGCATGTTTCTCCAGTGCACGGGGCTGATAATATGTATCCTGCCAAAATAGATGGCCACAGTTAAAAGACCCTGCCCGTGAACAAGCCCTTCCCTTTCCCTTGCAGAAACCCAAATGCAAGTCCTCTGGTTACAGTTTCCAAAACTCACTCTCTCTCTCTGGGACATCCAAGGAAGCCCTTCTTCCCCACCCCCACTTTGAAGCTGCTTTCATCCCAGAACATTTTATATATATATATATATACCAGAAGCTAGAACTGGAAGCAAAAGTGAAAGCACCACTGCATGACTTTTGCCCCCTTTTCACAGCCTAGTTTCAAATGGGTTGCAGGTATGTGTATATGAGGAGAGAGGTTAGAGAAAATAGGAGAGACAACAACTTTCAGAGGTAAAGCAGGGCATCAGAAATTAAGAGTAGACTGATGGGGAGAATATGGTTGGGGTGTGCAGTTTGCAGGAACTAGTAAACATAATTTAAGACAACTGATAGAAAGGAAGAGAACTTTCGGGATAGAGCCTATAATCACTCAGCATGACTGCAAAGACTTTGGATTCTCCAAGATAGTTTGGGGAGTGGATAGGAGAGCACTGGATACATGATATGGTGAAGAAGTCATTTTGAAATCCAAGGCTAGGAGTGGAGAAAAGAGAAAAAGGAGCCCAAGGAGGTACCAAGAGACACTGAATAGAAAGAAATCGAGAATTGTACGGTAAAATCATCCAGCTCTTGAACCCATGCAAGATCTCTTCCGGAACTTTAAGAGTCAACAGAGAAAGGCAGGAACCACCACTGACTGGGGGGGGGGGGGAGCTGCCGGAAGAAAAAGAGAGGAGCTGTAGTCGGAAGGAACGAGTGGTAGTAGACACTGATTAAAGCAAGAGGCCTGTCAGGCCACAGGAATGACTTTAACCCAGGGAGTGCGAAGCGCACAGACTTGGCGGATAAGTGGCTTGACAAGCAGGCTCCCCCGACTCTCAATAATGGACGCTGCCTGGGGAGCAAAGGCCGAAAGGGGGCTTGGGCCGTACCATGTTTAGACCAGGGGAGAACTCGACTCACCCAGGAGCTGGAAGGGGGGGTAGTGACTGGAGTTGGAGTCTCAGAGACGCCGGACGAGGGCCTTTCAGAGTCCCTCTCTCGGTAGATTTTGTAGAGCCGGGGGCCTAATACGCAGCTCAGGAGCTTCGCCATGGCCCCGGCTCGGGCCGCTGCTCTCTCAGCAGCAGGTCCCCCCCGCAGGCCCCGCCCTTCCCCGGCCTCTTAGGTATTGCGTGCCGATGACGTCAGCGCGTACCGCCCCGCCCCGCCCCGGCCCCGGCCGAGCGGAGACTTTGGTGCGTTTCTTGAGAAGACTTTCTCGAACCGTTGTTCCTACGGAGGCTGCAATGGTCATAAATTAGTTGGAGGCGTTCGGAATAGTTTGAATGTATTGGGAAACTCGACCACAATGGCTAATATTAGGGACACCCGGCCACAACAAAAAAGGGGCAAAGTGTTTAGGAAGTGCTCCGAATATTAAAGAAATGCAAGGTTTTGTGAAGAAAACCATAAAGAAGTTATTGAAAGAGGTAAAGGAAGTCTTGAATAAATGAAGAACTATACCAGCTTGGGGTCAGGTGGTGTCGCACCTGGTTGAGCGCTCATATTACCGTGTGCAAGGACGCGGGTTCAATCCCCTAGTTCCTACCTGGAGAGGGAAGCTTCACTAGTGGTGAAACAGCATTGCAGGTGTCAATCACACTCCCTCCATCTCCCTCTCTCTCTCTTTTAAATATTTATTCCCTTTTGTTGCCCTTATTTTTTTATTGTTGTAGTTATTATTGTTGTTTGTCTTCATTGTTGGGTAGGACAGAGAGAAATGGAGAGAGGAGGGGAAGACAGAGAGGGGGAGAAAGAGACACCTGCAGACCTGCTTCACCGCCTGTGAAGCGACTCCCCTGCAGGTGGGGAGCCGGGGCTCGAACCGGGTTCATTACGCGGGTCCTTGAGCTTCGCGCCATGTGTGCTTAACCCTCTGCGCTACCTCCCGACTCCCCCCATCTCTCTCTTTTTTTTTTTTTTAAATTTTTTATTTAAGAAAGGATTAGTGAACAAAAGCATAAGGTAGGAGGGGTACAACTCCACACAATTCCCATCTCTCTTTTTTAAAACAATTGTTTTCTTTAAAAAACGTGAGCACTGCTCAGCTCTGATTTATGGTGGCGTGGGGGATTGAACCTGGGACACTGGAGCCTCAGGCTTGAGAGTCACTTTTCATAACCATTATGCTATCTACTCCACCCAACAACTTTTAAAATATTTATATATATATATATATGTCTATATATATATATATTTCCCTCTTTTGTTGCCCTTTTTTATTGTTGTTGTAGTTATTATTGTTGTTATTGATGTCGTTGTTAGATAGGTCTGAGAGAAATGGAGAGGAGGGGAAGACACAGAGGGGGAGAGAAAGAGACACCTGCAGACCTGCTTCACTGCCTGTGAAGCGACGGCCCTTCAAGTGGGGAACCGGGGGCTCGAACAGGGATCCTAATGCAGGTCTTTGTGCCTGTCCGTGCGCTTGGCACCACGTGCGATTAACCCGCTGCGCTACCACTACCACCCGACTCCCTTTATCTTTTTTAAAAGTTATATTTATTTATTGGATAGAGACAGCCAGAAATCGAGAGGGAAGGGGGTGATGGAGAGGGAGAGAGACAGAGAGAGAGAGAGAGAGACACCTGCAGCCCTGTTTCACTGCTCCTGAAGTGTCTCCCCTGCAGGTGGGGACCAGGGGTTTGAACCCAGGTCTTTGTGCACTGTAACAGGCACTCAACCAGTTGCGCCACCACCTGGCCCCCCTTTTTTATCTTTTAAAAAATGTTTTATTTATTGATTTATTGGATAGAGACAGAGAGAAATTGAGAGGAAGGGGGAGATAGAGTGGGAGAGACACAGAGAGACACCTACAGCACTGCTTCATCACTTGTGAAGCTTTCCCCCTGCAGGTGGGGACCAGGGCTTTGTCCTTGCACTTTGTAATGTGTCACTCAACCAGGTGTGCCATTGTCTGGCCCCACTCTCAATCTCTCTCTATCTGCTAATCTCTCTTAATTGCTGTCTCTATCCAATGTGGTGAGTAAATACACAAACACACACCCCACAATAAAAATGAAAACTACACTGTCTTCAGGAATAGGAAGACTTAGTGGTGAGATTTTTTTTTTTTTTTTTTGGTTTAAAAGCTCACTCGGTTGTAAACCTTACAGGAAGCTTTAGGTTCTAGCACCAGCACCATGTGGAAACATCAAAGACAGCACCAGGAGAATAACCTGGAGTATAGTATCTTTCCTTCAAATGAGAAGGATATATGTGGTCCGGGAGGTGGCACAGTGGATAAAGCACTGGATTCTCAACCATGAAGTCCCAAGTACACTCCCTGGCAGCACATGTACCAAAGTGATGTCTGGTTCTGTCTCTCTCTTCATCTATCTTTCTTGTGAATAAATAAATTATTTAAAAAAAAAAAAGGATGTGGTCTGGGAGGTGGCGCAGTGGTAAAGCTTTGGACTCTCAAGCATGAGGTCCCAAGTTTGATCCCTGGCAGCACATGTGCCGGAGTGATGTCTGGTTCTTTCTCTCTCCTCTTATCTTTCTCATAAATAAATAAAATCTTAAAAAAAAAGAAAGAATACTAGTAAAGAAAAAGCAAAAAACAAGCCGGAGGAGTCTCTCAGTAGTGGTATGTATCCAGTGTGCAAGAAGTTCTGGGTTCCTGGGACCAGAGAAAATAGCATAATGGTTTAGGCAACAATGCTTGAGGCGTGGAGGTCCCAGGTTCAATCCCCAATACCATCAAAAGCCAGAGCTGAGCAGTACTCTGGTAAAAACAAAATAAAATAATAAATCCTAGGTTACTTCCCATGCATTAAAAAAATGAAGGAGCCAGGTGGTGGCTGACACTGTTGAACATACATGTTACCATGCACAGGGACCAAAGTTGAAGCTCCCAGTGCCCACTTGCAGGAGAGAAGCTTTACAAACTGTGGAGCAGCACTGCAGGTGCCTTTCACTCTCTCTCTATCCCTGTCCTTCTCAATTTCTTTGTCTCTCTTTTTTAAAATGATCTTTATTTGTTAGATAGAGACAGCCAGAAATCGAGAGGGGAGGGGGAGATAGGGAGAGAAAAAGAGAGTCACTTGCAGCTCTGCTTCACCACTCATAAAGCTTCCCCCCTGCAAGTGGGGACTGAGGGCTCAAACCTGGGTCCTTGTGTACTATAACATGTATGCTCAACCAGGTAGCTACCACCTGCCCCCCCCCATCTCTGTCTCTATCCAAGTAGTAGGTCATTTTTTAAAACATTTTTGAGGGGGTTGGGCAGTAGTGCAGTGGGTTAAGGGCACATGGCGCGAAGCACAAGGACTGGCTCAGGGATCCCGGTTCGAGCCCCTGGCTCCCCACCTGCAGGGAGCTCACTTCACAAACCTTCTCTGTCTTCCCCTCCTCTCTCCATTTCTCTCTGTCCTATCAAACAACAATGACAGCAACAATGATGATGACGATAAACAATAAGGGCAACAAAAGGGAAAAATAGCCTTCAGGAGCAGTAGATTCCTAGTGAAGGCACTGAGCCCCTGGAGGCAAAAAACAAAAACAAAACAAAACAAAACAAAAAGTCAGTCTTCTTTAAGTATTTATTTATTATTGGATAGAGACAGAGAGAAATAGAGGAGAGAGGAGATACAGAGAAGGAAAGAGATGGAGAGACACCTACAGCCCTGCTTCACCACTTGTGAAGCTTTCCCCCTACAGGTGGGGACCAGGGGCTTGAACCTGTGACCTTGCACGTTGTAATGTGTGCGCTTAACCAGGTGTGGACACTACCTGGTCCCAATTTTTTAATAGTGAAATAATGGTAAAAAGAAAAAGTATGAGTGGACTGGGTAGTGATGCACCTAACAGAGTGCAAGGACCCAGGGTCAAGTGCTTAGTCCTAATCTGCAGGGAGGAAGGCTTTAGGAGTCGTGAAGCAGTGCTGCAGGTCTCTCTCTTTTTCTATGGAACCAGGCGGTGGTGCAACCAGTCACATGCATGTTACCAAGCATAAGAACCCAGGTTCAAGGCTCAGGTGCTCACTTTACCAACAGACAGGAAGCTTCACACACGATGAAACAGTGCTGCAGGTGCCTCCCTCCCTCTCTATGTCTTCTCCCCCTCTCATTGGCTCTCTGTCCTATCAAATTAATAAATACTTAAAAAAAAAAGGAAAAGGAAAAGATGAGTTACTGTTAAACATAGACAAAGATCCGAAGCATAGTGTTGAGCGAAAAAAAGAAAACCACAGAAGTTCGTGTATAACATAATACCACTGTATAAAATGAAAGAAAATTGCATAGCCTGGAAATTAGTAAGACCTTGACTCTCAAGCATGAAGTCCTGAGTTTGATCCCCCACATCACATGTCCTAAAGTGATACTCTAGACCTCGTTCTCATAAATGAATGAATACTTTAAGGCTTCTTTTTAAATTTTTTTTTTTGCCTTTAGGGTTATTACTGGGGTTCAGTGACTGCACTATGAATCCACTGCTCCTGGAGGCCATATTTTCTGATTTTTGTTGCCCTTGTTGTTGTTGTTGTTGGATGGAACAGAGAAATCTAGAGAGGAGGGGAAGACAGAGAGGGGGAGAGAAAGATAGACACCTGCAGACCTGCTTCACTGCCTGCAGGGGTAAAGCTTCACAAGTGGCGAAGCAGGTGTCTCTCTTTATCTCCCTCTCTCCCTCTCTCCCTCTCTCCCCCCCCTCCCTTAATTTCTCTCTTCAGATGTGGACCAGGGGCTTGAAACTGGGTTCTTGCACATCGCAACATGTGTGCTTAACCAGCTGTACCACTCCCCAGCCCCTAATATATATATATATATATTTCACATGAGATAGTTTTACATGAGACACAAGAAGAAAGGGAAAGGCCAGAGCACCACTCTGACACATGCAACATCAGGGATGGAACTGAGAGCTGTAGACATGCAAGTCCTATGCTCTACCAGTTTGAGTTGTTTCCCTGGCTGCTTGAGCAGTAACTTAATACACTCATCAGGAGCTCAGGAGATAGCTACTGTGGTGTGCCAGGAAGCCACAGGGAAAGTTATTCTTTTTATATATATTTAATTATTTATTTCCCCTTTTTGTTGCTCTTGTTGTTTTTTATTGTCATTGTAGTTATTAGTGTCATTGTTGTTGGATAGGACAGAGAGAAATGGAGAGAGGAGGGGAAGACAGAGAGGAGGAGAGAAAGAGAGACACACCTGCAAACCTGCTTCATTACCTGTGAGGCAACTCCCTTGCAGGTGGGGAGCCGGGGGCTCGAACTGGAATCCTTAAGCTGGTCCTTGTGCTTCGCACCACGTGCGTTTAACTCGCTGCGCTACCGCCAGACTCCTGAGGGAAAGTTACTCTAAATCATTTATAGTGTTAACTGGTATGCACTCTTGTATTAGGGTCTGTGGAGATCAACGTAAAGACTCAACTTCTGTATTTCTTAGGGATAGAGGAGAGGACACAGAATGTTCTTCCAGATCAGCAGCAGGTGGACAGACATCCCTTTTGCAAAAACTTCTCAACATTGAGAGTCTGAACTCTGTCTTTCTGCTGATGTGGAACAGTGAGGAAATCATCTACAGAGTCTCTTCCTTCTTAGGACAGAAGGATGGTGACCACTTTTCTCCAGTAGCCATGCAGCTGGGCTTTATCTCCCCAGCATTCCCATCCTCTCCAGAGGTCCATGTCACTCTAGACTAGGGAGTGTGGTCCTTTATCTAGGCTGTTTTCTCCCCAGGGATACCAGATTCTGTGCAAGAGAACTTGGCAGGCTCTCCCCATGGCAGTCTTATTCTTCCTCCTGTTCTTATGTGGGCCTCTCCTGTCTACTGCAGGTAAGGATCAGAAGTTGGGAAATTCTCTGACTATTGACCACACATGGAGGGGGAGGGAGAATGGACCTGCTATTGCTTCTCCTTAGGGACCTGGGCAAAAAGACTGACTCCAGGAGATAGATTTAGCCCAACCAGTCTACCCGGCTGTGAAACTGATGAAGACTCAAAGACTATAAGGGTACAGGTCATGTACACTTTCCTTTAGAAAATAAGAACAGAGGTATTTGACAGTGGCACATCTGGTAAAGTGCATGTGCTACTATACACAAGGACCTGAGTTCAAGCCCTTGTTCCCCACCTACAAGGAAGAAGCTTCACAAGCAGTGGAGCAGTGCTACAGGTGTCTACCTTTTTCCCCGTCTGTTTCTCTCTCTGTCAGAAAAAGAAAGGGAAAGGAGATAAAAGGGGCTCCAGGAGGAGAGAGAGAGAGAGAGAGAGAGAGAGAGAGAGAGATGGAGAGAAAGAAAAAGAAAGAAAAATTAGGATGGGGAAGATAGCACAATGATTATGCAAAAGACTTTCATGCCTGAGGCTCCAAAGTCCCAGGTTCAATGATCCACACCACCATAAGCCAGAGCTGAGCAATACTCTGATCTCTCTGTCTCTCACTAAGAATAAGACAAACAGTACATATTTTAAATACATATACATATATATTAAGAAGAAAGAAAAAAAGAATGAACAAATAAATTTTTCCATGAAAGAAGAAATAGGAGGAGGAGATATGGGCATCATCAATGATTCAACTTGTTCCCTCTTGTCCTTAAATTTCCTTACTCAGCTAGAGAGAAAAAGAGAAAGAGAGAGAGAGAGAGAGAGAGAGAGAGAGAAAGAGAAGGGGTGTCTCTACCCTCTTCTTTCCATTTACACTGTTTGATGGGCACATAAGAACCATGCTCACAGCCAGGTCAGTCAGTGCTGGGGAACCTCAGAGGGGAGGAAGCCAAGGGCCAGAGGATGAGGTGGGTATTGTAGAGCTACTAAAGACCTGGTGTCACTAAAGCTTTCCCCACAGATAATATTCAGGCCATCTACGTGGCCCTGGGGGAGGCAGTGGAGCTGCCGTGTCCCTCACCCTCTCTGCTACGTGGCGATGAGCTCCTGTCCTGGTTCCGTAGCCCTGCAGCAAGCTCCTCCACTGTCCTGGTGACCCAAGTCCAAGTGACCAGGTCAGGCCCAGACCCTGGGAAGCTTGGCAAGGAATCCAGGCTCAAACTTCTTGGAAACTACTCTCTGTGGCTGGAAGGATCCAAGGAAGGAGATGCTGGGAGATACTGGTGTGTTGTATTGGGTCAGTTCTACAAGTACCAGAACTGGAGAGTGTATGATGTTGCTGTGCTCAAAGGTGAGTTGGGACATTCAAACCAGGGAGCCCTGGAGGGGGGCCAAAGAAATGCAAAGAAACGAGAGGTCCCTCTCCCCCACAGGATCCCAGTTATCTGCAAGAACTGCAGACGGATCCACTTGTTCTGTCCTCTTGTGCTCTGTGGTTCCGGCCAAGCCCCTGAACTCTGTGACCTGGTTGGAAGGGAAAGGACTTGTAAGAGGTCATCCACAGTTCTTCTGGAACAATGACGCTGCCCTGCTCTTGGCGTGTTCTGGTGATGGACTTCCAGAGCCCAAAGGCCGCAAACCAAGAATCATCCGTTGTCTTGTGTCTGAGAACAAAGGGGTGAGCTTTAGCCTGGCAGGTAAGCTGAGTGAGGATATAGGAAAGAAAATTCCCTCTAGTACTTATTACATCTGCTGCTTAGGCAAGCAGGCAAATCTATTATTGACTGAGTTAGAAGGAGTGATTTCAGGAGTCGGGCAGTAGTGGCAGGTGGCGCAAAGCGCAAGGATTGGCGTAAAGATCCCAGTTCCAGCTCCCAGTTCCCCACCTGCAGGAGTTGCTTCTCAGGCAGTGAAGCAGGTCTGTAGGTGTCTGTCTGTCTCTCCTCCTCTCTGTCTTCCCCTCCTCTCTCCATTTCTCTCTGTCCTATCCAACAACGACATCAACAACAATAAAAAAATAAGGGCAACAAAAGGGAATAAATAAATAATTTTTTTTTTTTTTTAAAAAAAGGAGTGATTTCTGGTGGAGCAGGCCACTATCTATAGGAGGAGGTCTTTCTCCTCATTGACTGAATTTGTAAGTGAGAAGAGAGTTGGTTAAGTCTTATTTCTGATGAGATAAGTCATTAGTCAAAAGGAAAAGGATTCGGGGCCAAGCGGTGGCACACCTGGTTAAGCACACACATACACTAGGTACACAAGGACCCTGGTTCAAGCCCCTGGTCCCCCCCTGCAGGGGGAAAGCTTCATCAGTGGTGAAGCAGGGCTGCAGGTGTCTCTTTGTCTCTCTCCCTCTCTATGTCCCCCTCCCCTCTCAATTTCTCTCTGTCTCTATCCAATAATAAATAAATAAATAAAAAGAGAAGGATTCTAATGGAATATATATTTGTTTAGAAATATAAGGGTCAGTGATTTTTGTAGTATCTTAGGGAGGGAGAAAAAAATCAGGATAATTTTGGGAGAGTTGTCTTGAAACACACACATATGTATATATGTACTAATGGCACATTGATATTGAAGAAAGAGTAGAAAAAAGTCTTTTTTTTTCTCTTTCAATTTTAAAATGCAAGACAGTGGGTTGATAACATAATGGTTATGCAAAGACTCTCATGTGAGAGGCTCCAAAGACCCATGTACAATCTTTCACACTACTATAAGCCAGAGCTGAGCACTGCTCTGGTAAAAATAAATAAGTAAATAGGGTGAAGGGTAGATAGCATAATGGTTATGCAAACAGACTCTCATGCCTGAAGGTTTGAAGTCCCAGGTTCAATCCCCGCACCACCATAAGCCAGAGCTGAACAGTGCTCTGGTAAAATAAATAAATAAATAAATAAATAAATAAATATGGTCTGGGGGGTGGTGCAGTGGTAAGGCTTTGGACTCTCAATCATGAGGTCCTGAGTTCGATCCCCGGCAGCACATGTGCCAGAGTGGTGTCTGGTTCTTTCTCTCTCCTCCTTTCTTTCTCATAAATAAATAAAATATTTAAATAAATAAATTTAAAAAATAAATAAGTAAATAATAATGATGAATAAAATAAAATAAACTCAGTATATGTTCTGGGGAGATAGTACAGCAGTAGAACAAACAACTTGTAAGCATAAAGTTCTCAGTTTGATCCACAGGACCCCATAGACCAGAGTGATGCTCCAGCTTTCTCTCTTTTTTTCTTTCTTCTTCTTCCCCCCCCTTTTGTTGCCCTTGTTGTTTTATTGTTGTTTGTAGTTATTATTATTGTTATTATTGGATAGGACAGAGAGAAATGGAGAGAGGAGGGGAAGACAGAGAGGGGGAGAGAAAGATAGACACCTGCAGACCTGCTTCATCGCCTGTGAAGGGACTCTCCTGTAGGTGGGGAGCCGGGGGCTTGAACTGGGATCCTTACACAGGTACTTATGCTTGGCGCCATGTGCGCTTAACCCACTGTTCTACCACCTGAACCTCGGCTTTCTCTCTTTCATTAATGAGCAAGTAAATTTAATTTTTAAAATTCTTTATAGAGCTGATTAAATAGCTTACTTACTTGGGTAGTATACTGCTTTGCTATGTGCACAACTCAGGTTCAAACATGGCCCCTACCTCACTGAAGGAAATATTTGGTACTGTAGTTTCTTTCCCTTTATGTTTCTGATTCTTTGTTTCACTTTTTTATTTATTATTACCATCAGGGTTACCACTGGGGCTTGGTGCCAGCCTATGAATCCATTGCTCCCAGTGGCCATTTTGTCCTTTTTTTCTTCTAATTTATTTTATTTTATTAATTTTTTTACTTTTCAATCTTTTTTTCAATATTTATTTATTTCCTTTTTGTTGCCCTTGTTGTTGTAGTTATTATTGTTATTGATGTCATCATTGTTAGATAGGACAGAGAGAAATGGAAAGAGGAGGGGAAGGCAGAGAGGGGGAGAGAAAAATAGACACCTGCAGACCTGCTTCACCGCTTGTGAAGCGACTCCCCTGCAGGTGGGGAGCCGGGGGGGTCCTAATTTTTTTTTAAGTAGGACAGAAAGAAACAGAGAGGAGGTGGGGAATGGGGGTGGGGGGGGGCCTCGAACCTGGGTCCTTGTGCTTGGTAATATGTGCGCTTAAATGGGTGCACCATAGCCCGACCCCCTGTCTCTTCCTTTCTTCCTTCCTTCCTTCCTTCCTTCCTTTCTTTCTTTCTTTCTTTCTTTCTCTCTTTCTTTTAATATATTTATTTATTTATTACTGGATAGAGACAGAGAAATTGAGGGGGATAGAGAAAGGGAGAGACACATACAGCACTGCTTCACCACTTATGAAACTTTTCCCCTGCCAGTGGGGACCAAGGGCTTGAGTCTGAGTTCTTTTGCATTATAATGTGCACATTTAACTGGATGCACCACCACCTGCCCTCACTCTTTTCAATCTGAAAAAGTCAGCTTGAAGTGATAAAGTTCTGGTGATGAAAAAAAAAAATCCCTTTAGTGGTATATGAAATAGTTCAACTGGTACAGTAGAGTATAACATTTGGATGTCTGAGGCTCTCAATTCAGTCCTGGTGCTATATGTACTGGAGTGGTGCTCTGATCCCTGCTTACCCCCTTTCCCCCCCTGCATATTAAATCAATTTATTCGTAACCCTCTATAAAGAAAAATAATGTTGGATACAGATAAACCCGTTTCCAAGGCAGGAGGCAGAAATGAGGTGCAAGTGACCATTAATTTGGTAAGCATAAGGCAATGGGTGATCCATGACAAGGCTTTATTTTTCACTACATCTTTAGTACCTAATGTGGCAGACATAAGTGTGAATGCTTATGGAGTGCATGAATAAAGAGAAGATACTTAATGTTTATTGGAAGCATGGATTAATATAAAGGATAGGAAGAAAAAGAATTATAATGACTAAATCCATAGTTAGTTGTCCATGGGTGGATATGGGGCAATTTGCCATTTCCTTTTGATATTGGTTTATGGAGCCAGGGTGAAAAATCTGAGAAATCAAGTGGATTTTGGTGGATATTGGAAGCCAAGAGGAACACACAAGACTGGAGAGAAAGTCGTTCTTTGCAGTTACTAGGACAAGCTCTCCCCATAACTATCTGCCTTTTCATTCCTCTTCTCTTACCCTACCACAGCCTCCATGGATGCCTCCCCTGCCCTCTGTGCCCCATCCATGGGTTGGGATGTATCTTGGATCCTGATGCTGCTACTTATAGCAGGCCAAGGGTTAATCATCCTGACTCTAGGCATCATACTCTGGAGACAGAGGACCCAGACGGCTCAGTGCCAAGGTGCGTCCCTCCCTCACAGAATACAGTATGTGGGTACAAAAAAAGGATTTGGTTCACCCTCCTCACCTTTTTACTCTGTCTTCTCTAGGGGAGGATGGTGCAAGGAATATAGTTTTGAGTTATCTGCTATACCCATATTACTCCCTCTTTGCAGATCTTTCCATTCCCCAGTTTAAACCTGAAATCCAGGTCTACGAGAACATTCATTTGGCCTGTCTCAGGTGAGGAAAATTAGGGAGCAGTCACTTAAATCCCACAGGGGGTTGGGATTGGTATGGAGATTGGGGTGCTGGTTCCTAAAGAGTGAAACTATGGAAGTATCTTTAATCTGTCTTTCTGCTTCCAAAAACCCACAGACCACCTGCCTTCAGAACCAGGTGATCGCTGTGACAGCTCCTACTGAGAAGTGTGACCTGCCTGCTATCTTCCTAACCAGCTGGCACATGGCAGAGTCCCTGAAAACCTTGGCAAGGGGGAGGAACTGAGAGTGCTGCTTCAGAGTCCAGCTGGCTCCACCAGCCAAAGTGCGTGTGTGTGTGTGTATGAGGGGAGGGGAGTGGGGGGAATGAAGGGAAAGAGAAGCCTTATTCCATAATGTAACCTATAAAAAGGTGTGGGGCCAAGGCAGCGGGGGTGGCAGGGTGGCGGGGTTAGATAGCGTAATGGTTATGCAAAGAAACTCATGCCTGAGGCTCCAAGTACCCAGATTCAATCTCCCGTACCACTCTAAACTAGAGCTGAGCAGTGCTCTGGTTAAACCCCATTGTTAGGATTTGCTACAACAAATTTTCAAAATTAACCCAGTTGCCAAATAATTTGGTTATAGCTATAATTATCTATTGCCTTCTTAAACACTTAGACCTTCCCCATTCTCTACAAAACCCATATTACTGCCAGTCCTGAAATGTCTACGGTGGGGTTCACTTTCCTGCATGCTTCTCCCAGTTCATATCAACTGATACTGCATTTGCTGATCCCAACCCAGTCAATGCAACCAGTACCACCTTGGCATGTTTCACTTTGGACTGCATCCAGAGACCTCAGGCGTGGAATATTAACTCTTCAGCTTCATTACTCTGGTGAGGCCTTTCCTAGCCCATAGGACTCCTTAATTCCATTAAGTAACTACAAACCTCAAAACAAACCTCAAAACCTAGATATAGATCAGGGCATGAGATAGGGCATATGTACATGTATCCATAAGTTAGGAGAAAACGTATACCTTAAAGCAAAAGTGCACAATAGTTTGCAGTGAGTCAAGCAAGCAGAAAGGCTTAAAAAAGACATCATAACTTAAAAAATTCATGTTAAGTGAAATAAGTCAAAAACAGAAGGATGACTATGGGATGATCTCACTCTCAGGTAGAAGTTGAAAAACAAGAGGGTCTGGTGGTAGCGCAGTGGGTTAAGTGCGCGTGGCACAAAGCGCAAGGACCGGCATAAGGATACCGGTTCAGCCCTGGCTCCCCAACTGCAGGGGAGTTGCTTCACAGGCAGTGAAGCAGGTCTGCAGGTGTCTATCTTTCTCTCCCCCTCTATGTCTTCCCCTCCTCTCTCGATTTCTCTCTGTCCTATCCAACAACGAATGACATCAACAACAACAACAATAATAACCACAACAAGGCTACAACAACAAGGGCAACAAAAGGGGGAAAAAGGTGGCCTCCAGGAGCAGTGGATTCGTGGTGTAGGCACTGAGCCCCAGCAATAAGCCTGAAGGCAAAAAAAAAAAAAAAAAGAAGTTGAAAAGCAAGATCAGAAGAGAAAACAAGTAGAACCTGAACTGTTTGCATATTGCACTAAAGTAAAAGACTCTGGGGTGGGTGGGTGAGGAGAATACAGGTCTAAGAAGGATAACAGAGGACCTAGTGGGGGTTGTATTGTTATATGGAAAACTGAGAAATGTTATGCATGTACAAACTATTGTATTTACTGTTGAATGTAAAACATTAATTCCCCAATAAAGAAATTAAAAAAAAGACACCATAAAGTACCTAAGTTTCTACTTAGACCTAGATTCCCTCCTCACCTACCTCCTATTGCACATCCCTTAATAACTCCAAAGCTAACCTTGCCAGACAAAGCAAGGACTACAAAAGCTGAATAAGGGCAAGAGATTGGCATACTTTAATGATGACTCTTTAGTCTATACCAGGCCACCCTAACACCTGGGGCCCTTGTCAGGGAGTTCTGGGATTTCCACACAGATATGATGGGCTTAAACCTCTAACAGATCCCTCTCACCACTGTCACTGGTCATCTCCATCAGGAACATAATGGACCCCTCTGTGGGCCCCTATAGGACCTTGCTGTTAATGTGGATCAACAATTGTAGGGAGTGTTCCATTCTCTGAAGGGAAGTTGGACAACATACTCTACCTATCACCTGACGATGAGGGGTTCTGAAATTAGTCAGACTGGAATGTGCCTAGCAGTGACCACAGGATGCCAGCTCAAATCTACAGGGATGCAGAGGTTACATAGGCTCCTATGCTGAACATGGGCCCTAGACCAAATCAGTAGGGTTTACAGTTAATAATATTTGTATACTTTTCCCATAATTGGAAGATACTCTCTTCCCTGATCCAGCTTTCTAGTCCTTTTTCCAACAATGATACCATCTCCCCAGAAAACAGCTTAGGTCACCTGCATATTAGATGTCAAGCTCAGGCAAAAACTAGTAGGGTCCTGGGCCCCCCATTGGAATATAACTAAAATAGACCTACTAGCTTTTCCCAGAACGGAGACACCAAATCTTCATCTGCAATATTCTTGTCTTTAGGTTCATGATTAGCAATGTGTTCTGCTTTATATCTTAACTCTTTTTCAGCCACCAGGTTCCAGATGCTATCATGATGCCAACCTGACTTCCCTGGACATACGACCCCACCAATGAGTCCTGGAGCCCCACCTACCCAGAGCCCTACCCTACTAGGAAAAGGGGGAGAGAGAGGCTGGGAGTGTGGATCAACCTGTCAACATCCATATTCAGCAGGGAAGCAATTACAGAAGCCAGACCTCCCACCTTCTGCACCCCACAATGACCCTGGGTCCTTACTCCCAGAAGTATAAAGAATAGGAGAACTATCGGGGTAGGAGATTGGATAAGGCATTTAGTGGTGGGAATTGTGTGGAATTGTACCCCTTTTATCCTATGGTCTTGTCAGTATTTCCATTTTATAAATAAAATTTTTTTAAAAAGTGACCCTAGCTCTGAACTGTCATGGGATTAAAGGGACAGTGAGGTAGTTTGCAGTAGATGAGGAGGGTTGAGGATAAGTGAAAAGGAGACAAGAAGCCAGAGAACAATGGTGGGGAATCAGTCATGTGAGAACCAAAGAACAAAGGGAAGGGGTGGATGGAGGTGGAGGCTGAAGGAGAATGGAAGAAGTCCTTCCATCCTCACAAAGATAAACTGAGGGAGAACATGCACCTTAAGTCAGACCCCAAACTTCCTCAAATAGAAGAAGAGGGGGGCAAAAGTAGTGGTGCACCTCTTTGAGCATATGCACATGTTACCCTGCACAAGGATCCAGGTTCAAGCCCTCAGCTCCCACCTACAGGGAGGAAAGTTTCATGAATGCTGAAGCAGTGCTGCAAGTGTCTCTCTCTCTCCCTCTCTCTCCCACTCTCTCTCCCCCTTCCATCAGTTTCTTCTGTCTCTATCTAATCAATAAAATATTAAAAAAAATAAATTCTTTTAAAATATTTATTCCCTTTTGTTGCCCTTGTTGCTTTATTATTGTAGTTATTATTATTATTGATGTCATTGTTGGATAGGACAGAGAGAAATAGAGAGAGGAGGGGAAGACAGAGATGGGGAGAGAAAGACAGACGCCTGCAGACCTGCTTCACTGCCTGTGAAGCGACTCCCCTGCAGGTGGGGAGCCGGGAACTTGAACCGGGATCCTTATGCTGGTCCTTGCACTTTGCACCACATGTGCTTAACTCACTGCGCTACTGCCCAACTCCCAAAAAATAAATTCTTAACAACAACACCAAAAGAAGAAGGGGTGGAATACTACTCAGCTGTAAAAAAATGGTGACTTCACCGTTTTCAGCCGATCTTGGATGGACCTTGAAAAAATCATGTTGAGTGAAATAAGTCAGAAACAGAAGGATGAATATGGGATGATCTCACTCTCAGGCCGAAGTTGAAAAACAAGACCAGAAAAGAAAACACAAGTCGAACCTGAAATGGAATTGGAGTATTACACCAAAGTAAAAGACTCTGGGGTGGGTGGGTGGGTGGGGAGAATACAGGTCCATGAAAAATGATGAATGACATAGTGGGGGTTGTATTGTTAAATGGGAATCTGGGGAATGTTATGCATGTTCAAACTATTGTATTTACTGTTGAATGTAAAGCATTAATTCCCCAATAAAGAAATAAAAAAAAAAAGAAGAAGAAGAAGGGGAAGGAGGAGGAAGGATGAGTCAAGATGCGGGAGTTTGCTTTTGACTCCACCCCAGGGAGCCCTCTTATCCCAAACATTCCACTGTAGCATCTGGAGCAGCAAGCAACTTATCATTACCCTGACTTCCTGTCAGCTGGAAAAGTCACGCACTATCTCCTTGAGCAGAGGGGCTGTCCACAGCAGTCAGCAAGTGGGTCCCTGGTGAGTGTGTACTGGACCAGTGGACATGATGCTGTGAGTTTTGGACAAGTCTGAGCTGGTGACAAGGAGAAGCCACGGATGCTCCCAACTCATCCATCCTCCAGTCTCAGCACAGTGAGCTGGACTCCTAGCCACACCTTCGGAAGTCACTCTGCCATGTGCCCTTTAATGTTTGGGCTTTCTTGAAAGTTTCACTTAAAGCCTTTACGTTGCAATGACTTAAGCTAAGTTGTCTGGCAAAGAGAAAGATACAAATAACACAGGAGAATGAAAGTTATGACTCATGTTCCAGTACTCCAACCCCATCTGCCAGAGGTTATTTTTTTCTTTATTGGAGCATTAATGTTTTACAATCAACAATAAATACAATAGTTTGTACATGCATAACATTTCTTAGTTTTCCACATATCAATACAACCCCCACTAGGTCCTGCCAGAGGTTATTTTTAAGAGAGTGCAAACACACATACACCAGTATTACTGGATGCCACTTCCATTCCCTGGCTTGGAACCCACAACTCCAGAAAAACACCTGCCTTGCTAAAGAACTGTGACTGAGAGAAGGCTCCAGTGATGGGTGTCTAGAAAAGACAAGAAACATAGAACATAGACTGCGGAGACAACATAATAGTTATGCAAAAGACCTTTCATGCCTGCTCAGGATCAGTCTCCAAAACCTCCATAACTCACAGCTGAGCAGTGCTCCAGGGAGAAAAGAAAAAAGTTCCTTATGAGTTTGGGCTCTGATTAGGTGCCTGCAGGGGGCTGCAGCAGTGAATCAGCCCTTGGGAGGGGTGTGGAAGTCCTGGGTCAGGAATTGGAGGTCTGTACAAAGTCCAGTTTGGGGACATATCTCCAAAGTGTCTGTACAGGGGTTTCTGGGGGGTCTTGGTGGTGGTGGAGTCCTGAAATGAAGGCTGCAGATCTGAGGGCAGGAGGCTAGTGGAAGAGGTCACCGACCCAGGTAAAAATGGCCACTAGGGGGAGCAGAGGGGTGAGGAGGGGGCTGGAGAGCCCCTGCAGCTTGGTGGCTGTGTTGCACAGATCCTGCTCACAACAGTGGTGTTGAAGGTCATAGGAGCGTGACCAGTAGCTGATACGGCCAGGCAACAGGCACTGGGTCCTTGGGAGGCAACCTTTCCGCTCGATGGTCTCTTTCCACTCTGTGGGGGGGGGGGGGGAGAATAAGGGGACTAGTAAAGGAGGGGGGCAGGAAAGAAGGGGACAGGGGTTAGCAGCAAAGATGGAAGTAGGGAGCAAACCGGAGTCCTACCTGAAGTGCCAATACTGATGCCACAAATTTCATCATCCTGACACTCAGTTGGAACAGGGTTGCAGGGCTTGGCAAAGCTGCACTTGTAACAGTGGAGCCGCCCCTGGGCAGGGGAGGTGGTAAGACCTGTGAAGTCAGAGGAGTCAGGACAGGGAGGAGAGGCAAACTGGCCAGGTGAGAGGTGGTGAACCACCCAGTTGCACATGGAAAGGTGATACACAAAGTGAGGAGGAGAATAGTGAAATGAAGGAAGAGGAGGAAGGGCAAACAAGTTAAAAAAAAAAAAAAGAAAGAAAAAGAAGAAGGAAGGGGAAACAATGTAAGAAAAGAAATCCCAAAGGCAAGAGGGATATAGGATTTGTGAGAGAAGCGAGGAGAGGAAGCCAAGAAAATCAGACATGAATATAGAGAATGACACAAAAAGCCAGCTGGGGTGGAAAAGTTAATGTTGGTACCAGAAGCAGGTGAGAAAAATAGGAATTGATGGGACTAAATGGCCCAGACAAGAAGCAAGAGGCGAGATACGGTACAGACAGAAAGGGGGAAGCAGGCATGCCAAAGAGGCCACAGGCATTCTCAAATGCCTTTGAAAGGAAATGCTTTATTTCCATCTTATCATACTGGCCTAAAGGTCTCCCCAGAAACTTCTTTCTGAAGTCCATCCCACTCTCTTCTTACCTTCTAGGAGTCTCTTCTCCCAGTCCACTCCCATACCAAGCCCTCATGCCGAAGCTCGTGATGAGCCCCCCTCCCCTGCCCTCTGTCCCCCTTACCCAGAGCCCCACAGAGGAACAGGATGCAGAGGAAGATGCTGAAGGTACCCATGGCTGAACCTGGGGCTCAGGAGTCTGGGGCAATGTGGTCTATGCCCCAAGATCCTGAGAGTTGGAGTATCTGAGTGAGACAGGGAGGGACCTGTAAATAAACACACCTAAGGAGTGAATCTGAGGAGGCGGAACCACGACCAGATCCACCAACCTGATGCAGCAGGGCCTTGGCCTTGGGCTCTGGCTTCCCACACCTTTTTTGCACCCTACTTGAGTCTGCTCTTGCCTTGAGCATATTCTCTCTTTTCTCAGTGTTTATCTCTTAGCTGTGTCTGCCACTCCTGAAGTGTGTCTATCACCTTCCCTCCCCTTGTTTCAAGCTGTTCTCTGTTCTCTCAACTCGTCTTCCTTTTGTTTTCTGTCTTAAGAAATGGCACAGTCCCAGAGTACATTTCCAATTAATTTCCTCACACTGCTTTCTGTCTTTTCTCCTCTCTGTGTTTAAGTATTTCAAGGTCACCATTTCTGAACACTCTCTATAGTGCAGATCTGATTCAGTGTGGCAGTTGAGTATGAAACAAATAACCCTCCACCCCCACCCCCCACCCACAAAACCCAGCTGGGAGGACCCCACCCTGCTTCAGATCCCTTTGATTCCCCCAAGCCTCAACATTCTTATCCCATAATTATCCCTCCCAACTTTACTACCTCAGAAGAAGTAAGTCATTATGAATGAGGGTAGAAAGACTGATGTGCTTCCATTGGGGCGAGGGTGGAGGCAGGGGTCAAAAAGACTAGGATGAGATGAAGGGATAAAATTTGGAGGAGCAGTCATTGCTTGACATTTAAGGGGTAGAGTGGGCAGACAGGGAGAGAACTGCTTCTGGGGAATAAGGCAATAGTGAACCAGAAGGATAAGCGTAGGTTCAATAGACATAAGTATCCATTGAGAAGCAATTTTAGAGACTTTTAAAAAAATCTCTAGCCCTCTTAAAAACCATTTAAGACTCCCAACAGCATGTGTGTGTGTGTGTGTGTGTGTGTGTGTGTGTGTGTGTGTGTGTGTTATGTCAATTTACTATAGTAGAAACAAAAACAGCAAGTTCAAGCCCCCGGCTCCCACCTGTAGGAGTGGGGGAAAGCTTCATAAGTGGTGAAGCAGTGCTGCAAGAGTCTTTCTCTCCCTTTTTATCTCTTTGCCTCTCAACTTTTCTCTGTCTCTATCTAAAACAAATAAATAATACCTATATATGTATTTATATAAAAATAAAAACAGAACTTTTTTATCAGTCTTTTTTTTTAGTACTATTTTTTTTTATTGGGGAATTAATGTCTTACATTCAACAGTAAGTACAATAGTTTGTACAAAAACAGAACATTTTTTAAAGATTTACTTATTGGGAGCTGGGTGGTGGCACAGCAGGTTAAGCACACATGGCACTTCCACACATATGGTGGGGAGCTGGGGCCATCCCGGTTCAAGCCCCCAGCTCCACACCTGCAGGGGGTTCGATTCACAGGTGGTGAAGTGGGTTTGCAGATGTCTATCTTTCTCTCCCTCTCTTTCTTTCTCTCCTCTCTTGATTTCTCTCTGTCCTATCCAACAACAATGACAACAATAACAACAACAGTGATAACAAGGGCAACAAAAGGGAAATAAATAAAGTTTCTAAAAAAAAATTTACTTATTTATGAGGAGACACACACACACACACTGAGAGAGAGAGAAAACCAGAGCACCACTCACACACATGCAGTGCTAGGAAATCAAACTTTGTACCTCATGCTTGAAAACCCAATGCCTTACCCACTGTGGCCCCATCTTCTGGCCTGCAAGACAGAACATCTTAATATATTTATTTAAAAATAAAATAGTGGGACCGGTTGGTTATCACACATTCAGTTGAGTGCACATATTACAATACACAAGGGCCTAGGTTCAAGCTCCCACTCTCCACCTGCATGGAGATAGTGCTGCAAGTGGTGGAGCGGTGCTGCAGGTATCTCTTTTTCTCCCTCTCCATCTTCCAGTCCCTTCTCAGCCTTTCTCTGTCACTATCCAATAAATAATAAAATTAAAAATAAAAATAGTAAACCAATTATATGGTTAAACAACAAGACATGGTTTGTGAAAAATTACTTCTTTCCCAAAGACACAGTGAGAAGTACATTGTATTCAGGGGAATCTGTTTAAAGTAGAGCTTAATAGGTACTTGATCTTTCATATCTGCTTCCATGCTCAGATTGTTAGGACATATTGCTTTGGTTCAAGTTTCTGAAGGAACCTCACCTAGGGCCAGGCAGTGGGGCACTTGGTAGAGTGCCCATGTTATAACTAGCAAGGACCCTACCTGCAGGGGGGAATATCTAGGAGCAGTGAAGCATTGCTTCAGGTATCTCTCTTTCTCTCTCCTCTCTATCTTCCCTTTCCCTATTGATTTCTTTCTGCCTTTATTCAAATAAATAACTCAAAGAAAAAAATTAAATGAGTTCTCTTAAAAAGAGAGAGAGAGAGAAAGAAAATCTGGCCCCACACATATATTTAGTCTGAAAAAGGAAGGCCCTTGAAGACCCACTGAATCTTAGAGAACCTAGGGGCTCTGGGGCCACCATTTATAGCACCACTACTGATGATGGAGGCATTAGGGGGTACTGAGAGTTCTTTCTTCCTAGGGGCCCCTCCCTGCCCTCATTGGGGCCCCTGATGCTTGCTGGCGAAGACTCTTTCCTCCCTCTTTTATTGCTCTATAAAGCCCAAGACAAAGGAGATATAAGAACAGGGCCAGGGAGGGTGGCGGGTGGGAGGGAGCAGAGTGACTGACACAGACAGATACAATGAATCCCCAGCTTGCCTGGATCCTTCTGTGTACCTTGGTAGGATCTGCCTTGGGTAAGGAGGCACATTCACACAGACCAGTCCCTCTCTGCCTGCTGACTCTCCTGAGAGCCCAGGTTCAGTGATCCCTCAATCCTGCCAGGAAACCGCATGAGGTGCTATGACTGTGGTGGAGGCTCCAGTAGCTCCTGCAAGGAGACAGTGACCACCTGCAGCGAGGGCGAACATTGTGGCTTCCTGGACCGCAAACCCCAACCAAGTATGGGACAGACCAAGCTACCTGGAAACCGTGAGTCCTCATTTTTCTCCCTCTCCTCCAGTTCTTCCCTGTCTCCTGCCCAGTGTCCTTCCTTTCGACTTCCAGAACCTTCCAGGCTCAGTCTGGCTCTGGGCAGATGGTGCAGAGCAGTACAGGCTGTAATTCCTTCTGGCTCCTGGCACAGAACCCCTCAAGAGCCTGATGCTCATGTGCTCCTGCCTCCCCTCTCTCTCTCCAGAAAGAATTTCACAGACCCATTCATTCATGAATAGTCAGAATAGATTCTGTCCCTTCAAGGCAAGGAGGGACAAAATTATTTAACCAAACTTCAGTTTCCTAAGGATCAAGGAGGTATGTATGTGTTTAAATAGTTTATTTTGAAATAATTTTAAATTGACAGGAAAGTTGTAAAAATAGTACAAAGAGTTCCTGTATATCCTTAATCCAATGTCCTCTAATGTTAACATTTTATGTGGGAATAGTATGGGTATTAGAATCAGGAAATAACATTGTTATAATACTGATAACTAGTGTGCTGACATGATTCAGCATAGCCCATTGTTCCACATTGTTCCTTCTTTTTTCTTTTTCTTTTTTTTTTTTTTAAAGATTTTATTTATTTATGAGACAGATAGGAGGAGAGAGAAAGAACCAGACATCACTCTGGCACATGTGCTGCCGGGGATCAAACTCTGGACCTCATGCTTCAGAGTCCAAAGCTTTACCACTGCACCACCTCCCAGACCACCCACATTGCTCCTTCTTTAGGTCTAGGACTCAAATTAGCATCTACATTGCATTTATCACTTTAAAAATATTTATGTAGGGAGTCGGGCAGTAGCACAGCGGGTTAAGCGCAGGTGGTGCAAAGCAAAAGGACCTGCATAAGGATCCCGGTTCGAACCCCCGACTCCCCACCTGTAGGGGAGTCGCTTCACAGGCAGTGAAGCAGGTCTGCAGGTGTCTGTCTTTCTCTCCCCCTCTCTGTCTTCCCCTCCTCTCTCCATTTCTCTCTGTCCTATCCAACAACAACATCAATAACAACTACAATAATAACTATAACAACAATGAAAAACAACAAGGGCAACAAAAGGGAAAATAAATAAATAAATAAATATTTTAAATATTTAAAAAAATTAAAAATATATTTATTTATAAGGGCCAGGCAGTGATGCCATGGTTAATCGCACACCTTATAGTGTACAAGGACCCAGGTTCAAGCCCCTGATCTCCAGGTGTAGGGGAAAGCTTCAGGAGTGGTGAAGCAGTGCTGTCGCAGGTGTCTCTCTGTCTCTTTCCTTCTCTCCCTCCCCTTTCAATTTTACTCTCTATCTATATCCAATAATAAGTAAATAAATGAACTATTTTAAAAAATAAAAATATTTATTTACTGAGAGACGGTGAGAAATACAATTGGCTGGCAAGATAGCTCACTTGGCTAGTGCAGACACATTCAGTTTTTTGTTTCTTCTCCAGTCCGTGACAATTCTAAATATTTGTTTTCAGTGACCTTGACACTTTTTTTTAATTGCCATCAGAGTTATCACTGGAGCTGGGGCTCAGTGCCCACACATGAAGCCATTGGTCCTAATGCTCATTTTCACTTTTTCCCCTATTTTTTTTTATTATTTAATGGGACAGAGAGAAATTGAGAAGGGAGGGGAAGACAGAGAAGGAGAGATAAAGATAGACACCCACATACCTGCTTTACCACTCATGAAGTATCCCTCCTGCAGGTGGGGTGTGGGGGCCTGAACCCAGGATCTTGTGCACGGTAACATGTATACTTAACCGGGTGTGCCACCTGACCCAGCCCCCTGACACTTTTTAAAAAATATTTCTTTGAGTGAGAAAGAACCAGAGTTAGAGTGCCGAGACTCTAACTCATGGCTTCACACATGCAAGTTCCGCACTCTGCCTACTGAGTGACTTCCCAAGACCTTGAAACTTTTGATAAGTTATGTTACTTACTTACTTTGCTGCTAAGATTTTCTGGGGCATTGCATCTGTGTGATTCTACCACTCCTGGTGAACATTTTAAAAATATTTTTAATATTTATTCATGTTTTAATATTTATTTTAATTTTATTTCTTTATATTTATTTATTTATTTTCCCTTTTGTTGCCCTTGTTTTTTTATTGTTGTTGTATTTATTATTGTTGTTGTTATTGATATCATTGTTAGATAGGACAGAGAGAAATGGAGAGAGGAGGGGAAAGCAGAGAGGGAGAGAGAAAGATAGACTACTGCAGACCTGCTTCACTGCCTGTGAAGAGACTCCCCTGCAGGTGTGTGTAGGGGGGAGCCCGGACTCAAATGCTGGTCCTTGCGCTTTCCTTGCGCTTCATGCTAAGTGCACTTACCCCGCTGCGCAACTGCTGGACTCGCAATATTTATTTATTTTCACAGAGCATTGCTCAGCTCTGGTTTATGACTGTATGAGGGATTGAACCAAAGACCTCAAAGCCTCAGGCATGAGAGTCTGTTTACATAACCATTACGCTCTTTGCCTGCCCTATGTATTTATTTATTGGAATAGAGATAGAGGGATAGAGAGGAAGAGAGGCAGAGAGATGCAGCTCTGCTATGAAGTGTTTCCTTTGCAGATGAGGACTGGGGGCTTGAACTCTGGTCCCTGCACATTGTAACCTGTATGCTTAACTGGATGCACAGGGGCTTCAACATATCAATGTGTTAACTTTGATCACTTGGTTTCAGAGAAATGTTTTGTTTTGGTTTTGTTTTTTCTTTTGAAGAAGAAAGTTCCTATGGACCCCCTTGAAATTATGTTTGTTCTCTCCCACAAGGCAAATCCTTAAATCAGGAGTCTAACACCATAACATGATTCTCTTTCAGCCTCAGTAACCTTGATTCATCACCATCCAGCCTGTGTAGCTGCTCATCACTGCAATCAAGTGGAAACAGAGTTGGTGGGAGACGTGACTTATACAACCCACAGAGACTGCTGTGCTGGAGACCTGTGCAACAGTGCTGTGTCGAGCTCAGTGGCATCATCATGCATCTTGGCTGCAGCAGCCACCACCCTGGCCTGGCTCTTGCCAGGACTTTGGGGAAGGTAGTGGCCATAAGAAAAGTAAAGGGTAGGGAACAATAGATGCATGAGCTGGGGAGATAAGCACTCCTCTGTGAGCCATTAAAGTCTATGACTACTCTAGAACTGACTGGAAAATGCCATCTATCTTCTATTGATATGGTGTAATATGGGGGCCTCCAGGTTCTACCTAGGAGATAACTAAGTATCAGTGAATTTAGTTATGATGGAGTACTTTTTTTTATTTTTTAAGCTTTATTTATTGAATAGAGACAGCCAGAAATCAAGAGGGAAGGGGTTGACAGAGAGGGAGAGAGACAGAGAGACACCTACAGCACTGCTTCACCACTCACAAATTTTTTTCCCCTACAGGTGGGGACTGGGGGCTCGAACCCAGGTCCTTACGCATTGTAATATGTGTACTCGACCAGGTGCACCACCACCCAGCTCCTGGAGTACTCTTTACTTTTTTTTATTTATTTATTTCTTTTCTTTTTTTATTTATTGGATAGAGATAGTCAGAAGTTGAGAGGAAGGGGAAGACAGAAAGGGAAAGAAATAGAGAGACAGCTGCAGCCCTGCTTCACCACTTGCAAAGCTTTCCCCCAGCAGGTGGGGACCGGGGGCTTGAACCCGGGTCCTTGAGCATTGTAACACGTGCTCTCAACCAGGTGCACCACCATTCAGCCCAGAGTACTCTTTAATTAGTTAAACCCAAAAAACTCATCTTTAAGTGACTCCTGGATCTTGTTGCTAGGGCTCTTTTCAACAACGAGGGGAGCAGACACTGAGTTAAGTAGAGTCACCAGGATTTTACCAGATGGGTTATCTAGCTTTACGTTTATCGTCTCATTTATAACTTGACTCTCATCATGACTACCTTGAGTAAAGAAAGAAAATGGGGGGGGCAGGCATTGACACACCTGGTTAAGCACACACATTACAGCACTCGAAGACCCAGGTTCAAGCCCCTGGTCCCCACCTGCAGGGGGAAAGCTTCACAAGTGGTGACGCAGGGCTGCAGGTGTCTCTCTCTCTCTCTCTATCTCCCTCTTCCCTCTCATTTTCTGACTGTCTCTATCCAATAAACAAATAAATATAATAAAAATTAAAAGAAAGAGAGTAGGGCACCAAAGTAAAAACCTTGTGGTGAGGGGGAGGGTGGACATTTGGCTTCCCAGGGCGGTGGGGGGTGGTGGTGGTGGTGGGTGGGGTGCGGGGGTGGGTGGGTGGGATGGGGCACAGTCTTTTGGTGGTGGGAATGGTGCTTATGTATACTCCTATTAAATTGCAGTCATGTAAATCACTATTTAATTAATATGAGAGGGGGAAAATTGATTGTATGTCTCGAACTTTTTAAACACAGACTGAGTCTTTTTAATACATAGGCTGAGTCTTTGATATGTTTACTCTCTCAAAAGCCTAGACCAGGTAGAACAGAAGCAACCAGTGGCACAGCTATATACAAGATGTTGGGTATTATACAGCAAACCCTAACAAAGGGACCTTTCAAAGTTAACCCAACTACCAAATAATGTAATGATAACAATAACTATCCAGGGAGTCGGACGGTAACGCAGCAGGTTAAGTGCAGGTGGCGCCAAGCGCAAGGAGCCTTGCAAGGAGTGACTGAAGGATCCCGGTTCGAGCCCCCGGCTCCCCACCTGCAGGGGAGTCGCTTCACAGGCAGCGAAGCAGGTCTGCAGGTGTCTGTCTTTCTCTCCCCCTCCTTTCTCCATTTCTCTCTGTCCTATCCAACAACAACGACAACAATAAAAAACAACAAGGACAACAAAAGGGAAAATAAAGAAAATTAAAACAAATTAAAAAAAAAAACAATAACTATCCATTGTCTTTTTGAACCCTAAGATAGCAGGAACCTCACATTTCCACTATAGAGCCTATATTTCCCCCAGTCCTGGAACCTTAGGGTGGGGCACACTTTCCTGCATGCTTCTCTCAATTCATATCAAATAATATTGCATCCGCCAATCACAACCTAATCAATGCAACGAGTGCCACCTCAGCATGCTTCACTTCAGACTGTGTCCAGAGACTTCAGGTGTGGAATGACAACCCTTCAGCTTCATCACTCGGGTGAGACCTTTCCTTTCATAGTATTCTCTAATTCCATTCCAGGTGGTTCACTTCCTAACAAAGTCCCAAAACCTAGATATAGACCAGGTTGCCTGAGATAGAACATATGTTCACATGTATCCATAAACTAGGGCAAAATATATACCTGAAAGCAGAAGTACACAATAGTCTGCAGTGAGTACCCCCCAACACTTCATCTGCACTATTCCAACCTTTAGGTCCCTAATGGTTCAACAATTTGTTTGGCTTTGTTTGGCTCTCTTTTCAGCCACCAGGTTCCAGATGCCAGCATGATGCTGACCAGACTTCCCTGGACAGACGACCCCACCAATGTGTCCTGGAGCTCTCCTTCCCCAGAGCCCCACCCTACTAGGGAAAGAGAGAGGCAGACTGGGAGTATGGAAGTACGCCCATGTTCAGAGGGGAAGCAATTACAGAATCCAGACCTTCCACCTTCTGCATCCCACAGTGACCTGGTCCATACTTCCAGAGGGATAAAGAATAGGAAAGCTATCAGGGGAGGGGATGGGATATAGAGATCTGGTGATGGGAATTGTGTGGAGTTGTACCCCTCCTATCCTACAGTCTTATTAATGTCTCCTTTTTTAAATAAATAAATAAAATTTTTAAAAAATTAAAAGAAAGAAAGAAAATGGGAGCATTGTACTAGGGGAGTTGCACAATGCCCCACTTCATAGCCAGGGTGAACCTTTGATTCTATCCTAAGGAACTCTTCCTTCCTCTCTCTCTCTCTCTCTATCTTTCTCTCTCTCTCTCCCCTCCTCCTCTTTATTTTTACTTGGTTTATTTGATAGAACAGAGAGCAATTGAAAGGTAAAGGGGATAGAGAAAGAAAGATAGATAGATAGAGACCTGCAGTGCTGCTCAACTGCTTGTGAAGCTTTTTGCCTGTAGTGTGGGACCCAGGGGGCTTGAATCCAGGCCATTGTACACGGTAACATGTGTGCTTAACCTGGCACACCACTGCCTGGTCCCTTTTAACACTTAAAATTTTTTTTAATATATATATATACATATATATATATTTATTTATTTATTTATTTATTTTTGGATAGAGACAAAAGTTGAGAGGGAAGTGGGAGCTAGAGAAGGAAAGAGAGAGAGAGAGAGAGAAAGACAGATACCTGCAGCACTGTTTCACTTTATCTAATTCTCTTATTCTTTCTGGAGATCCCTCAGGCCAGGTTGCAACTCCTTGGCAGTACATCAGAGGTGTGGCCTACATTTGGGATAAAGATTGTTTTCTCTAAACACTGGGCCCTGTGTGCCACCCCCAGACACTGGAAGGGAGAATGAAGGCCTGAAAAACCTGTTTCTTTAACTGCCCAGCAACTCCCTAAAGGATTCTTAGATGAGGGTAGAGGTTAAGTGTCATTTCCTGGGAGGAGACCTGACACTTAGGTCTTCTGACAATAAACATACAAGTTATCAGACATGAGCATTTATTATTCAAAATGGAAAGAGATGACCATGGGGATAGGGTGCGCAGTAGGGACTCAGCCTCATACAGAAACCATGAGGCCCTTCTTAGGAGCATTCATAAGGGACAGAAAAGAAGCCCCATCTCAGGCTCAGATCCCAATTCCTCCTCAAGGAGAGCACAATAGTATTCAGGAGGCATAGCAAAGAGTCATTGTAGAGTCTAATGGAGGACTTAGGCCTAGGAGGAAATGGGAGGGACGTGGGAAAAACAGTGGAGAGTGAAGAGTCAAAGAATGGATAGGAAGAGCACTGTCTCATTTAAAAAAAAAAAAGTGAAGGATCTGAAGAAATGCTTTTCAGAGAAAAGACAGAGAGGGAGAGACCTTGTTGAAAAGTCAGGGATGGAGTGAGATGGGGGCAAATAGGGAGACATAGGGAGTGGATGAGACAGGTGGCAGGAGGGGCCAGCCTGAAGTGAGTCTCAGTGCAGTAGCCAGAGTCCAAGGCCAGCCAAGGAGGTGAAGAAGACAAGAGCCAGGGCTGGGGTGGGCCGGGGGGCTGGGTT